>NW_009242976.1:1297558-1306725 GCF_000388065.1 Fonticula alba
TGTGTGTGTGTGTGTGTGTGTGTGTGCGTGTGTGTAGATGTGCGGATGTGTGTGTAGATGTGCGGATGTGTGTGTAGATGTGCGGAGGTGTCGGACATGCGGGGGAGGGAGTGGCCGGGAGAGATCCGGCGGCCGGGAGAGATCCCAGCAGGATGGCGAGCCCCGAGCCTGGGAGACCTGTGGATGGGGCATTTGCATTCAGCAAGACGATGGCCTGGGCGTCGCCTGCGACCATGTCCAGGGCCAGGTGTCGAGCCCCTTACCAGGTCGGGCATGCCAGCACGGGGCCGGCTCTGTTCCGGCCCCAAGCCAGGGTGCCTCATCAGCCACCATGGCCCGGCTTCTGAGGGTCAATACGCACCACCCATGCCCTTCCTCTCGCACACCCTCCCGGCGCGCGCGTTCTTCCTCCCGGCGCCTTCTCGTCACTTCCCGGGCCCCTGCTCCCCTTTTCCCCTCGTCCTCCCGCCACGCATTCTCACCCGTCCACCATGGCCCACCAGTGGTCGGCCGATTTCCAGGGCCCTCCTCGCGGCTCCGGGCTTTACCCCGCCCTCTCGCCGGCGTCGGGCGGGTCATCCGGCCCCCCGTCCAATAACCAGATCAATGTCTCGGCGCTGCTGCAATCCAATGGGTATGGCGATGTGCAGACCCAGTGGCCCGGTGCGGCGGTCGCTTCCCCCTGGGCCGGGGGGGCCGGCGCTGTTGCGGCCAACACCCGCAGCCCCCCGCCCTATCAGATGCACACGCCGCTGCTCTTTGGCACCGGTGGCCAGCCGAGTCCGGTGTTCATGGAGCCCGGCCCGGCCGCCCCGGCCTACAGCAGCCCGGCCATCGGGCGGGCCTCCCCCCTGCGGCTGAGCACCCCGGCGCCACACCCTTCGGACCTGGTGTACGGGCTGACCCGATCCACCGAGTACTGGGCACATGGGGCCGACGCGCCGCTGCCCTCCGCCTCCGGGGCCAATCCCCAGCAGGTGGCCCCGCTGGTGCCCAGCTCCCGGTACCGGCCGTATGCCATGCCGGCCGGGTGGGACCTGGGCGTCGGGCCTGACGGCCGCACCTACTTCCGCCGGCAGGTGTTTGCCGGGCGCCCGCGCCCGCCTGGCTCCGGGGCAGCCGGGCCGCAGGTCGACGACATGGCCCCGATGTCGTGGGTCGATCCGCGCGTGTCGCAGCAGGTGACCGCCCCACCGGTGCGCCTGCCCCCGGGCTGGGAGTGCTATGTGGCCGTGCCGACACCCTGGGGCGATGCCGAGGCCGGGCAGAATGGCAATGTCCGCCCGGGTGTCCTCTCCCCGCGCTTGTTCTATGTCGACCACAATCGGAAGATCACCACCTGGGTGCCGCCCGTGTTTTGATGCACCCAGCCCCCGCCCTCCAGCTTGCCCTCCGAGAGCAACATGTCCTTGCGGCTGGCCGATGTCTTGCGCTGGCATCTCTCCTCCCCCGCCTCCCAGGCGCCTTTCTGTACGCGCCCGCGCGCGGCAACAATGAAAAAGAAGGCTCGTGCCAGGGGGTGCATGTGAATGTTGATGCTTTTTTCGGTCGCCGGGCCGCAAAGGTGCCAAGTCGTCCGGGTGTGGTGCCAGGCACATGTAGCGGGGGCGACTGATGATGGTAGTGGTGGTGGTGGTGGTGGTGGTGGTGGTGGTGGTGGTGGTGGGGGGGGGGGGGCAGATTCTTTGGTGAGATCCGAACATAAGACTACCCTACGGCAGGGCGCATGTGCAACGACACCCGCCCGCATGCAGCAAACAGCCAGGGCAGCTGCACCGAGGCGCTGCGCTTTGTCAAGCTCCTTGGTGCACAGGGTCCCGGAAGCAGCAAGTGTACACAAGGGGGGCGGGGGAGGGGGAACTGGCACAGAGGTGTGGCCGGTGACCGGCACACCAAGAAGCCCGTCGCATGTCGGCTCTTCCGGCGCGTCGATCGGCACGTGCCTGGCTGTGCAGGATACAAGGAGCAGAGTACCCTGCCCCTCTCTCCCGCCCTTCTTTCGCCCGGGGTCTTGCACGTCCACCACAAGCCGGCCACAACGCGGGAAAAGGTGCCCAGCAGGGGGACATGGGAAAATGCATGTTTATTTTGATGGACCCATTCCTGCACAGGTGCAGGAGGAGGAGGAGGAGGAGATCGCCCAGCAGCTGGCTACTCACTACCGCCGGTGGCCAGGGGCGACGCCGGCGGGAGGGGCGACGGAGAGGGCGGGGCAGCGGCGGCGCCCACCTCATCAGCCACCATGTCGCCAGTGGCCGGGGTGCCAGTCTGAACGGTCAGCAGCGTGCCGGGGCTATTGACCGGGAGGCTGGAGAAGAGGACACTGCGCTGCTCGCGCAGTCGGCTCAGCTCGGCTTCCGCATGGACCCGGTAATTGTTGTACTGCTGCATGAGCCGCGTGACGACCGCCTGCTCGTAGGTTCGCCGGCGGGTGAGGTCGGCCACGGCCGCGCGCTCGGCCTCCAGGGCAGCGCGCACCGCATGCGAATACTGCCGCAGGGCGACCACATCGTCGCACGTGTCCGGATCGAAGGTGTCCAGGCAGATGGCCACAGGGCCGGCGGCGGCCGGCGCCGAGGCGGCCCCAGCATCCCCGGCCACCGGTTCGAAGAGCGGGCCGCGGATGGGCTGCGGCAGGGCCGACAGGCAGTCGTCGCTGGCCCCGAGCGGCCCGGCCAGCGCACGGGCCTGGCCCGTCGACTCGCCGGTCCCCAAGACCGGGAGGGGGGTGCTCACCAGCGGCTGGACATTGCCAACCGGCTGACGGATGACCGTGACCACGGTGGCCGGCGCGGCCGGGGTATCCAGCGACCGCATCGGCGTGAAGTACATGTCGTCATCGTCATCGTCGTCGTCATCGCTGGAATGCCCACCGTCGGAGGACGAGCAGGAGGACGGCACAGTCTCATCCTGGGGGCCGGCATGTGCCCGAGCCGCGGTGCCATCGTCAAGCTCCACGGCCCGCAGGCTGTCGGTGCCGAGGATCTCCGGCGACTCGGCCGGGGCCGTGGTCACCGTGGCCAGCAGCGAAGCCGTGGCCGGGGTACCGGGCCGGCGCCGAGCACCGGCCAGCCCCGCGGCGCTGCCACCACCGAGGGCCATGCGCCCGGCTGGCGTCTCCACCAGCGTGGCCGCCAGGCCGAGACGCGCGCCGGCAGCCAGCGGCGATGCCGGCGGCGGGGGCGGCGACCGCATGGCATGGCTCAGCAGGATATGCACCGGCGATGAGGGAATGGCCGCCGTGGGGGAGGAGGCCGCCGCGGCCAGGAGGGCGGCCGTCTGCGCCGGGCTGGGCATCGGCAGCAGGTCCGTCGCGTCATTCAGCCGCACGAAGAAGGGCGCGTCAAAGTCATCCTCATCGTGCTGCCCGCCGGCGTGGCCGGCATCGGCCGTCGATGCCAGGGCCAGCCCCTCCACCTCGTCCTCATGCTCTTCCGTCTCCTCGTCGGAAGACACGCGCAGCAGAACCGGGATGGCGTCGCTGTCGCTCTCGGAGTCGGCGAACAGGACATCCGCCGTCCGGGGAACGGGGATCGGCGACCGGGGGAGCTGCTCCGGGTACTCGGCCATGACAGGCGGCGGGGCGCCCGACAACGTCGGCGACGAAGGCACGTGCGACTCGATGAAGCGCGACAGGCGGTTGGGCGTCTGGGGCGAGCGCAGCCCGGCCGCGCTGGCGGCCGCCTCCAGCTGCCGGTGCTGGGCCACCGACACCAGCAGCTGTGGCGACGCCGGCAGAGGGGTGTGCAGGGCGGCCGAGGGGATCGGCGACGCCGGAAGCGGAGCCGCCACAGCCGCGGCCATGGGGGTCGGCGATGCCGGAGTGCCAGCAGGAGTACCGGGAGCGGCAGCGACAGCAGGCGAGGCCGGCACACCGGTCCCGGAGGGCTCGGTGACATTGGCAGTCGCCCCGGCCTCGGTGGTGTCACCCGCCTCAGCGGTGGCAGCAGCTTCGACAGCAGCAGGCTCGGCAGCGACAGCCTCAGCGGTCACTGCCTCCATGGACGCAGCATCCTCAGCGGCCATGTCCTTGGCGGGGGCGCCAGGATCCCCGGACACACTGTCGGTGGTGATCTCGGCCGCGGGACCGGCTGCAGCCTCGCCCGTGACAGTAGCAACAGCAGCGGTAGCAGCAGCAGCAGCGGTAGCAGCAGCAGCGGTGGTGGTGGTGGTGGTGGTGGTGACAGGGGTGGCGGCGGTGGGAGTGGTGCTGGCGATGTCACTGCCGGCGAGCTTCTCGGCGGCGGCCTTGGCCGCGGTCGGACCACAGGGCAGAACCGGGCCAAGGGGCTGGCCGCCCGGCCCGACATGGAGCTGGTTCATGTGCCGGCCGATCAGCTGGTGGAATTCATCGGCCAGGGCGGCATTGCGGCAGGTAATGCTGAAGGACCCCATCTCGCCGGGGGCAGTGATCAGCACGATGTTGACCGTGCGCTCGCCATACCGGTCGTTCACCATGCGCGGCATGAGCCACGCATTCAGGGACCAAGTCATGCAGGAAAGATTCTTCAAGTCGTCGCGATAGTAGATGATGCGCGTCTTGCCGGAATCCAGGTGGAAGGCCAGCATCAGGTCGCCGCGGCCGAGCTTCTCCCAGGAGCTGTCCCGGAGCTGCTGCACCATGACCACGGTCTTGAAGATGTTCCGCTCATTGTGGCAGAGACCCATCTGCTCATCGGTCAGGGCCACCTCGTTGGAGCTGACGCGCTCGCGCCGGACGCCGACACCGGGCGGCAGGGGAACCCCCGGGCCACCGGCGCCGCCGGCACCCGACCCGCCGGCCAGTGGCGTGGCCAGGCCCGACCCGGTGGAGATGGTGGAGATGACGGCCTTTGTGATGGCCAGGGCATTGGACTGGGAGCCAGGGGTCCCGGTGGTCGAGGCGCCGGGCCCGCCGCCGACGCCGCCGGTGCCGCCCCCGCTGGCGGCCACCGAAATGGCACCGGAGCTGGTCGACCGGCGGAAGAACTTCGGCCACGAGACCGCCGGCCCGGCGGCCGGGGAGTTCAGCAACTCGTCGCGGTTGGAGGCCAGCGACACGCCGAGCGGCTGCAGGGGCACAGGCGCCGGGGCAGCACCCTCGGCTCCCGGCGCGCCCTCGGCCCCGGTTGGCGTGGTTGGGGTCCCGGCCGAGGCGGCCGTGTCGACCGGCAGCCGGAGGCTGGCATAGGCCGCCTGAGCGTCGAGAGTCGACTCGCGGAGCAGCCCCAGCCACTGCTGCTTGTCCTCGGCAGAGGGGACCTGCACAACCATCAGCTGCTTGGGCTGGGCGATGCGCAGCTCGAACAGGTGGCGCAGGCCTGCGTCATGCGAGGAGAAGGAGGCGAAGCCGAGGCAGGGAAGTGGTGTGTGTGTGTGTGTGTGTGTGTGTGTGTGTGTGTGGCGGGGCGGGGCGGGGCGGGGCGGGGGGGGGGGGGGGGGGGTATGGAAAGGGAGACAAGGCAGCTGCAGGGGTTAGAAAGTGGGCCGCGATCGGGGGCAGGGCAGCGGCAGCACGGCGAGAGCACGGCGAGAGCACGCACCAGGCGAGGGGTCCGGGATGTTGAAGGTGGTCACGTCGTCGAGGTCGATCGGCGCCTCAATCGGCGTCAGGCGCTCGGCTCCGGCGGTCGGGCGCCGAAGCAGCAGCAAGTGCCGGCCGACACACACCATGGTCAGCTCGTGGCGGCTTTGAATGGAGCAATCGCGGCCGATTTCCATGTGCGTGATCGGGCTCTCGAAGCGGACCCCCTCGCCAGGCCCAGCCGTCAGGCGGAACCCCGGCGCCACCGAGGCAAAGTCCACGGCCCGCTGGAGGAAGGCCAGCCGCTCGCGCGCCTCGCTGGCACGCTGCGCTTCGTTGATTTGCTGCAGCAGGGCGTCGATCTGCCGGCAGCACCGGGCCAGGGCCAGGTGCTCATCCAGATCGCCTCCCGGGCCATCGATCGCCGTGTAGGTGCAGATCTGGCGCAGCAGGGCCGGATACTTGAAAAGGCGGTTCATCGGCTGCATCAAATTCTCATGGGGATTCCACATGAGGGTGGTCCCGGTGGCGGGGGCGCCGGTGCTGGCCGCGGTGGCGGGCCGCACAGCGGCCATGGCGTCGCGGATTTTCTGTACAGGCAGGTCAGCCTCCGGACATAGGGCCAGACACACACACACACACACACGCACATGGACGCACATGGCCAGTGTGTGGTGTGTCGCAAAGGCAGCCGAACTATGGCAGAAGCAGCGAAGGCACTCTCCCCCCCCCCCCCCCCCCCAAACAGCCGAGGCACGCACCGTCTCATACTCGGGGATGGCCTGGCGGAGGCGATTCAGCTCGGCCTCCACCTTTGGGATGTTTAGGCAGTACGGCAGGTACAGCTGGAGCGACTCGATCTGGGGCGCGCGCCCGCATGCGTGTGTGTGTGTGTGTGTGTGTGTGTGTGTGTGTGTGTGTGTGTGTGTGTGTGTGTGTGTGTGTGTGTGAGTGGAGAGTATGTCATCATGTGGCGGCGGGCGATGGAAAGCACGCCCCCCTCTCCCGACAGGATCCGGGGGGAGCACGCGACAGTGACAGCGGGGAGGAGCATCACGCACAAATGGCTGCACCAGATCCGAGATCTTCTTGATGACCGGGGTCGGGGAGGAGAAGCGCCGAGAATTCAGGGCCACCGTGAAGGCCGCATGGACCGAAGTGATCTCATGGAAGTTGGAGAAGAGGGCCAAGCTCTCCTTGGCCACCGGCAAGTCGGCCTTGTTCAGGGGATGGAAGTAAATCTAATACAGGCAAGGGAAGACCGGGGCGAGGGGAGGAGTGGGGGGGGGGGTGTCAGGAAAGAGAGCAGAGGAAAACGGCCTGCCTCAGTGCGAGAGGGGAGCTCAGCCACCGGGCCATGTGCGGGGAGACCATGCGCCTGGCCGTACATGCTCGATCTCGGCCAGCGTACGAACGAAGATCGTCTCGGTCCGATGCAGCTCGAAGATGGCCTCCTGGCGCTTGCGCTCGCGCGTGGTCAGATGCACGAGCACGCTGCGGCTGACGGTGTCGGCCCACAGGGGGACCTGCCCATTGGGCAGGAGTTCCATGGTGGCGGCCGCCGGCGGGGCACCCCCCATGGCCTCGGTCCCGGAGGGGTGTGTCACCAAGAGCACGGAGTTGGTCACCGGGCCGAGAACCGTGCCGGTCTGCGAGACACTGGAAATGCGGACCCCGGCGCCGCTGGACTTCTTGCCACTGGTGAACAGCCGGCTGGGGGTGCTAATCAACGAAGAGAGGGAGCTCTACAGGCGAGAAGGAGGGGGGGGGAGGGGAGGGGGCAGCAGAAAAAGAAGATGACCAGCGGCCAGGCAGAAGGGGGGTTAGTATGCGCGGGAGACCGGCATGCTCCGCTTGGAGATCGCAATGCCGAGGGCAACACCCCCGAGCAGGGTCAAGTTGAAGAGGCGCAACATACCCGAGCAGGCGTCTTCGGTGGGTCATCCTGCCATTGAGGAGGGGGGGGGTGGAGGGGGGCGGGAGGCGCGAGCTGCGTCAGACAAAGGTGGCAGAGCCGCTGGCCGAGTGGGGGCAGGGGCAAAAAAACGGCCGGCGGGCTCCTGACCAGGCGTACCTTGCCGGAGAGAGGAACCGTCCCAAGCACATCGTGAAAGGACATGGTCGAGGCACTGGGCGTGAGGCCGCCGCCGGGGAGCGAGCCAGGGGTGGCTGCCTGGGTGCCGGGAAGTGGCCCGGGCGCCGGGCCACCACCAGCTACCAGCTTCGCCAGGCCCTCGATCAGGTTGGCGTTGATTTGTGTCAGCTTCTGGAGCT
This sequence comes from Fonticula alba, assembly GCF_000388065.1. Lineage (NCBI taxonomy): Eukaryota > Rotosphaerida > Fonticulaceae > Fonticula > Fonticula alba. The sequence continues at coordinate 1,305,336 of NW_009242976.1, forward strand.
GTTCATCATGGCCAGCGGCATGCTCCGGGCCCGGGGCGCCGGCGGCGGTGGACATCTTCCTCAGGGGGCTTTCTTCCTGACCGGACGATGGAGTGATGGAGCAGGTGCGGGTGGGCGGGCGGGCGGGCGGGCGGGCAGGCAGGCGAGAAAAAACAAACAAACCCAGAGCGGGGGGGGGGGAGGGGAGAAGGGGAGGGGGTCGGCCGGGGGCGCAGTCGAATGCCGGGTGTTCATTGGCACACCCCTGGCCGGGGGCTGGCCCTTCAAGGCCTCACGCCGATGCTCCGCCGGTCTTCGCTTCCGCCCCCCGGCCCCGGGCCAGCCTCCCTTCCTGCCCTGCGTCTTCTCCTTGGCCGGATCGGCCCGCGTTCTCCGGCCTCCGGCCTTCCGTCACGACCAAGTGGTTGCCCGGGGGCAGGGCCGGCGCCACGTTGCACGAAGTGTGCGTGTGTGTGTGTGTGCGTGTGTGCGTGTGCGTGTGCGTGTGTGTTTCTACTGGGAGTGCATGCGCCGGCCCAGTGGCGGCCATCGCCATCGTCCCGGTGGCCTTGGGCCAGACACAAAGGCGCCCGAATTCCCCCATCCTCTTGGGGGCATGGAACGGCCAAATTCCTCGCCCCCCCACCCCCTCCCCCAGCCCCACCGACCAGGAGGTCGGTCCTCGGGCGGAGTTTAAATTCCGCTACAATCCACGTGACCAATCTCTCGTTACTCCCAAGCGCGACGGTTTTTTCCCGTCCTTTTTGGTGGCAGGCCCCACTCTCGCGTGCGGGCGCCCACCCCATGCGCGGCCCTGTGTGCGCCTGCGCGGCACACCAGTCTCGGGGAACAGGTGGGCCCTCGGGGGGGGGGGGGGGGGGGCGGGGGGGGGGGGGCCGGCGGGGGAACACCGGGGAGGCGGGCCCCCCGGGGGCCGGGGGGAAGGGGCCAGGCAGGGAAATACCGGGCAGGCAGGCGTTCCACAGCGGGGAGGGGGGCTGCGCGGGAGGCAGGAAATAGGCCGGCTCTTTTTCCTTGGGGACCCGGGAACGGAGCCCCTGGGCCTGGCACCTAGTTCTCTCCCCCCCCCCCCCCCCACCCTTTGCTTGTCGGCCCGGGCTAGCGACTACGGCTGGAGTTGTGCGTGCGTGCGTGCGTGCGTGCGTGCGTGCGCGCGTGCGTGCGTGCGCGCGGCCACATACTCTCACTAACGGGCACATTCGTACATTCACATCCACATTCACAGAGACGTGTACATTTCCCCGCGCATATACACACGCGGGCACAGCCACAGGCCCCGCCCCCCTCTGCACGCATGTCCGCCCGACGGGCCGATCCAGCGGCGCCCTTTTTCGGCCGGTGTCCAAGATGGCCGGTCCACAGGCCGAAGGGATACACGCATCCTGCCGGC
>NW_009242976.1:1307038-1308106 GCF_000388065.1 Fonticula alba
CTACCCCCCCCCTTTCCCGCTGGTTTCCTCCCTTGCCCCTCGCAGTCTCCCCCTTGCCGCCATGCCCTCTCCCTCTTCCCGGAAGGTTGCCTCCCCGTACGGCAACCTAGAGACCATGACCAAGAACGAGCTGATTGCCGTTGTCAGCGAGATCAACCCCTTCCCCCCGCAGCAGCTGTACCGGCTGCGGAACACGCGTCGCCGGACGCTGATCACCATGATCGAGAGCCACATCCAGGGCCAGCCGGTGGCCTTCCCGGTGACCCCGAGCACCCCGAACAGCTCGGCCGCCAAGGAGGCCGCCAGCCCGGGCACCCCGGCCAGCCCGGCCGCCACCGGTGTCCTGACTGGCGCCTCGGCCGGTAGCATCCTGGCCGCCTCGCCGCACCTTTTCTCCGCCCCGGCCGTTGCCTCGCCGGCCAGCAAGGGCTCCAGCCCGGCTAAGGGGCCCGGCTCATCTGTGGCCCAATCCTCGCCCGCGGTCCAGTCCCCGTTCGCCACCAAGGCCACCGGCAGCACCGCCGCCGCCGCCGCCGCCGCCAGCAGCACCCCCTCCCGGGCGCGCGAGCAGGACGAGCAGGAGGAGGTGTCCTCGGTGGTCAAGGTCGCTCGCCAGCTGAGCCGCGTGGCGGCGGCCGCGGCGGCCGAGCTCACCGGCTCCGGCTCCGACTCCGGCTCCGGGTCCTCCTCTTTCTGCACCGAGTCCGGCGGTTCGGCCACCGAGACCGAGTCGGAGGTCTTCTCGGAGAGCGACCTCTCCGGCACCGAGAGCGACGCCTCGGTCGACAGCCTGACCTCGCCGCTGCCCTCGCGCGGGGTCCGCACCCACGTCCTCCACGGGGGCACCCCCTTCCTCAATGAGTCGACCTTCGACGTGGGCCGGCGCGCGACCACTCGGTCCTCCTCGCGCCGCCACGGGGCGGCCATCGCCACTCCGGCCGCCCCGGCCCTCGGCCTCGGGCGCATTCACCTTGCCATTGCCGTCATCGAGGTGGTGATCATCCTCTTCCGCAGCCTTTCCACTGCCTCGGCCCCGGATGTCGTGCGTACATCCCCCCTCCCCCCCCC
>NW_009242976.1:1308957-1311491 GCF_000388065.1 Fonticula alba
GGGGGGGGGGGGCACGATCGACACCAGTGCGTGCACATGTATGCGCACACCGATCCACCATGGGAACATCGATGTGTGTTCTCCTTCCTCCTCTTCCTTGTGCGGCCGCCGACCATTCTCCCCCATCCTCCTCCCTATTTTTATACAAACGGGGCGCGCCTCTCCCCCTCAGGCCATGCCGCCCTTTCGTCCTCCTTCCCCTCCCCTCTCCCCCGTACTTTTCCCTACAAAATACAATAATATCCAACGACACACACGCACGCGCGCATGCAAGGGCGAGCGACGGAAACACCCTTCCAGCGAGCTGCAAAAAAAAAAAAAGGCACGGGGCTGTGGAGGAGTTCGCGCGAAACGCGCCCAGCACGACCCGGAATCCCACACGATCCCGATCCCGTCGTCCCCCCCCCCCGCCCCCACACCGTTGGGTTTCCCTCCCTTTGGCGCGCGGAATGTCAGCTGAGCGGTCCATTGTGGGATCTCGTGATCCGACACGCCGGCGCTCCGTGGTCGTCCGTGGCTTGAGATCCCTCCCGGGGCCGGATCCCGGCGGGCGACATGCGCGGCCGTGTCGCCGGGGGTTTGCGCCTCGCGGGGGGGGGGGGAGGGCGGTACGCGCACGGCAAGAGGATTGTCCCTCCCCTCTTCAGGCAGCACCCCGGACTTGGGGGCTGCCCCGCGCAGCTCCTTGCGCCACAGCCATTTGTCTCTTTTGTATCGACTTTGTCGAGGGCGCGCCGCCGTGTATCAATGAGCGTCTAGCGACGATGCACGCCTGCCGACACCCACATTACCCCCCCCTTCCACCCCCTCTTGCACCTTGCGCCCGGAACGCCGCCTTCTGCACCGCCCTGGCGAGCCTCCCCGGCCCACCTCGCCTCCTTCTGTCCTCCCTCTCCGCTCGCCGTGCCCCCGCTCTTGCCTCTTGCTTCCTGTCGTTCGGCTCTTGGGTCGACGCTCCGGCGCGGCGCGGGAAACCTCTCGAGGGCTCCCGCGCTGCTTTCATCGCCCGGTCAGCGGAAAGCGATGTGGAAGCCACGGGTCAAGGGAGGGGGCGCGAGGGCGGATTTCATTTGGAGGATCGACGGAGCGCGGGGGGGCCGGCCTGGCTCCCCCCCATGGGTGTGCGTGCGTTAGTCGGCCCCGGGCCAGGGGAGAGGGCGGTAATTTTTGCACCGCCTCTCGGGCGGCCTCTTCCCTCCCCCTCGCGCCCTCCCTCCCCTCATCCATCCTGATTTGTCTCTCAACACTCGCACACATCTCTCGCCGAAAAAAGTAATTGAATTCATCGGGGGGGGGGGGGGGGCGGTCTTCTCTTCTTTTTTTATTTTATTTTCCCCGACCGAGAGGGAGCTACGGCAAGGATGTAGGTGGTCCGGCAGCAGGAGGGGCATCAACAGGCGAGTCATCGCCGGGAGACTCAGCTGGCGGTGGTGGTGCACTCGACTCGGGAGGGGCTTCCTGGGAGGAGAGCTTGACTGTGGCGCGGAAGAGTCGCATCCACGAGAATTCTAGGGCCTTGATGGCGGTAGATTGCGATCGAACCAGCCGCGCGCGCGACGTGTCCACCTGCTGTCCAGCAGCGGAGGTGCTGTCACTCGCCAGCCCGTCGTCTAGCAAGGCTTTCAAAAGGTCCAGATTGGCGTTGCTGCAAAGGGGCGGAAGGCTGATCAGAGAAGGTGCAGGAAACATGGTGGAGCTGGAGGGGAGGGGGGGGGGGGCAATATGGGCAGGAAGGTCGCTTCATCTATCCGTTCAGGACAATCACCGAGGTGTGCCGAGTGGCCGGCAACAGCGGCCGAAGGGAGAAACGGGAGGGGGGGGGGGGGGGAGGGGAGGACACCCACACCCACGCGCGCGACCCACATGCCGGTTCACCCGGGCGAGCCCAAAGTTGCCCACACAAGGCAGGGCAGGGCAGGCCCAGGGGGAGTGGTGCCGGAGGGGCACAGGGGGGAACCCCGACGCGCACGCCCCTCGCCAAGTCTCCCTGTCGCGTTGCCGGCCAGCCGCGGCGCATCATCCAACACACAAGGCACTGGACACTCTCAACAGGTAAAAGGGCATAATCATTTGCGACGAGGGCGGGAGCAATGCCAAGTAGCCGGAGGCCGAAGGGCAGATGGTCACACAGGAGAAGCGTACAGTTCCCGGACGGTGTGCATGGTGGCGCGAAGCTCAACCAAGATGGCCAGTTCCGCGGGGCTGACGGGCAAAATGTGCCACATGGAGGGTGCACGGTGCAAGTCAGCGACAAGAAGACCCGGCGAAGCCTCAAGGAATGATAGGGAGGTTGGAGTAGCAAGGAGGCAGAAGAGCCGAATGGAGGAAACCTTGACGGACCTCATTTGGTCGAATGGATGGTCTTGGGCTTGCTCGGTGGCAGGGGCGACCGGGCCCGGTTCCGCGGCGGCGGACAGAGCACTGCCCGAGGCCGGGGCCTCGCCCAGGTGCATGTGCCGATCGCCGAGGAACTCCATGGACCGGGTGGCGAAATGCAGGGGGAGGGGAAAGGGAAAGCCGGGGGCGGGCGGGGG
>NW_009242976.1:1311734-1321961 GCF_000388065.1 Fonticula alba
GGAGAGGGAAGGCAAGCGAGGGAAAGTAATCGGGGCAAGGAGAACAGGGGGGAGAAAGGCCTCTTGCCCGTCAGGTCTGCGAGGCACACGCACACCGGAAACCCGCCTCACGTCCCCTTGGACCCTTCTTCGGGGGGCAGACCTCGGATCCCACATCATGTGACAGGATTGCCATTGCGCCCCGACCATGCCCTGCGGAGCGGAGGGGCCTGCCATTGAGCCGCGGGGGGCGGGGGGGGGGGTGCGCGGAGAGGCGAGACTCGGGGAGGCGAAGCCGCAGGCTCCGCACTAGACAGCCGTTCGAGTGCCCGGGCCCGACTGCACGGCGATGATATGCGCACGGGCAAGCGCAGGCGATGTTGAAGTCTATGGGGTATATTGGGAGGGGGGGGGGAGGGGGGAAGAAAGGACGCCACACGATACACGTGGCTCTGGACCAGGGAGGAGAGCAACTCAATGCACATGACAGTGGCCCGGTGGGCTCCGGCAACCACGACAGGAGGGGGGAGGGGGGGAGGGAGCGGGGGGAGGAAGTGCTCGAGGCTTAGCAAAGCTTCGCCCGGTCGGCGGCCGCCACCTCGGTGACAATCTCACGGAAGCGGTCCAGCGGGCAGAGGGTCGGATCGCCGCCGAGCCCGGTGCCAGGGTGGAACTCGGAGATCGAGTCGGTGAAGCCATGAAGACGAGCGGCCTCCGCGCAGGCGGGAATGGCGATCGGGGTGTTGTTGTAGAGCATGCGCACAAAGCGAGTGGTCTTCTCGTCGGCGCTGTGCTTGTTGCCGGAGGCGCTGGCGGCCGCCTCGGCGGCCAGAGCAGCAGCCGCGGCGGCGGCAGACTGGGGCCATCGGGGAGGAGCGAGCGACCGAGCGACCGAGGAAGGGGGAGGGGGGGGGGAGAGATGGGGTGTTAGATGGACTCGGAGGCCGAGAGAGAGAGAGAGAGAGAGAGAGAAAAAACCCGAGGGAGGGCGGCCAGAGTGGAAAACGCCCCAGGCGGACGTACCCCCTCCAGGAGCGGCGCGGCGCCGGTGCCGCTGACGCGCGACGGGTCCGACGCCCGGCTGGAGGCCAGCTGGCCCAAGCGCGCCGGCGGGGTGACCTGCCGCTCGCGCAGCACCTCAAAGGTGACGAAGGCGCCGAAGTCCGGGCGGTCAGCCACCGGGCTGGTGGCGAAGGGCTGCTCCCGGGTGGCGGCCAGCTGCTCGGGAAGATCGCGCGCCGGCGCACCGCCCGGACCACGCAGGGCATCATACCCGCCGAGGGCCGCCAGCAGGGCCACCAGGCTGTCCTCCGTGCCGGAATACAGCGACAGCATCGGGGTCGAGTGGGTGGGAGCCGTGACGCCCGACCGGGCCAGAGCCGCCGGGGCCGAGGAGGCAGTCACCGACCCCCGGTATTGGGCGCCCTCCTCCAGGGGAGTGAAGGAGAAGCCCGGGACCACGGCGGCCCCGGCAACGGCCACCGAGCCGGCCCCGTCCACCGGGAGCCGGCCAGCCTGGCGAGCCGCCTGCAGGGCGGCCTCGCGCGAGTCCAAAACCCGGCCCACATCATCCAGCAGGTCGCCGAGCAGCGGCCCGGCCGCCAGGCCAGCCAGGCTGGCATCGCGCGCCAGCACACCGGCCAGCGAGGCCTCGGTGGCGTAGTTCTCCAGCCGGGCAAAGGTCTCACCAAGGGGAGGCCCCTGCTTGCCGCGGCGGAAGGCCCCGGTCTTCTTGCCACGACGATCGACCACGCGGTCGTCATTCTCGAAGCCGGCACCGGTGGACAGGTGGCTGCTGGGCCGGGGCCGGAGCTCCCGCGGCAGGAGCTCATGCGCATGGCCCGAGGCCAGGCCCTGGAAGAGCTCGGTCACGGTGACCGCCCCGGGGGCCGCCTTGGAAGCCGGCACCACCGGCGTGTCGGGCGCCCGGAGGAAGGGCCCCACGCGCTCGGTCAGGAAGGCATTCTCCTCGGCGTACAGGGCATCCACGCGGGCCACGGCCTCGGCGAAGCCAGCGCGCAGGGCACGGCACCCGGCCATCTCCGGCACGAGGGTCTCGTCGACCGGATCGCGAATGACAATGTCCACCAGCGGGCGGTCGGTCGGGGGGCCGATCGGCTGGAGGACGGCCTCCGGGGCAGCCCGGCGCCGAGTGGCGCCCAGCTCCGACGGGTACAGCCCCTGCAGCAGGTGCACCGCCGATTCGATGGCCTTCGGGTCGGACAGCGACCGGACCGACAGCGATCCCAGCTCATGGCGCTCCGGCAGGAAGCGCAGCCGGCGATCGGCGTACAGGTTGCGCAGCTGGTGCCCAAGTGTGCGCATGCCCATCCGGCCGCGGTCGGTCAGGGTGTCCGGCCGGCAGGTGGCCATCAGCTCCGACGTGCCGGCCATCGACCCGGAGGACACGTGCTCCTGCGCCGCCGAGAAGGCATCCGTCTCGGCCACGTCGCCGGCCGTGCGCAGCGAGGAGTTCACCACGCGGAAGGGCAGCGACGTGCCGCCGGGGATCGACCCGTTCAGGGTCTGCTGCAGGTCCAGGCGGAGATTGGCCACCGGCGAGCACTCCCGGCAGGAGGTGGACGACTCGTCGAGGAATCCGAAGGACTTGAAGAGGTCCTGATGGGGGCTGGGGAGTGCGGCGTGTGTATGCGTGTGTGTGAGAGAGAGAGAGAGAGAGGAGCGGGGGGGGGGGGGGGGGGGGGGAAACGGGACAGGGAAAGAGGAGGGGCAGAGCGGAGGGCGCAAGCCCGCGGCAACAATGAGGCCGGCGTGTACCTGAAGATGCCCTCACGATGCAGGAGCTGCACATACTCCAGCTGCAGGCTGGGCGGGTAGCGGCGAGTGAGGTCGATCTCGCGGAAGGAGTCGAGCGGGGCCTGGAGGGCCGCCGGACCCGTGGGGGGGGCCTGAATGGGATGGGACATGGCGGAAGGGCAGGTGTAGGTGGAGGGGGGGGGAGAGAGGAAAATCGGGGGGGGGGCGGGGGGCGGCGCGGAGGAAAAGAGGTTGTAGAAGTCAGGAGCATAGCAAGCTGGGGACCGGCGACCAGCGGGGCACATGCGGAAAAGGGTGCCCTGTACACGTTTCCCCCGGAGCCTCGCGAAGCGCCAAAGGCTCCTATCGGCCTGGCAGCCTACGGGGCGCACTGGATGGGCCGGGCCCGGGAGGGTGCATGAAGCGTGGGCTCGCCCAGCTGGGCACACCCTTTGGGTCGTCCGGCCTTGCCCCCCCCCCCCCGGCCCCCGCCTTCCCCGTTCCTGGGCCACCCTTCCCCTGGTTCTCAGGGCCGTGTTTCCCGCCCACGCGTTCCCTGGGAAGGCCACTTGGAGAGAGAGAGAGAGAGAGAGAGAGAGAGAGAGAGAGAGAGAGAGAGGGCACACTCGCGGGCTGGCCGCCAGGCCTAGACCACGCGAGTTCAGCGGACCCAGCCGCCAGCTGGAGGGACATTGCGCCGGACCGAAGGGAACGCGAACGCCGGTGGAGATGCCCCTGGCCAGGGAGAGGAGCAAGGGCTGGGGAAATCCCCTCTGCCCCCGGCCCTCGGGCGAGCCGGGGCCCGCGCGGGGACGGGGCGAAAGCGGGTGCCGGTGCACGATGGCGAGGTGTGAAAAGCCAGGGCGAGGGGGATTCAGTGCGCGGGCTTTTCGGCCGAAGGTCGGCCCATGAGCCATTTGGGCTCAAAGAGCGTGGTGGAAGCCCCCACCCGCGTCCTGAGGGCCGGTCCCGCCCTGCGGGAGGGGCGGGGCGGGGCGGGGGGAAGAGTCTTGTCCCTGCCGCACTCCCGGACGACCGACGGCAGCTGGCGCGAATGGTAAACAGACACATCGTTGTGGCATTCCCTGCGAGGAGATTAAGTACAGTTAATCCCCCGCTCGGCGTGTATCACGCTGGTCACCTGGTGTGCCCAAATAGGCAGGAAGCTCCGGGCCGCTCTGGGCGTGTGGCCGCCTCCGCCCCCCCCCCCCCCGATATCGCCCCGAGTGTGCTTCTGTGTGACGGTGTGCTCGCGGCCCCTGGGCACGCACGCTTGCCCCCCCGGAGGTGGCGAGAGTCCACAAGAGCACACTGGCCAGGGAGAGACGGACCTGGGTGCTGTTCCGGCCGGTGGGGGCACCCTTCCCGTTCCCCCCCCCCGGGGAAGGGGGGGCGGTCCGCCACGATCACGGCCAGGTCCGCAGATCTGGTTCGCCCGTCCCCCCCCCCCTTTGTTGTCACCAGTTCCGCGTAGGCTCACCTCCGAGGGCACCCACTGTCGGGGGCGGGGGGCAGGACACGGGAAGAACGACCGCAGCCCCCGGCCGGGTGGCGATCTATCCGGTTTCGCGCGGGTTGCCGGACGCATGGCTGCAACTTATTGGCTTCAGAGCCCATGCTCCTTCACCCCCCCCCCCCCCCCCCCCGGGCCTGTCCCATTCACCCGGGCCTGGGTGTGTAGGGGGGGGGGGGAAGACAAGACAATAATTCACCATCATATTTATTCCTCGCATCCTGAGAACCAGCCCTCTTTTTTTTTCCCTCGTCGGTCACCGCCTTGCTGTGCATGATCCGACGCGTGTGCGCGTGTATGCGCGCGCGCACCGGCGGCCGGGTGTGGCCGGGCCGGGGGGTCCTTTTCTTTTCAGCACCCAAAGGGCCCCAAGCGAGCTGCCCACACAGCCCGTCATGGTCCCTCCCACCCCACCCCTCTTCTTCTTTCTCCTCGTCCCCTCCCTCCCTGGTTTCCGTCCCCCTCCTGCCGCCATGTCCTCTGCCATTTCGGCCTTCGAGCCGGTGCGGGCCCTGTCGACCCCGCCGCCCCTCTGCCGGTTCCACATCCCCCTGCCAAGTCCGATGCTCGTGCCGAAGGGTCTAATGCGGACCCTGCAAGACCCAGCCAGCTGGGAGACCTTCATGGAACGGCGCGCCTGCCTGGTGGAGCACATCGCTGCGCATCGGCGCACCGGGGCGCACACCCGCGCGCCCGGGCAACACAGCTATGACACGCTGATCAGCGTGCTGCAGGAGTACGAGCCGGATGCCGCCGGGCTGGGGATTGCCCTGCGGAAAATGCGCCAATCCGGCGACCTGCCCAAGATCGGTGCGCACGCGTGCACTTCCTGTTCTTTGCCCCCCTTGGTCTGGCGCCTCTGTTGTCGGCGTGTCCCCCCCCCCTCCCCCCCTCTCTCTCTCTCTCTCTCTCTCTCGCAGCTGACTCTCTCCCTTTTCGCACCTGCCCCGCCCGACCTCGGGCTCTCATTCGCTCTTGCCTGGTAGACATCGCCTGGACGTGCTCCCTGACGACGGTCTTCGATAAGCCGGCCCCCAGCCCGCCGGACAACTCGTATCTCGATCACTACATGGTTCTCAGTGTGCGCCCTCCGACCCGTGGCGCGACAGCCCATTTGACACGCCAAGAAGTTAACACTCTCCCTCCCATCTCATGTGGTGTGCATGCGTGCATGCATACATATATGTATATATATATATATGTGTGTGTGTGTGTGTGCTAGTGTCTGGCGTACGCTCATATGAACGCCGCTGCCCAGGTGACCCAGCGCTCCGAGGGCATCACCGAGCATCTGGTCAAGGCGTGCCACTGTACGCGCTGACCTCCTTCTCCTCCCTCTGCCCGTGCCTCGGTGTCCCTGCTCCCCCGACGCTGGCAGGCCACCTTCCGAGTGGCCCCCATTGACTCACCCTCCTTCCCACACCCCCCTCCCTCTCTTCTGGGGCGCCCATCTGGATGCGCGGGCGGCAGTGCTCGCGGTGGCCGCCGGCATCTGGCGCCACCTCGACGGCATGCTGATGGTGGCACAAACGCCCGTCCGGCGAACGGCCGCCTCGGTCTACATGAAGGCCACCGGCCTGCCGGCCCCGGAGTCGGTGCTGGTGCACTCCTTCGCCAATCCGGTTGATGCGGGCGGCCCGACGTCCCTGATGACCTCGAGCACCATGCGCTCTGGCGACTCCAAGGCCTCGGCCCAGCGCCTGGCCCCGCTGGAGGCCGACTCGCCCTATGTCGCGCGCGGCATGGCGGCCCTGTGCGACGCCCAGTCCTCCGAGCTGATCGCCTATGTGGCCTACTCCCGGCGGAACATCAAGCTCGAGAACATCGCCAAGCTGGCCAAGGCGGCGGCCGATCACTACTCGGCTGCAGGCGTGCACTTCTCGCGCCTGGCGTGCGTTCACCCTCTTCCCCGGTCGCCCCCTTCGTTCCGGCGCCTTGCTTTCGCCATGCCGTCCTGGTGTGAATGCGATGGGGTGTGGCAGGCATATTATTAACCACGCTCGGCGTTTCTCCCTCTCTCTCTCTCTCTCTCTCCCCCCTCCCTCATGCCTGTTTGTGCATCCATGCGCATCGGCCTTTGTTTAGTAATGACTCGTCGCTGTTCTCGCATGAGCGAAACTTCCTCCGCCGATACATGCTGGCCTTCATCACGATCAAGTACAATCTGAACAGCGCCCTGACCGCACGCCTGCTGGCCGAAGTCTCATACAAGGTGTACGTCTCTTCCTTTCCCCTGTCCCTCTCAACGCCCCGGGGTCCTTCTCTCAATCGGCCGGCGCAACACCAGCAGCCGCCATCCCCCTCACTCTGGCTGTCTGCTCTCGGCCCTGACCGCGCTCCTGCTCATGCCTATCTCCCCCCCCCCCCTTGCTCCGTCTCCCGCGCGTTCCTCCAGCAACATTGGCCTGTCGGTCGGATATCTACAAGTGGTGAACTCCTTTGCCAAGAAGGCTGCCGAGTCGCAAAAGGGCTCGGATATCCTGGTGCGTGCATGTTGCTCCCTGTTCGTGTGCGGCATATCTTCTCAGTGCATCATCAGCCGCATCTGACACGAGACCCTTCTCCCTCTGTCTTTCTCCCCCCCCCCCTCCCTCCCTCTCGCTGCGCGGTGCCTCTCATGCAGAATGTCAGCCCCATCCCGGCCAACGATCTCTTCCTCAGCGGGCTGGACCTGTACATCCGGAGCGAGCTGTCCACGGCCTCGTCACTACTTGCCTCGTGCGTGCGGTCCCTGATGTGCATCGGCTTGGGCTTCCCCACTCCTCTCTCGTCACTCTGCTCACCTGATTATATCCTCCTCTTGCTGCCCCCCCCCCCCTTCATTTCCCCCCACCCGGCCCCGCTTCCTTCTTCTTCCTCTCGGGACAGCCTCAAGCGCGAGAACGAGTTGGTTTACATGGTGGAGGTCCCCTCGGAGGAGGATCTCCCCTCCACTGAGGGCACATCGATTGTCAAGACGGTGAACTTCGTCCCGACCGCGCCGCGCCCGTTCCCCGTGGAGACCATCAACTCCGGTGATGGGTGTTCGGTGATGTAGATGCGCTTGCGCTTGTTCGTCCTACTCCCCTTCCTCTTCCTCCGCCTCCCACACCCTCCTCTCCCTCCTGCGGTGATCTCTGTCGTCTGAGCTTGGGCTCGCCCCCCCTCTTCTCCCCCAGGCGAGGAGGAGCCAGGAGCGGGGGGTCGGGTCCCTTCCACGAGCCGGTACACCTTCCTCAGGGATAGAATAGTGATCAGACATGTGTGTGTGTGTGTGTGTGTGTGTGTTTTGGCATCCCTCCTCCTCTCCCTCCCTCTCCCTCCCCCTCTCCCCTTCGCTCTCTGCAGGCAGCTAGCAACTCATGAATAAAAGCGTGCGTAAACAAAGCGCTTCTCCTCGTCGTGTGTGCGCGCGTGCCCTCTCCTGCTTCCTTTTCCCTCCCTCTCTCTCCCTGCCTCGCCCCCTCTACCTCGCCCTCCGGACCGTGAAGGGAGTCTGGAGGCCGATCTGGAGACCAGCGGGTAATATATCCGGCCCACGTGATGTCCCGTTCTGCTGCCTGGACACAGCCCTTTCGGATCCGTCCACTTGGGGGCACTTGGGCGTGGGTGGGCCCCCGCGCGCCTATGATGTGTTCTCTGTCGCAGGGCCTCTGGGGGGAGGGGGGCGGGGGGCGGGGCGGGCGTCAAGCGCAGCTTTCGTGGTCATGTCTCCCTTGGTGGGGGGAGGGGGCTGAACGTGGCAGGCACCCGGGGAAATGGGGCATCTAATGCTCGCGGCCCCGGGCACGCTTCTCTTTTGTGACTTTGCTCACTTTCCCTGGCGGCCGAGGCCCTTTAAAAGAGGGCTGCCAGCTGGGCCGAGCCCGTCCGGGGGCTTGCGCGCGGTAGAAGATCTCTGTCTGCTCCTCCTTCTGTTGTTGCTCAGACCCTTCCCCCCTCCCCTCCTGTCATCATGTCCCTTGCTCGCGTTGCTCTCCGCTCTCTTGCTCCCCTCGCCCGTGCTGGCGCTGGCGCTCGCTTTGCCGCCCCCGCTGCTGCCGTGCGTTCTCCTCCATCTTTGGTGTCCTTCTCTCTCTTCTCTCTCTCTCTCTTTGTATTTGTCGCCCCTCCTGTCGACGGCCAGCCGCTTCGATGTGCACGCGTGTACATCTGCTTATGTGCATGCGTTTCTACTTCGTCTAGTGTGTGTGTGTGTGTGTGTGTGTGTGTGTGTGTCCGTCTGTCTGTCTGTCTGTCTGTCCGTCTGTCTGTCCGTCTGTCTGTCCGTCTGTCTGTCCGTCTGTCTGTCCGTCTGTCTGTCTGTCCGTCTGTCTGTATCTGCTTGTGTGTCCATGTGTGGTATCCATGTCCTGTGTCAGATCTGGCCCTTGGTGAAATGGCGAGCCCTCCACAACGTATTGTGATCTGCCTGCGCGCTGGCGGGCTGATGTTCCATCGGGCCGCTACGCGGCGTGTGGGCATGCCCATGGTCCGTGCTCGTGGTCCTCATACCCCCGTCAGTCAGTGATGGGGAGAGGGGAGAGTTGAAGGCAGCCTTGCGTCAGCGTCCACTCACGCACGCGCCTCCATTCGGGGTTTGCATTTGTATCCCTCCAGTATGTTCGATCTGCTCCTTTCTCTCTATCCCCCACACCTGTGTGTGTGTGTGTGTGTGTGCGTGTGTATGTATGCATTTATGCATGTATGTGTGCCCGTCTGTGTCCGTCTGGGCCCGTCCGTCTGTTCGTTTGCTCGAGAGTCCATCTGTGTCTGTGTAGGAAATTCCCCTGCATATGTGTGTGTGTGTGCCTTCACTCCCCGGTCAGTGTCCTCTTCGATGAGTGTTCCGGGCCCTCTCCCTTCATTTTTCTCCCGCATCTCCATGTTCCAGCGCCGTGTGACAAAAGCACCGTCGCTGGGGCGCGCGGGGCAAGGGAGAGACAGAGTAAGCCCAGGGGAGAGCCCCACCATATCCTGCCCGCCCCCTTGGCGGGCGGGAGAGGGACAAAAAAGGGGCCAGTCCAAGGCTCCCAATGGACCGGACAACCTGGTGTGTCTGAACACGTGCCCACGGGCCGAACATTCTCGATGCCCGCCCGAGCGCGCCTTTCCGTCTCCGAGCACATACGCGCGCACCGCTGCTGCTCTCCGTCATTGCCGGGAGGACCGATCGTGCGGCGGCCCAAACGCGCATATGCGGTCCCCCCACGCCGCCCCCTGTGCGCGTGTGCGTGTGTTGCTTGCTCTCGCGACAATGATGGCACGCGCACTGGGCGCCCCCGGCGGCCCGGAGCGGGCCCAGGGGCTTTTCTCGCGCCATTAGTAATCGGGCGGCTTCTGGGGCGATATATGGGGGCTGGACACCCTTGGTGACCTCGGGCGACCCCCCTTTGCGGTTTCCCTTTGCCCAGTTGTGGTGGTTCACTTTCCGGCCCTCCCCCTTTTTGACCAGTATCGTCCTGTGTGCGGGCATTCCCCAGCTGCGGCTGTTCCCCGTGAATTTCTTGTGCTCCTTGCCCGAAAGCCACCAGGGCGGGACATGGCCAGAGAGAGAGAGAGAGGAAGACAGAAACTTGTGCTTGTTGCCATGGGGATTCTCCCCCCCCCCCCCCGCCCCACACACCCACATTGTCATGTGGTTCCCTGGGCTAGAGAGCCCCGCTCTAGGGTTTTTCTTGTCATCCTGGTTGACAATCGGTTCAATGTTGTGCGCGTTCGCGCGCGCACACACACACACACGTTGGTGTGCCGATTGTTGGCCAGCCTGGCAGCCCCCCCCCCCCCTACACTTGTCCCCGTCGGGGGCCGCACCCCAGAGGGGGCCCGCGGCGACACACGCACTTGCCTGTTGTCCAGTGTGTGTGTGTGTGGGTGGGTGGGACGAGCGGCGGACCCCCTGCCCCGTTTGTCGGGGCTGGCACCTGGGCCGGAGGGTCGCTGGGTGTTGAATGTGTATTGTTTTCTCCCCCCCGCAACGCGCACTTACTAAGCCCTTCCTTCCGCGTCTCTCCCCCCCC
>NW_009242976.1:1322288-1323866 GCF_000388065.1 Fonticula alba
ATGACCACCCCCTCCATTCGCAAGCCCGCCCCCGCCTTCACCGCCAAGGCCCTCGTCGACGGCGAGTTCAAGCAGATCTCCCTGTCCGACTACCTCGGCAAGTATGTCGTCCTCTTCTTCTACCCCCTGGACTTCACCTTCGTCTGCCCCACCGAGATCATCGCCTTCTCCGACAACATCCAGAAGTTCAAGGACATCAACACCGAGGTGATCGCCGTCTCCGTCGACTCCGTCTTCACCCACCTCGCCTGGACCAACACCCCCCGCAAGGCTGGTGGCATCGGCCCGATCTCCTACCCCATGGTCTCCGACATGAGCCGCGAGATCGCCAAGGACTACGGTGTCCTCATCCCCGAGGAGCACATTGCCCTCCGTGGTCTGTTCATCATCGACGACAAGGGTATCCTCCGCCAGGTGACCATCAACGACAACGCCGTCGGCCGCTCCGTCGAGGAGGCCCTGCGCCTGGTCTCCGCCTTCCAGTTCCACGACAAGCACGGTGAGGTCTGCCCCGCCGGCTGGAACCCCGGCCAGGATGGCCTCCCCACCAGCCAGGATGGTGCCGCCGCCTACTTCGAGAAGCACAACTAAGCGCACTCTCCGCTTGGGGTGTCCCGCTCTCTCATGCATGTAAGTCTGCCATGTGAGGGCGCTCTCTGGGCCCCGACGGGCGTGTGGGCGGCCGCGCCCACCGCGCCATGGATGCCGACATGTCTGTTGTTGCTCCTCGCGCACGTGTGTGCTGCGCGCGCGCGCGCGTCGTGTGACGCTCATCCTTCGGCGTCCCCCCCTCCCCACCGGCAACCAAGCGCGCCCCCTCCCCCCCTATATGTCTCTTGTAGGCGGAGGTGTGCCGGGTTTGCAAAGGGGAGGAGGGGTCCGCCGACGAAATATACTCCCTCCCGAACACTTCCCCTCCCCAGAATCGACATGCCCCATGCCTGTGCGGGTAGGTCTGACCCCAACCATCCCTTTCCCTCTCTCTCTCTCTCTCTCTCTCTCTCTCTCTCTCTCTGGGCGGGCGGATGGGCACCCCGTTGGTCAGCTTCAGCCATCTGGGCTGCTGGCAAGGGCCAGGGGCGTATCCTGTCCGCCTTTTTTTTTCTGGGGGGGGGGGGCGGGGCACAAGGCCGCGCCGTGCGAAGGGCGGCAGTTCCTCCGGATGCCAGGGCTGGCAGCGCGCTGGGCACACCTGGTGCGGAGGGGGGGGCCGAGGGCTGACAGCGCTTGGACTGGCGCACGCTCGATCGCCACCCCGGCTGTACGATCGCACCCGGCAGACCGGCAACACAGGGCGAGGGGAGCGGGGGATACGCCCAGCAACGCGCTCCTCCCCGCACGTCCGGGCCAGCCAGCAGGCGCGGAAGCCCGGCCCGGCCGCTGACAAAGCTGTCTTGGCGGCCCTGCCACCGGATAGCCGTGTAAATGCCCATCCGTCGGGACCATCCCGAGCGCAGCGCCGTCAGTTGCCGCGCCGGCCTTCCCGCAAATTGGTCAAACATCGCGTTTCCGCCCCAGGGGCATCCTGTGCTTCTTTCCCTTCTCCCGAGCCGACGACCCAAGAAATGCCCCCCCCCC
>NW_009242976.1:1323876-1324945 GCF_000388065.1 Fonticula alba
CCCGAGCCGACGACCCAAGAAATGCCCCCCCCCCCCCCCCCCCCCCCCCCCCACAGCACCAGTGGCGCGTCTCCGGGGGTTGGAGTGGCGGGGCGCGAGGCGCGGGGATCTGCCCGTTCTGCCAGCCACACTAGTCCGAGCGGGGGGGGGGGGGCGCCCTTTCTCGCACTTCCTCCCGCCTTCTTGGGGGGCCCCGGGGATGCTGGGGCCGCGCGCCAGGCACAGCCTGTTGTCGCAGCCGTCGGCCGGGGAAGATCGGCCGAGCGGCTTCCCGGCGGTTTGTTGTCCATTCGTTCTTGTCTGCGGCCGCGCCTCCGGCCGGCCTCCTGCCCGTCCGCCAGCAAGCCGGCCACCGTGCGCCGGCGCCGCAGTCCGGAACCACAGCTGACAGTCAATTAAGGCATGCACGCCCCGGGCCTTTCGTTTTTTCGGCAGGCGCAGCTCCCGGACCTTCGCCCCCCAGGCGGACCCGACACCGTGTTTCGCCTGCCTCCCCCCGCCCTTTTCGCTCTTCCTCCCTCCCTTGCCTTCCCTTCCCCTCCGCTTCTGCCCCCCCCCCCCCCCCCCTCCCTCCCCCTGCCCCTGCCCCACCGAGGTCGAGGACGGCCGCAACTTTCTCTTCGCCATGGTGCTCTTCACCTGGATCTTCCGCGTGCACGGGCCAACCCTCATGGCCATGCACGACCTGGCACCTTCACTGGTACGCTCATGCGTGCCCGGCCGGCTGGCAGCTGGCGCCCTCCCCCCATGATCTCATCTTCTGCTTCGGCCAATGGCCCTCTCTGACATCCCGTCTTCCACGGCCCCTCCTCCCCCCTCCATGCTTCGCCCGGCTGCAGCAACGTGTCGACGAGCGCGATCAGGCTGCCCTCCGAAACCAGGGCAAGGCCATCATCAACCGCTTCGAGTTCAGTGCCAACTCCGCCAAGGCACTGCACATCAACGACGACAGCGGCCGATACTTCTTCACGTGCGCCTTCTGCCCCACTCCCCCGCCTGCCTCCCAGCTCGCGCCCCCTTTCCGGTGTCCGCGACGTGCTCGGCTGAGGCCAGCATCTAATTCGCCATC
>NW_009242976.1:1325024-1332065 GCF_000388065.1 Fonticula alba
CCCTCCCCCGCCCCCAGTTACCGGATTGTCGGCGACATTGGCTTCATGTGCTGTTGCCAGAGCCGGTACTCTCGCATCCACGCCCTCCAGTACATCGAGGACCTGGCCGACAGCTTCTTCCGCCAGTTTTCCCAGGAAGTGATTGCCTCCTCGGTCCGGCCCTTCTCCCTGATGGCCTTTGGTGCGAGCCCGACGGGCGCATGCGCGCGCGCGCGCGCGCGCAGCCCTCCCCACTCGCATGCGAATGGGGCACATACTGACCCTCCCCGTCCCCGTCGCCGCCCTCGGCAGAATCCACCGTCCAACGCCTGACCCGGGAATTCAACGACTCGTCGCTGCTCTCGGCTCGTGAGGCCACCTCCCGCGGGGCTGGCGCCGTGTCCAGCGATGTCAGCACCGGCGTCTCATCCAATACCCACCGCGCTAGCCATTTGTCCTCCCTCAACGAGGAGCTGGTCGATGTGGCTCGTGTCATGACCATCGGCATGAAGGACGTCCTGGACCGGGGAGTCAAGCTGGACAGTACGCGCCCTCCTCCGTGTGGCTTGCTGCCATTTCCCCCTGTCGCTGTGCCGCCTCCCCGCCTCCTCCCTTTTGCGGCCCATCTAACCCCCCCCCCCCCCCCGCTTGCTGGCACGCAAGCCCCCCCCCCCCCCCCGTGGCACCAGCCATGGAGACCATGTCCAGCCACCTGTCCGTCGCAGCCAAGGAGTACAACCGCCAGACGCGTAACCTCAACTGGCAGGCCATGCTCCGCCGGTATGGTCCGCCGGTTGTGGTCCTGCTTGTGGTCCTTCTTGTTTTCATCTTCTACTGGGGTGTGCTCCGGTAAGTCACCAGCTGTCTCCTCCCCTCCAACCCCTTGTGGGCTTTTTCTTTTCTTCCCCCCCCCCCCCCCCGGCGGGTGCCTTTCACCAACTTGGGGGCCGGGAAAAAGCGAGGCAAGGGCGGAGGGGCAGCAGGCGCGACAACTGCTGGGCCTTCCCCTTTTGTCCTTTTCTCGTCCTCCCTTCCCCCGTCCACCTGGACACCTGACTGTCCTCGTTGCCGGATAAATACATCCAATACAGACACACACATACACACACACACACACACACACACGCACGCACACACACACACACACACGCACACTCATGAAAATATGCATGCACCAATTATGTGCCGGCAAACGCACACCCTCCCCGTGCCAGAGGGGCCTTTGGAACAACGAAAAATGTAAATATATATTTCTAAATGTGCATCTCCCCAGCCTTGGGCAGATGGCACCAGGAGCACGTTCATGGGCTCCACTTTCTCCGGTTAGCATCTGCACACACACACACACCTGCAAGCATGATACACATATGTGCATATATATATATGTATGTGTGTGTGTGTATGTGCATGCGAGTGTGGCTTTTGTGCGCATGGTCTAGGCCGATGCCAGGCCCAGTAGGCCGATCGGCAGGAGGGCCAGCAGCCAGCCCGCCTGGTAGATGAGCAGCGGGGCAAAGACCGTCCAGATGAACAGATGGCCCCGCATGATGGTGGCCGAGACCAACGCCCAGCCGGCAGGCCAGCACACCAAGCCCACCCAAGCCAGGCCAAATGAGGGTCCACCACCGGGCGGGGCCCCCGCGGCCGGAGTTCCAGCCGCCAGAACCGCCAACAGCGGCCCGGCAAACAGGGCCACCGCCGACAGGGCGCCCACCACCGGCGGGTAGAACCCCGGCAGCCCGGTGTAGGCTCCGCCAAAATCGATGGTCCCAATGCTGTTGGTGTTGCCAAGAGCAAAGAAGGCTGCCCGGGCCAGGACCAGCCGCACGGCCAGCGGGCCCAGATGCCGCGCCACGCCGAGAAGGTCGGCCCTCGGGCTGGCAGCCATGGTCCCGGGCAGGGGCGCCGCCTCGGCCAAGTACAGGCCCAGCTCCACGATGACCAGCAGCAGGGCCGCCTGGTGCGACCGACTCAATAGCACCGTATGCAGGAAGACCAGTCGCACGAGGGCCAGGTGAGCGCCGCGACCGGTGGGCCCACGCCGGGTGATCCACGCGAGCCACGCGGCGACCGCCAGCCCCGGCAAGTACACGAGGTAGAACCCGCGCGCAAGGAGATCAGCCAACGGCCCCGGGGCGGCCAGTAGGCGCGACCGGTGGAGGACCACCGGCAGGGCACCCAAGGCCGACCCCAGGCCGAGAGCAGCTTGCCCGGGGCCCGGGCGCGTGCGCGCCGGCCCCCACCCCACCGCCAGCACCAGCAGCAGGTCCGCCAGCACCGGTCGCAGGAGCCCGCCAGTTTGGTCATCGAAGAAGCGTCGCACTGGGCCGCTCACCGCGTACTCGAGGAAACCCATGGGGTTCCAGATGTACAGGAGTCGGGCCAGGAGGGCCGGCCACAGGAGCCGCGCCAGCCGGCCGAGAGTCCACGAGCTGGCGTCGAAGGACTTCGAGGCATCGCGCCAGGCCAGCAACAGGAGCACCGAGCTCAGCCCATAGAGCCAGACAAAATGCTCCTCCTCGACGAAGCTGCTCGAAAGGAAGGTCAGCGGCTGGGCGACCACCAGCAGCAGGGCCAGATACCCCCACCAGGGGCTGGCTGTCGGGCGATCGGTCAGCCGAGCCAGGCGCTTGGTCAGACTGGCCGCCTCGTAGCCGAGGAAGGCCACCAGCGCGAGGGGCAGCTCCACCATGCGCCTGTCGCCGGTGGACAGCATCCCCTGGCGCAGGTGCGGCTCCAGCACCAGGCCCACCGGGATGATCAGGGCCGCCGGGCGCAAGGGCGACTCCGGCCGGAGACGGTCCAGCAGCAGGAAGCCGCCCCAGCAAATGCCGGCCAAGATCACCGCTCGGGCAGGCAGAACCGTGAAAATGGATCTTCAAACGTGGCATCCGGCCGACGGGACAAGCAGGTCAGGCGGTGGGGCTGGATCAGAGGGAGAGGAGGGTGTTGCATGGGGAGGAGGAGGCGAGCGGGCGAGCGAGCGGGAGGGAAAGAGAGAGGGAAAGAGAGGGGGAAAGAGAGAGGGAAAGAGAGAGGGAAAGAGAGAGGGAAAGAGAGAGAGGCGGAGAGGCGACAGGCCCCGACAAAATGGCGCACCGGGCCGAAGTGAAGGCAAAGTTCGCCCGCGGGAAGAGAGCCGCATGCAAGGCAAAGTAGGCCACCGCCAGCAGGCAGCAGGCCAAGTACATGAGTTTGGTGAAGTCGGTCGTGCGGGAGGTTGCCTGCCGGACCAGGGCCAGATGCGCGGCATTCAGGAAGGAATCGTAGGCCACCGTGGCCGCGTCGCAGTGCGCCAGGGCCGACATGGCCAGGGCCTGGCGCGCCTCGGAGGCCTGATCCTTCAAGCCCAGCCCGGCCTGGAGGTTGCCCAAGCACTCCCGATGCAGGGACACCGCCGACACCAAAGCATCCAACGCCGTGGGGTCGGTGCTCTGGTCGGGCCCTGGCCCGGGGGCGGCCGGTGGCGCGCGCGGCCGACCGTACGCCAACTTCCGGCCGGTGAATTGCTCCACCAGCGACAGAAGGTAGGCCAACGGCGAGCCGATGGGGACCTGCTGCCGGCGGGCCGGGGCCACTGGCGGCGGGACCGCCCCGGCGGCTACCGCTCCGCCAGGCGACCAAAACCACAAGCGTGCCAGCTGCTGGGCATTCGAGGCGAAATGCTGCGCCGAAGCCAGCGACATGGCCAGCTGCCCGTCTGCCGGGGCAATGGCCGGGGAGGAGGAGGAGGAGGAGGAGGAGAACCAAGCGGTGGTTAGTGCGGCTGGTAGTGGGGGGGGGAGGGGGGAGGGGAGACGGGCCGAGAGGGACTCCTGCCAGGCGGGGACATCTATGACAGCCCGCGGTCGCCCAGCCGGATGGCCAAATGCAGGCACCACGCACCGAGGGTCGAGACAGGGGGAACAGGCAACCGAGCCAGGGAGGGGACCACACGGCCGACATTGTCCGCCGGCACAGGGACCCCGAGCAGGGCAGCCAGCGACGCGGCCAGGTCAATTTGGTCCATGGTCGGCGGGATGCTGTCACGCTCGCGGTCGAACTCCGGCCGCCGGGTACGCCGGCAAACCGTTCCCTCCGGACTCCCAGTCCAGTAGGCCACATCGCGCGGCAGGGGATGCTCAGTGGATGGCGCCACAAACAGGGCGATGGCCGAGCGCTCGCCCTCGGACGCGCCGCCATGGTTGCCAATCTGGCGGCCGGAGGGAAACCCCCAGGGGCAGTCGGGCGCCGGGAGAAAGGGCGCCAGGAGCCAAGGGCCGGCAGAGATCGCAGGACCAGATAGTTAGCCACAGGAGACGGGGGGGGGGGGGGGAGTGCCGGGTGTGTCGGCCGGTCGGGCGCACCTCGTTCATGCCGTGATCGCTGAGCAGCACGACGACCGTGCGCTTGCCATCGCGCGTGTCGGCCTCCCGGGCGCCGCGACACACCCGGGCCAGGACCAAATCCATCTCGCGCTGCTTTTGCGGCATCAGGCTCGGACTGCGCGGCCCCTCCAGGTGGCCGGCATGGTCCAGGCCAAGGTAGTGCAGGACCAGCAGGTCCCACGGGTCGGTGCTCGGGCTGAATTCCGCGTCCAAGTGCCGGGTGACGTTCCGGTCCACTTCGACCGTATCCTATGCCGGGCCCGGCGGCGCCGGACATACAAGGGCAGGGGCAAGGAGCGCTCAGTCAGCGGACGCGTCGGGCCACAGGAGCCGGCCGGGCAAATGCAAGCCCCCAACATACACTGACAAAGAAGGACGTAGTCCCCTCGAACCGGTCGAACGAGCCGGGGAACAGCCGCAGCCAGGTGTCATCACCATAGAAGGCCAGGCGTTTGCCGGCCTGCCGGAGCCGCGCCATCAGCGTGTCATAGGCGAAGGCCTCGCTGCCGCGCGACGATGCGGGCGCACCGCCGTCCGCCGGGTCCGGCGCCCCGGCATCGCCGCCCATCGGGAGCAGATTGTACACCAAGTCCATGAAGGAGGGGATTGTGCCCGAGACGATGGCTGCCAGGGGTGTCAACAGTCGGAAGGCGGAAGGCGGAGAGCGAGGCGAGGGGGGGGGGGGCGGGGGGGGGGGGGGGGGGACGGGAGAAGCCTGGCTCCCGCCGGCACAGAGGCCCGATGGAACATGGCGGTAAGAGGGAGATGAACCCCCAGGGAAGAGGGGGGGGGGGGGGGGGGGGGCAACAGGGAATCGAGAAAAAGGGGGGTTGAAGCAGGCCACTGGAGGGGCAGAGGTCCCGCGGGCCTACCCTTGATGCGCGGCATGGTGACCGTCGGCGAGTGGGCGAAGGCCCGGAAGGGCAGAGCACGCCCGGCGCGAATCAGTCGCCGGGTAAAGTCGAAGGGGTGGATCTCGTTGCCGGGGACCTCGCGACCAGCCTGCAAGTCGGCCTGCAGGCCGGCCTCCCGATGGCGGCGAATGGACAGGGCCTCGGCCGCCGCCCAGTCGAAGGCATCGGGCGCGGTGGCTCGGCCGCCGGCAGTCAGAGCCGCCGCCGACACCGTGGTCAGGCCCTTGGGACAGAGTGTGGCCGTGATGGAGGCCTGCGCGGTGTCATCGTCGAGGGGCGGCGGGGCCGCCGGGCTGCCGGCCGGCCGAAGCAGCGAGCCATCGAGGCTCCGGTCAATGCCAAGACGCTGAAGCTCGGCCGCGGCTGCGGCGAAATCGGCTCCCAGCGCGGGAGCCGGCTCAAACACCATGTCCGATCGCAGGGCATCGACCATCAGGATGATCGCGCGGTCGAAGTGCCCGGCCGACTTGGTGGTGACATTCCCCTCGGCCGTGGCGGGGGGAAGGTGCTCACGCACGGCATCTGCCGTCTCCTCGGCCGTCGGGAAGCCCACGGAGCTGAACACGGCCCCCCATGCAAGCAGCGTCAGTCGGAGGGGCCGAGGCAAAACCCGCGCCCCTGTGCCGCGTGGAGAGGGCCGGGCAGGGGGGCAGGAGCAAGAGAGCAAGCAGCGACGCACGACAGAAACTCATCCACCTGGTTGATGGAAGGGTTGCTGAGAGACCCTTGGTCCGGGGTAAGGCGGCCAAAGGTCACCGATGGGCTTTTGGATCCCAGGAAGAGGAGAATGAAGCAGCAGGCTACCCCGGCGGCCAGGCCGGCCAGCAGGAGAGCCGCCACGCGTGAGAGCAGCGGCGTCCGGACGGGCCGAGCCGCCGAGCTGGCGGGGGCACCCGGGTGGCTGGAGGTCCCGGCCGCGCCAGGCCCCGGCGCGGCCAAAGGCCCGTCCGGTTGGGCAGCAGGCACACCGCGGCGGCGCTGCCGCACCTGGGCACCGGCATCAGCCATCGCGCCAGACAGGGGCCGAGGCGGGGCGCGGAGAAGAGGAGGGGGGGGGGGGGGGGCAGGGCGCATGCCCAGTCTCGCCGCGGCCAGATGCGTCGAGGGCTGTGCCTCGTAAGTCGGACTGCCCTCTGTGTTTGCGGCAATCTAGCGCGCCCTGCGTGGCGTGGCCGCCCGGATGATTTCCCGCCCGGGCTGCCGTCCGGTACCGGCGGCAACAAAACAATCATGGGAAGAAGATCGCCGCCGGGTGCCGCCAGGGGGGGCGGGGGGAGATGGCGACCCCACGCACACCTGCACGTCGATAAATGCCCCATCTTCGAGGTTGCTGCCATGTGAAGCTCCTGTGGCTCAGTAGGTAGAGCGTGGGACTGTTAATCCCAAGGTCCGCGGTTCGATCCCGTGCGGGAGCGCACATCTCTCTTTTTGCCCGCCTCTCCCCGAGGTCACATTCTGTCTCCGGGCCGGTGCCTGCGTTCCGCCCATGGTGTGTTCCCGCACCCGGGGGCAGGAGGACGGGCGCACACACGCACACGCACACGCACACGCACACACTCAGAGTGGATGCTTGGGGTGCGCACCTCTCCCGCGCCTGCTGGGGGGGGGGGGGGCTGGCAGCCGTTTCTCTCCCGGGGAGATCCCCTCAGGCAAGAGTTCAACACGCATCCTCTTTTGCTAGCACCCAGCGATTCCCGCCCAGTGAAGGGCGCCGGCTATTTTTTCCTGCACAGCCCCGTCTGGCCCTCTCCTGCTGCATCTCTCCCCCCTCCCCTCCTCCG
>NW_009242976.1:1332246-1334007 GCF_000388065.1 Fonticula alba
CCACACACACACACACGTATGTTCTCCGCACTCAGCTTCGCGTCGGTGGATCCGGCCGCGCCGAAGGCGGAGGCGCCGGCTGGCAGCCAGCAGCCCTCGGCCGGCGGCGCCGTTAACCAGCAGCCCCATGGCGGCGGTGCCAGCAGCCCTGGCAATCCCCCGGCGGAGGGCGCCTTTTCCGGGTTTTCCTTTGCCCTGGGCCCCGGGCCGTCGGGCCCCGGGGGCGGGATGGCCCCTCCGCGCCGGGCACGCGCCGCCCTTGCCGGCGATGATTCCGACGAGTCGGGCGACGAGGCCGACGAGGGCGGCCGGCGGCGGCCCAATCGCCGAGACCCCACGAAGGACCTCGGCCGGGCGCAGACCATCTCGGCCTTCAGCTCCGGGCGCGGCGTGTCGCAGGATGGCAGCCTCCTCACGGATGCCGACGCCCCGCTGGTCATTTCGCTCCCCCCGCCGCGGCCCGGCGGCATCGAGCAGGTGCGTCCCCATGGCCGGCCCTCCTTCCTCTCGGCCCTTCACCCAATCGGCACCTGACCTCCGCTGCCCTCCCCCGCTGCACATGCCACCCCTTGTGGCTGGCCGCGTGAAATCGCAGATGATGCGCGATGCCCTGGCCCGCGGCCCGGACGTCAAGGCCACCCGAGCCGAGGCCCTCTCCGAGAAGGAGGCCCTCGACCGAGACCTGTCCCTGCTGCCAGAGCCCGCCTCCATGCGCACGTACGACGAGGTGCCGGTGGAGGAGTTTGGCGCGGCGCTCCTACGCGGCATGGGCTGGACCGGTGGTGCGGCTATCGGTCGGAAAAACTACAGCACCCTGTGCGCCTGTCGTTCCCTGTCCCTTTCTCTCTCTCTCTCTCTCCATTCTCCTGTTTATGCCGATCGTTCAGCTGACCCTGTGTGTCTGTATGCGTATGCATGTGCGTGTGTGTGTGTGCGTGTGTGTGTGCGTGTGTGCATGCGTGCGCGCGATCTCCATCCCAAAGGGCCCAGCCACCGCAGCCGGCCGAGGCAAAGCCCCGGCCCTCGCGGCTCGGCCTCGGGGCCTCGCATGCCCTTGGCAAGGATGAGGAAGGCCGCCTGTTGCAGGCATCCCGGAGTGCAACATCAACCGGGACTTCCTCCGCCACATCCACCTCGGGCGCCGGCAGCAGTCCCGAGCGCCGCGCCCGGCATGGAGACGAGGATCGTGGACGTGATCGCGATCGGAGCCAAGGTCGAGAGCATGAGCACCATCGCAATCGCGACCAAGATTCCCACCGCGCCCATGACCGTGGCCAGGATCCTCGTCGAGACCATGGCCGGGACCGTCATGAACGCAGCCGTGACCGCGACCGCAGCCGTGACCGCGACCGCAGCCGTGACCGCAGTCACGACCGAGATCACGATCGGGATCATGGCCGCAGTCGGGATTACAATCGCGACCGGAATTCAAGCCGTGATCGAGACCATGCTCGTGGCCGGGACTACGATCGCGGTCGGGAGTATGATCGCGGTCGGGACTACGATCGCGGCCGGGAGCATGATCGTGGCCGGGATCGCGACAGGGAGCAACGCGATTCGGACCGCCGGCGACACGACCGTAGTCGTAGCCCCGGGGACCGACACCGCCGCCGGCCCTCTCCCGCCGGTCGGGGAGACCGCCGCGGTCGCCACGGATGACCGGTGCCCTTTGAGACCAACCAAAAATAGACCCCTCCCCTCGGGAGAAACAAGACAAAAAGGAAGCAACGAAGCACAACAGACAGTCATTGTTGGGCAGGA
>NW_009242976.1:1334017-1345387 GCF_000388065.1 Fonticula alba
GCCGCCGGGTGCGGAGCACACGCCCTAGGCAAGCCGGGCGGCCAGGCGTCCATGCAGCGCCGCCACCGCTGGCCGGTCTGGGTGCTCGGCAAAGGCCCCATCGGACAGCAGCCCCCCAAGTAGCCCTTCAACCAGCCACATCAGCAGCGGGGCGTCCGCGGGAGAGGGCCCCGTCGGCCAGGACACCGGCGACTCGGGCAGACACAGCAGCAGGTCCAGCAGGCTGGCACCGTCCTCGGCCTCGTCGGCCCGGGTGGCGGCCAGATGCACGCACACCTGGGCCAGCTCCAGGGAGATGGCGCGCCCGGCCGCCGGGGACGTTTCCGCCAGGAAGGTCCGCCCAGCCAGCAGGGTCCGCCGGATCCGGCCCAGGGCCACCCAAGCCAGGAAGGGCGCCGCGCGCGGGGCCACCCGGCGCCGGGGGTCCCGACTACACAGGGCCGCCAGCACCAGCCGGCACACCTCCAGGTGCAAGCGACGCGAGGTATCGGCCTCCGGGGTGGCGGTGGCCCGGCCGAAGGCACCCTCGGCCTCGGCCTGGTCGGCATGCGGCGCGTAGCCCGCCCAGCCGGCCGGCAGGGGGACCGCCTCCTCGACCGGGCTGGTGGCTGCCCCCAGCGCGCCGACCAAGTCCCGGAGATCGCGCCAGAAGCGCACCTCCAGCGCAGCCGGCGCGCCACGATGCAGCGCCGCCAGGGCCAGCAACCGGCCAGCCACCCCGGCACCGAAGGAATCCGCCAGGAAGGCCTCCAGCAGGGCATCACCGAGGGCGGCTCCCTGGTGCGTCCGCAGTCGCCCGGGCAGGGCGGCCCCGGCGGGCCAAGCCCCCGGGCACAGGGCCCAACCAAGCAGCCGGTCCACGAAGCCCAGCGAGGCCCGCGCATCCGGGTCGCCGCTGGCCGTCGTGCCGGCCGTCGTGGCCACCAGCAGAGCCGCCAGCAGGGCACCACGGTCCAGCAGACCCGATCGCCCGCGGGCCAGGTGCGCCACGGCCCCCTTTTGAGCCAGGGTGAAGACCGCGGCCAGGGCCTCGGCCGGGGCGTGGCGCATCGCCGCCCCCGGCAACAGCCAGAAGGGACTCCCGGCGGTGGACGACCCACGGCCGCCGGCGGCAGAAGCCCGCGCCGACCCCGGCGGCAGGTGCGAGTCCGTCAGCATCAGCACCAATCCCCGGGGACCGGTGGCCGCATGCGGGTCATCGGCCGACTGGGGGCCACTGGCCGCCGGCAGGATGCCCCCGCGCAGGGCCCCGGCCCACTGGAGCAGCCCCGGCGCCAGGAGATCATGCCGCCAGAAGGGCAGCACCCGTTGCGGCAGGGTCCCCAACAGGGTGACCACCTGCCGCGGAGGAACCGGCGCCGAGCCGTCCGCCGCAAAGAGCGCCGGCAGGAGCTCCGATTGGGTGCCGAGGCCGGAGCCCTCGCGCGCCGCGCGTGCCACCCCCTCCTCCTGGCCCTCGTCCCCGGTGTACGGCGACTGGCCCAGGCCCGTGGGCAGGCCCCCGCCGGCAAGCACATGCAGCGCCACATCGACGGCCCCCTCATCGCCCGGGGCCGACAGCGACACGCCGGCCAGAGCCGCCGCCGCCACCAGACGCCGGGCCACCCCAGGCAGTGCCTGCCAGCACCCGGCCGCACTCAGAGCCCGGAACCAGGCGGCAACCGCATGCGCGGCCCCATGGTCCAGGCGCTGCACCAGGCGACCGCCACGCAGACGAGCCACTTGCCGCAAGCGGTCCCCGCGAACCGGGCCCCCGGCCGGAAGGTAGGCCCCAGCCCCGGCCACATCGGCCGCCCGACAGAGGGACCACCAGATGCCTCGCTGGGCCAGCGGCGAGGCCACCAGCCCGGCCAGATCCCCGGCCAGGGAGGGCAGCGCCCGACCCAGGGCCCCGAGACAGTGAAGCACCCCGGCCAGCAGGCCCAGCATGGCTGCCTGGCCCAAAACATGCCAGCCCACAGCCAGCCCATCCGCCCGGTACAGCCCGGCCAGCGGGGCAAACCCGAGCGCCAATGCCGGCAGGGCCGGCTGATCGTCGGCCAGACCGGTGGATGGGGCCAGCAGCGGCCCGGCAGAGGCCCGCACCAGATCCTCGCCGGCCGGGGCCCCGGCCGCGCAGGACACCGCAAAGCGCAATGCCTGGCGCCCGGTCCCGGCCACCGACTCGAAGATGCTGGCCAGGTCGACGCGCACGAAGTCCGAATCGAAGAACGGATGCCGGTGAGTCACCTCCACACAGGCGGCCAGGAAGCCCACCGCTCGAGCCGCACGCCACAGCGGCCAGGCATCCTCATACAGCGGGGCCCCGGGCGGCTGGGCGGTCGGCGAGCTGCATCCCGCCATCGGGCCGGTCGACGCGGCCACGTCAAGCGCATCATCCAGGCCAAGGGTGCCGAGGTCGGTGGTGGCCGGAGCCGGGGCCCCGGCATCCGCGCGCTCCCGCAACCAGGCCGTGCAACGCTCGAGCCAGGCATTGCACGCGGCAAAGTGCACCATCACCAGCGACCAAGTGCGCCCATCGATGAGGGCGGGATTGTCATCCCCGGCATCAGGGTCCGAGCCACCACCGGCCCGGAGCTCGGCACTACGCAGCGGGATCAGCGCCACCAGCGAGCTCAGGCACCGGAGCAGAGCCATCACCCGAGCATCCTCATGCTGGGCCAGACGCGCGAGCAAGCGCGGGCCAGGGCCATCCGCGGCCGATGCAGCCGCCTGGCCCTCCGGGCCCGGCCAGGCCACCGCGCCGGCCAGCAGGTCCAAGCCGGCCTGGCCAGCCAGAGCCTCCTGCGCCAGTGGCTGCACCGCCGGCAGCAGGTCATACCCAAATCCAAAGCACAGGAGCACCCCCCACACGGCCAGGGCCCGGGTGTGCAGATCCAGCAGGTCCAGGTGTGCGAGCCCCATGCGTAAAGCCTCCTCCGGGGCATGTGCCACCAGGGCGGCCGCCAACGGGGCCGACCCCGGGCCTCGGAGCCGGTACAGCAGCAGCTGCGGCAGGGCCTCCAATAGACCGGCCTCGACGGCCGTCTGGGCCAAGTCCCGGTCGGTGGACAGCAGGCACTCCAGCAAACCCAGCGCCTCGGTGGCTACCGACAGGAAACCCTCCGGGCTGGAGATGGCCGTCCGAGCCGACCGAAGCAAGCCCACCAGCCCGGCAATCAGCCCCGAGCCCGAGCCCAGGAGGGCGGCCGTGGCTTCGGCATCATGCCGGGCCACGCGCGCCGTTGCCCGAAGGAGATCGGCCAGGGCAGCCGGCGCGGTCAGCAGGGCCGCCCGCCCGGCCCCGGCCAGGCAGTACCCCAATGCCTCGGCCAGGCCGGCCTGCATCAGGGCGACCACCAGGTCTCCACGAGCGGCCGACTCGCGCCGGGCCTGGGCATCGGCCGCCGGCTCGCCAGCCTCCGGCACATCCTCCCCCTGGGACCCGGGCGCCGGCCGGGGACTCAGGAAGAAGAGCGCCCCGGCCGGCAGCGGATCCGCCAGCGCAGCCACCTGCAACAGGCGCCCCTCGGCCGGGCAGGCCACCAGCGCCCCGAGGCACCGGGCCGCCGCCGCCTGAACCGACACATTCCGATCGGCCAGGGCCCCCACCAGGAGGTCCACAAAGCGCGTCTCATTCAGCAACCAGCCGAAGAGGCTGGCCTGCAGGGCGAAGTACTGGCCCAGGGCCGCCCCGGGGCCCGACGGCGCCGCCAGCCCCGGGCCCAGGTCCCGGCCGGCCTTCAGTCGCTGGATCACCCGCCGCAGGGCGCCCAGCGACAGGACCCTCTGCGCCGAGTGCCGGCTTTGCAGCAGCAAAACCAGCTCGTCGAGGGTGTAGCCAGCCGCGCCGGTTGGGTCAGCATGATGGAAGAGCGATCGGTCCGGCGCGGCCGACGCCCCGGCGGCCGGCTGGATCAGCCCCTCGAAGTCGAAGCGGACTCGCTTGGCCACCAGCTCGGACGCCAGGAAGGGCCCCAGCTCGGCGGCCAGCTCGTCCTCGGCGGACGCCCGCTCGCGCGCCGCCTCCGCATCCGGGCCGACATCGCGCGGTAGCAGCCACGCCAGCTTGTCCACCTCGATCATGTCGTCGGAGAAGAAAGTCCGCCGATCGGGGATCAGCTCGTCCAGCACCCCGGCCAGGCGTTCGCGCAGGGGATCCACCGTGGTCACGGTGGTCGAGGGACTGGCGCTCGGGCTTGGGGACCGGGCCGTCGGGCTTGGGGACCGGGCCGTCGGGCCTGCGGCCCTGGCATCGGCCGACCGGCTGAAGGCATCTCGGGTCCGGCGCATGGCCGCGGGAGCAGCACCCAACACAGCGGCTGATGGACCGCCATCGGCATTGGCAGCGACCTGGCCCGGGGCCGTGGCCACCTCCTGAGACGCCTGGTGTTGGTTTTCCAAAAATGCCAAGAAGGAAGGCGAGAGCGATTGACGCAGGGCCTGCTGGGCTTGGAGGATTTCCTCCTCGCTCATGCCGGCCAGCACGTCAACATTCTCTCGATTGATCTTCTGCAGCTCATCAAACTCCCACTCGCCCGGGGCCGCACGCTGAACCGAGTGCGAGAGATCCGCCTGGCCACCGGGGGCGGTGTCGCCGCCCGGCCGAGCAGGCGACTTGGGGCCCGGGGCGCGTGCCCGGCGCGACAGGTTCAGCTCGCTCCGATGCAGGGCGCGGGGGAATGCCGCGCCGGATGGAGCCGCCGGGGGGGCAAACTTCGGCCCGGGAGCCGCTGGCCCGGCAGTCGGCCCACCCGGCCAGCGCTCTCGGATTTGCCCAACCATCATGGGAGTTCGGCCCTTCACGTCGAAGGAGGGGCCAGCCCCGGAGGGCTTGGTGGGGCCGCTGGTCTGGCCGGCCGGCGGGACGAACTGCGGCATGGCCGGCCGCTGGGCTGACTCCGCGCGCCTCTGCTGAAAGCTGCTCACATGTCAGCGCACCCGGGACACAAGGAGAAATGAAAAAGGAAAGAGGGAGAAAGAAGGATGATGGGCGGAGGCGCGCGCGTGTGGGAGGAGGGAGGGAGGGGGGGGATACGCACAGCGACGGCTTGCGTCGGGTGGGCTCAGCCTGGGCGGCAGGGGCATTCGCCGGTGCGCCATCTGCCGGAGCAAGGGCCGAGGTCACCGGGGCAGAGGCCGGACTCGGCGCCGCCGGCGAGGAGACCGGGCCTGGTGTTGTCGGAGCGGGGTCCGAAATCAGGGCTGAGCTCAGGTCGGACATGGTGTCCAAGAAGCTGGCACTCGGGACATCCTTGCGGATGGTGACCGTGGCAGGAGCGACGGTTGCAGGAGTCCCGGCCACCGCCGGCTGGAAGCTTGAAACCACCGGCAACGGGGCCCGGCTCACACGGGCAGCCGGTGCCTTGCCCGATTGCAGGAACTTCTCCTGCTCCTTGAGCAGATCCTCGTAGTCCATGGACGAGATGCTTCAAAGCCCTGGGTGAGATGGCTCAAGTCCCTGGATGAGATGGATCGAGTCGCTGAATGCGAAGCCCCGAGTGTGTGGGTATGAGCGTGTTGACACGCGTGCACGTGGCGCAAATGGCGGGGAAGGCAATCGGCCGATCGAGAAGGGGGAGCAAGACAGCAGAGGAGTAGAGGAGGGGGAACCACCGCGAGAAGGCACACAGGAGAGGCAAGTGGAAGAGAGGGAGTGCCATCGGCCGCGCGGCCGGATGGCGACACTCCAGCCACGCTTTAATGTCCCCACATCCCATCACCGCCACGCGCGCACACACACACACACACACACACACACACACGCACACGGACATACACGTAGACAGCGGAACTGGGCAACCGGAGGATTGCCGACCGGGCCCGTCCCGCACCCGCCCCCCCCCCTCCTGCCCCTTTTCCCCGGTCCAGGCGCTTCTCGATTGCACCAAGCCCGGCCACGATCCCTCGATGCGCGAAATCATGTGAATAGGGGGTGATTAACCGGAAGACATCTCTTAACTCTGTATTGCTTTTCCGGCAGCACGCCATGAGAGAGGCGGCCAGCTGGGAGAAAGGCTGCCTTTGGGCCTGTCTCTCTTCGGGCACACACTTCGGCACGACGCTTTGAGCAAGAAAGACGGGAAGGGAGAACGGGAGCATGGAGGTGTATGTACAGACACACACACACACACACACCGGCACAGATCTCAGCCGTCCGCAGGCTCGGGGGCTTCCTCCTCAACCTGGGCTTCGGACGGCAGGGCCGTCTGTGACAGCCCCGGGGCAGCGAAAGCCGAGTGGAAGACCCGGGTCTGGTCGAGGGCCTGATGCAATTGGCGCAAAGTGGCATACACCGAGTTGCTGGCCGCACTCGACAGGGCAGCCTCCTTCCGACGCTTGGTCCGCGAGAGGGTCGGACGGTCGGATGCCAACGGCGCCTGGACCACAACCGCCGGACCTGGCAGGCCGGCCGGCGCCGGCGGGGCGGCTTCGGCCTTGTCGGCCACGCGCGCACCACACACCCGCTGGACGGTGGCGAGGTCGCTGGTCTGGCCGAGCTCGGGCACCCGGGAAATCAGGCTGCGCGAAGCGTCATCCAACCGGCCAACCAGAGTAAAGTAGGGCCGAGGAACCGGCCGGACCACCGACCCGAGGTCCACCTCGACCAGGGCACCCTCCTCGCCGGTCGGGCGCTGAGGAGCATCCAGGCCCTTGGCAGCCGGGGAGCCGCCGGCCGTCTCGCGCGCCGAGAACCCCACACTGACCAGCACCCAGTCTAGCACCTGGAGGCCGCGCCCAGCGCCCGGGTCCCGAGGAGCGAGCCGCGCGGTGTCGGCCGACAGAACCCATTCCGACAGGGGCCGCGCACCGGCCCCGCCTGGCCCCAAAACCACCGACGGGACTCCATCCACCAGCGGCAGGGACAGACGGTCGCTGATGCCCAGCGACGGGATGGACAGCTGGATGTGATTGAGGGCCGGGGAGTCGGTGTCGTCGTTGGCGACAAAACGCGAAATGACCGCCGGCAAGACGATGCGCCCGTAGCGCTTAAGCTGGGGGAGGGGGGGGGGGTACGGGGAAAGGGGGGGATTTACAAGAGTCAGACACCAAAGCCACAGACCGGCGACACGCCGCCAGCGGTGGGAGGACAGGAAAACACGCACCAGGTCCTGCAGGAAGAGGGCCATCTCGAGACGCCGGGATTCGAAACCGGCATACTTGATGGCCTTGGACTTCTCGTTGAGGAACTGCGCAAAAAGGTGCAGCTGATTCGACCCGAAGGCGACCACAGCCTCAGGGCCGGACTTGGTCACGCCAGTGCTGGCCTTGACAATGCCATCAGCCTCCTCGGTAGGCCCAGTGGCATCCGGCGCAGGCTCAGTGAAGCGGACCTGCCGCGAGGAAGACAGGCATTCACGCAAGAGGGGCTCGCGCTCCAACAACCCGACGGCCAGGGACTCGGGCAGAGGCTCGGCCGGGGGGATCCCCGCGGCCAGGCTGCCTGCAGAGATGACCATTGCCGCCAGTAGTTGCCGGTGAACAATGATGTCCGGGTACCGGCGGATGGGGGCACTGTGGTCGGGCGTGCAAAATGGTGTGAGTGGCAAGGAAAGGGAGGAACAGCGGGAGGGCACGATATGGCGCAGAGCGTCACCGTCGCCCCAATAGCAGCATAGAGACCATCCTGCGACTGATGCTGACAAGGGCGCTGTCGGGGCAAGGGGCAGGAGGAGAGGAGCGGGGCGGGCGGGCGGGCGGGCGGGAGAACGGAGGACAGAGGGCCACCGCGGCACACGCACGTGAAGTGGGTATACATGCGAACACCCAGGCCAAAATGCCCAAACGGCCCGAGCGGATCCTCCTCGCCGTCCGGGCGCTTTTTCTTGCCAGCCGCCGCGGCCGAGAACTCCGGCGCACTGGAATCCACATACTCAGCGGGCAGGAAGCGCGTGAGGGCCAGCTGGCCCAGGACGGCCAGGATACTCGGGGCATCTTCCTGGTGACTGTCCCGGAGGCGTTGCTGCAGATCGGTGAACATGAAGGAGAAGGCCGTAGCCGTGCGACCATCGATGTCGTAACCAAGGGCGCGTAGGGCGGCCGCCAGGCCGGCATTCTCGGTTTGCGTTTGGAACCGATGCACACGAACCAGGGACCCGCCCATGCGACCGCCCATACGAGCAAAGGCCCCGGAGATGTACTCGGCCACCTGGCAATTGGTGAAGATCATGAACTCGGCAATCAGGCGCTCCAGCTCATTTTCCGACTCCTGACTCACCCCATCGAGGGACGTCTCGTCGGACAGCATGTCGGCCATGGCCGCGCGCGACTTGACCTCGAACTTGAGTGGGATGGCCGACAGCTGCAGACCACCAAGCCGCGCCCGAGTGGCACTCAACTGCCGGTATAGGCGCATCATCAGAAGCAGGGCATTTAGGACGGAGGTGCGCTGCTCCGGGCGCGTGTCTCCGGGGGCCACCCCGGCCGGGGGAGCCAGGCGTTCGGCCGGCCGGAAGGGCCTGTCCGCTGGCAGGTACGTCCGATCGTCCGGCTGCACCGCGATGGCCTTGGGATCAGCCCGTG
Organism: Fonticula alba; assembly: GCF_000388065.1. NCBI lineage: Eukaryota > Rotosphaerida > Fonticulaceae > Fonticula > Fonticula alba. The sequence continues at coordinate 1,342,520 of NW_009242976.1, forward strand.
CGAAGTACTGGCTGACCACCTGCTGTGCCTCGCCGTAAGAGAAGGACATGCGCGAGGCGATGCGCGTCCGGGCAAAGCGCACGGCCACGGGCCGCAGAACTGGCAGCAGCTCCCCCGCCCGGGGGGGGTCACGCCGCAGGGGGGCCAAATCCTGCAGGCGGAAGTAGAAGAAGCTGGAAAAGGCCGGTCGGGTTTGGCCGGGCAGTTGCGACAGCAACCCCGACGACAGGACTCGCGGCAACATTGGCAGGCTGAAGTCCTGGAAGTAGATGGTGGCGGTCCTGTCAAAGCGGCACAGCCACATAGGGGTGGGGGAGGGAGAGAAGGAGGAGGAGGAGGAGGAGGGGGAAGGGAGCGAGCTGCTGTGTTAGCGTTTGTGACAGGGGGTCATGCCGCCACGGACACCGGGCACTGTGGGCCAAGCAAGATCCCTGCAAAAGGCCTTGGCAAATGGCAGACACTGGTGGAGAGCGCGAGAAAAAAAAAGAAGAAACAAACAGCATACCGAATCCGCGCATGGAGATCCAGCGGCGAGTCGGACAGGATCATGGAAGTGACGTCGGAAATGTGCACGCCCATCTCCACCAGCAGCCCCTCTCGTTGGTCCGTGTGCAGACCGCGCACATTGGCTCCCTCGGCGTCGCTCCAGCGCGTCACCTCCGGGACGGACCCGGCATAGGTGGGCACCAACTCGCCCAGCGGCCCGGCATACAGGATCTGCTCCGAATCCGGCCGGCCGGCGACCGGCTGGCAAGACACCCGCGGAATGGCGGTCACCAGGCGCACCGACAGCGAATCATCGATGTCCGTGCACCCAGGCGGGTCAATGCAGAAGGGGTCCAGCAGGGAGGTCATGTCCCACCGCTGGGCGCACCCGAAGGAATCGCCAATGTCCGAGCTGAGGGCCAGGCGACCATCCGCATGCAGGACGTCGCGATCGTGCACGCTCGACTGGCTACCCAGCAGCTGGGCGATGTCTCGCAGTGGGCCATACATGTCCTCCTCGGAGCCGAGGCTGGCCAGGGCCTCGAAGTGCGATTCATGCAACAGCCCATACTCGGTCAGCAGGGCCAGCAGGCGCGAGGATTTGGTGTGCGATGGCCCGAGCTCCCGAACGAAGAGGGCATTCGGCAAGCGCGAAGTCACCGGCCAGGAGCTGACTGTCAGGACAAACCGATGCCCGCCCGGGGCTTCGAGCAGTCGCGTGGCCCGGGCCCCGGCCAAGCAGACATTCATGACCGGTAGGCGCCGGTCGGCCGGCACCGCCTGGAAGACCTTTGTCCCGAGGTGGACCTCGTGGCCGAAGCTGCCGGATGCCGGCTTCAGCACCGCGGTCAGGGGGACCCGGCTACGAGCGGCAATGCCAACCACGCGTGCCTGCGGCAGGCCCCGGTACCGGGTCAGGTACCCGCGAAGCCGAGGACAGGCGACCTGCTCCAGCTCCAGCCACTCGGCCCGGGGAAGGGGGGCGATGATGACGCGGTCACCATGGACTGTGGTGCGGATCAGAAGGCGAGCAGGACGATGAAACCAGGGGCATCAGCAGGCCGATGATACGAGGGTCAGTGCATGAGAGGCGGCGAGGAGGGGGGGGGGGGGGGGGGGGGAGAGCAGGAATGCGAAGGAGTCAAGTGGGCCACAAGGGAAAGACCGATGGCCAACGCACGAGCGCGATTGCGGAAGTCCATGCCGACGATGAGGAAGCGCATGTGCGAGGAGTCACTTTCAATCTCGTCAACGGCGACATCCTCATCATTCTCACCCTCGCGCGGGGGGGCGTCACTGCCGGCGCGCTCGGCCGAGGAAACTGTCAGATCAGAGGCCAAACTTTCGGCCCCGGTGCGCACCAAGCCCACCGGCATCCGGGCGAGGATTTCGCGCTGCCCGGCCGACGGGGCGATGGACAGGTGGCGCAGGCGCTCGTAGTCTCGCGCTGAGAGGTCCACCGTGGCCACCGAACGCGATCGATTGGCCGACACGGAGAGAGTACCGCTGATGTGGAGGGGGGGGGAGCGCCCGAATGGGCTGGCATGTTAGTCAAGGCACTCGCAGGGGCGAGGGGGGAGAGGACATGCAAGCGAGTCCGGCGGCATGCGTACGTGGCGGTAAAGCCGGCAAACTGGTCCAGCTGCCCGGGCGACCAGTAGGGTGGATAATAGATGATGGGATCGGCCCCGGTCTTGGAGGCGGGCAGCGTCTTGCTGCCGTCCGGCAGCCTGGCAATCACATCCGTCGACAGGCCGAGACGCTCCTGCACATAGGTCTCCAGGGGAAGGAGCGCCAAAGCCGGCCGGGTCCCGGCCACCTGGATGGCCATCTCCAAGAGGGGCAGCTCGGCCTCGGTGTGGACAATGGTCACCTCGACAGTTGACTTGCGGTTGGCGTTCAAGTGCTCCTGCAGGAAGCCAGCCAGTGCGATGGTGGCTGGGCATCGTGGGCAGCCGAATGACAGGGTGAGCCGGGGCCGACGGCGAGGAGGGACCGCCAAACAGGAGAAACGCACCAACCGCGCAGAAGATGTCCGATGGCAGGGTGGGACTGCTGTCGGTGCCCGTGCCGAAGTGATCGAGCAGGCGGTCCGTGTCGGCGACCTTCGGGTGGGTGAAGACGCTCATCTCATTCGGGTAGAAGGACATGGACCCCGGGGAGTTGAGGGCCATTTTGCTGTGCGAGCCGGGGAAGAGGCAATCAGTGGGCGAGGTACGGCAGGGTGGAGGGCAGTGAGCTTGGCGGCACGCACATGATGCTGTCGCGCTCAGAGCTGCCGAGCAAGTTCTCGATCTGAGTCGGGTGGCGATTATTTCACCAGAAGGAACATGTCAGCACCTCCTCCACGAGGGGGAAGAGAGGGGGGGGGGGGGGGGGGGG
>NW_009242976.1:1345437-1346715 GCF_000388065.1 Fonticula alba
GGGGGGGGGGGCAGGACGCACAATTCGCAGGGCCGTCTGCGACACGTAGTAATGGTCGGCCATGTTGTTGTTGTCCGACCAGAAGTTGAAGAAGAATGCCTGGATGGCCTGGACCGTGGGGATGACCACACGTGCGGTGGAGCCGGTCCCGGCGGCAGACACCTGGTAGCAGGTCCCGCACAGGTGGAAGCCGCACAGCAAATCCCGACGGAGGTACAACTGCCCGACCGTGAAGCCCCCACTGCCAGACGTGGTGCTGGACTTGGCCAGCGAGGCGGCCGTGGCCGGCGCCGGCGTTTGGAAGCCGTCACTCGCTCCGAGAGGCAGAAGGCCGCCAGTGGCGGCCGTGGCCTCGGCTGACCGGTCGACATCGAAGCAGCGCAACAGCGACAGCTGTCCCACCTGGGCACGCTTGTTGACCAGACTCAAGGTGGAAAGGGTTTCGCCGGGGCCGCCGGCAGGGGATGCCGGGCCGGAGGCGGGGGGGGCCATGGCAGAAGGGGAGGGGGAGGCCGACGGAGAGAAAGAGGGGGAGAGAGAGAGAGAGAGAACAGGGAAGAAAGAAAGAAGGGCGCAGCACAAGGACGAGAGATCTGAGACAGGGGGGGGGGGCGAAGGGCGGCACAATGTGTGATCCATTCCCGCCCCGGGAGAAGCCGGTCGCCGGCGCGCTGGGGCGAGAAAAGGCCCCCCCGGCCCGCTTCGGGACCAGGCCCAATCCCCGCGCGTCGGGGCTCGCAGGGGGGGGGGGGAGATCTAGCTATGTGGTCGCCCAGCGTGGATCCCCGAAACGCCGCCTTCTCCCTCGCCCCCGCGATGTGCGCGAACGGCCAGACTAGCCGGCTGTCCTTGCGAGGGAAGAAACAGTGGGGAACATCGTCGGTGGCCCCGGCCCCGGCCCCGGTCTCCAGACGATGTGCAGGGAACCACGGAACCAGAACGAAGGACGCAATACTGAGCGGGCGGGCCCGGCCTTCGGGAGATGCCTGCGCAATTGCTGAGGCCATGTATTTGCGCACATGTGATCTTCATCCCAGGCGTGCGCCCTCCATCTGTGTAGTGGAATCCCCATGTAAACGATAGAGATCGGAAGAGCGTCGTAACCACGGAACCAGAACGAAGGACGCAATACTGAGCGGGCGGGCCCGGCCTTCGGGAGATGCCTGCGCAATTGCTGAGGCCATGTATTTGCGCACATGTGATCTTCATCCCAGGCGTGCGCCCTCCATCTGTGTAGTGGAATCCCCATGTAAACGATAGATGAAGCAACACGTGAGT
>NW_009242976.1:1351230-1352184 GCF_000388065.1 Fonticula alba
GAGCGGTCCCTAACCAGTAGTAAGATTTCCGGTATAGCTTCCGTCAAAGCTTCACTCCTTTGACGTAAGACTGGATCCGTGAGAACCCTGCTACACCATCATGTGGATCAGCAGCACAATCCCCGCGCCCAAGACCGACCTTCGTCCTGCCCTCTCTTCGCCTGCGACCTCAAGCCGGGGATTCTCCGCGCTATCATGGATGCCTGCCTGGATATACAATCCACCTTCTGCCAGAGAAGGCCCCTTCTCGCAGAAGGATTGCTTGATGCACGCCCACCCTCTCGCACGCACACACACACACACACACACACACACCATGCATTCAAGGACGTGTGTATATTATTGCTGGAAAGGGGGGTGTCATCCCCCCACGCTAACAGCGGGCAGGGGGGGCGGGGGGGAGGGGGGGGGGGACGACGTACATTATCCCTCTGAGGGGGAGGAGGGGTGGTCTCAAAAGCTTCTCCTCCCCGCTCCCCCCTTCCTCCCTTTCCTGAAACATCTCTCTCTCGCCCCCCGCCGTCTAGGAAGAAGAGCACATGGCGGCCGGCCGTTCGGCGACCACATTGCGCGGAGGCGCGCGTACACAACAACGGGAGAAGGAGCGCCAACAGAAAGGGAGACGAAAAAGGGAAAAGGAGAGCACATGCGCGAGAGGGGATGGCCCCTCTCAGTCCATGTGGTCGGAGTTGTTGACGTTCAGGACCAGAGGAGTGGTCTCGTTGTAGGTGTCGGGGTTGCTGCCAGCATGGACGGCACCACCGGCCTCAACATCCGGGGCATCCTCATCCTCCTTGGGCAGGGCCTGGTAGGTGTCGTTGTCCGGGTAATAGAAGAAGCGGCGAATGCGGAAGACCTCGTTGTAGAAGAAGGTACCGGTGACCAGGATGATGAAACCGATAATCTGCACCCACACGAAGCTGGAGTCCCGGGGGGGGGGGGGGCACGAGAAGC
>NW_009242976.1:1352456-1353322 GCF_000388065.1 Fonticula alba
GGGGGGGGGGGGGGGGGGGGGGGGGGACGCCGCATAGGTCAGAGCAGGAAAGCGGCTGGAGAGGGGGAGAAAGGAGGAGGGCGAGGGGCAGGGGCGCGCCAAGAGACGCCACCATCAGGCAGCAGGAGAGAGCAGGGAGAGGATAGGGGGCGAGATGGAGATGGCGCGCAAAGGACACCCCCGAGGAAGACGTACGCCTCCCAGCCGAAGATCAGCGAGAACATCCACACGAAGAGCGTGCGCATGGCATCAATGGTGGAGCGGCTGGTGGCCGACATGAACTTGGTCACGGACAGGCCGAAGAAGTTGAAGAAGGAGATGGAGATGACGGAGCCAATGGTGGAGATGAGGATGGCCGGGCTGTCGAAGAGGCGCATGAAGGCGAACTTCATGTCGAACATGCTGGCGAAGTCGTTCACACCAATCGCGAAGTGGAAGATCGGCATCAGGAAGGCAGTGGACAGACCGCCGAAGAGGCCCTCCAGACCGATGGCCAGCATCGGCGGGGCGTCATACTTGCCGAGGATCTTCTCCTCGACGACGAACTGGGTGGCGGTGAAAATCTGGGCACTGATAATGAGGATGTCACCGAGAACGGGGTTCTTGGCGGCCGGGGCGTCATCACCGCCAGTCATCAGGGTGGAGGCCAGGCCGACGATGGTGACACCAGCGATGACCAGGAACATGCCGACCCAGTGGAAGAGGTACTGCTTGCGCTTGAGGAAGATGACGGACATGATGCCGGTGAAGACCACCACACAGCCACGGAGCATCTGGTACACCGAGGCGTGGGTCAGGATCAGGCCGAGGTTCATGAGGGTGGTGGCAGTCATGTCGCAAAGGGCGGGAATCCACATGAGAAGGGA
>NW_009242976.1:1353650-1354758 GCF_000388065.1 Fonticula alba
GGTCTCAGCGGGGGCGAGGGGGGAGGGGGAGGGGGAGGGGGGGGGAACAGGCCATGACGAGGAAGCAGAGGGGAGGCGGGGGCGAGGGGCGGGGGTGGTGAGTAATCACGGAGAGGCCAACGGACGGGCCCTCGGGCCCGAGGGCCCAGGTGCGGACGTGGGTGCCGGAATGGAAGGGAACAAGCAGGCATGCAGATCGAGATGTGCCCGCCGCGGCCGGTGGTGAACGTACCCGACAAGCATGTTGCCATCGTCGTAGACGGTGCCGGCCTGGGCGGCCTTGCGCTTGTTGAAGTAGCGCAGGATGTAGTAGACGATGAAGCAGATGAACTCACCCAGGAACATGGTGAAAGTCTGCAGGACCGGCTGCTCGAAAGGAACGCAAGTGCCGTCCGGGGCATCCTCCGGACACTTGTCACAGTCATAGGGGTTGGCCGGGTCGGCGCACTCGAAGGACTGCAGGGACTGGAACTTGGTGAAGAGGGTGTTCATGGTACCTGCATTGGTTGAGCAGGCGACGGACCGGGGGATGGGGGGGGGAGAGGGGGAGCGAGTGTGAGCGTGTGTGTGATAAGGCGGGGACGAAAGGGCGCCCGTCCTCCTTCCCCCCGGGGCCTGGGAGGAAGTGAGAGGGACGATTGCAGCCGTGGGCGTTGACAGCGTACCGGTAACCAGCATACCGGCCGCCAGAAGCAGGGCATAGTTGCGCTTCTGGGTGGCGGACATGCCCTCGTTCGCGGCCTCGGGCTTCGACATGATGAAGGCTCGGGGCGGAGGGGGGGAGGGGAAGGGCAGAGGGGAGGGGGGGGGCGGAGGGGAACGTGGCCGAAACGTGGGGCTCGCCAGGGCGCCCAGGGGAGCACCAGAAAAAGCCCCCTCGCGCGGGGCCTCGCCCGGCAGAAACCGGCCTCCAGGCTGGAGCAAGAGAGGGCGGCGAGGGAGAAAGAGACAGAGTTGGGGATGTGCTTTCCCTACGGAAGTATAGCCGAAGCACCAGTTAGGCCGACGAACACCTGTTCTAAGGCTTCCTCTCGAACCCCTTTTGTTACACGAATTGCTTTCTATTTTTGCTCGCCCCGCTAACTCGCCCCTAGGTCGAGTTACCTTG
>NW_009242976.1:1355463-1361769 GCF_000388065.1 Fonticula alba
TGCCCCGGTGGTCTTCCCATGCGGGCCTTGCGTCAGCCGTGGGGGCCCAGGCCCGACGCGGGAAACCAAGCTGATGTTGTTGTGGCCGTGAGTCACTCGGGCCGGGAGAAAAGAGACCAGGGAACACAGAGGGCCACCAGGCAGCAGCAGCAGGACCTGGCAAATAACAGGCCCTGCGGCAAATGTGCACATGCACTTTGCCGACCGCGCACGCCCGCGCCTCCCAGCCCCGGGGGGGGGGGGGGGACAAAAGCAGGGAGAGAGGGGGTCCGTGGGGTCTGTCTGGCCGCCTCCTGGGGGGGGAGGGCACCAAAAAAGGGGGGTAAGATCGCAGATGGCTTTTCATGGATGGGAGCCGAAGCCGGAGCGGAGGCAGAGCGGCCGGAATCGTTGTCACCCCTCACAGGATGGGGTAAAAACCGCCGGACCGGAAGTGGGCGATCCCCTGAGAGCGAAGGAGCGCGGCCTCTGCGTTCCCGCTCCCCCGTTCCATTCTGCTTGGGTCCTCCGTGGTGTCCCGAGTGTGTCGGGCCAGGTGTTCGTCCAAATATTAAATCGGCATTTCACCACCAGGCACGTAAGCCGACAGAGGGGGCAGCATGCGGCACATGCGGCAGCACTTCCAGCCACCCGAGCCTGACCCGGGGGAATGCCCGCCAGGAGCGGGTGGGCCGGGGGGGGGGGGGGGGGGGGGCAAGGGTTCGAGGGATTAAGGGGGGGGGGGCCCCCCCATGCCCCCCCCCCCCCCCCGGTCCGTCCCCCCGGACTCGGCCTCTGCCCTCGCAAGAGGGATTCGGGGGGACAAAAAGGCGCCCACCCCGGGAGGTCACGCATCCCCCGGGGGCTGGCGCTCCCTGACCCCCCGGAGCTGGGCTATTTTTTCCGGCCAACCCAGTGAGGACTAAAAACCGCCCGATGTCGACTCGCGGTCGCGGTGCCTCCGGCGCCGGGCTCCGGGGGAGGGCAGCACCACACACAGGCCCCCCCCCCCCCCGCCCTGCAAGAAGCGGATGTGTGTGCAGGCAGCGGCAAGGCGGTCCTCCCTCCAGCCCAGGGGGGGGGGGGGATGCGGGGACCCGGGGCCGCCGCACCGCCCGCACTCTGCGCGAAGCGTTGTCACACGCGCTCGACCAGATCGGAATACCACTCTCCCCGGCCCACAATGGGGATCCACTTGCGTTCTGGGAATGTTGGGTTGTCTATTTTGATGGGTCGGGTCTTGGAGCACCGGGGTGCGGGTTGAGCAGGGGCGTCAGCATCCACGCGACGCATCGCCGGCCGGAGACGAGTAGGTGCCGAACTCCGCGATCAGCCGCGCGCGCAGGGACTTCGGCAGGGTGCGCCGGCGGAGGCCGAGATTGCGCGAGTTCTCCGGGGTCTGGCTAAAGCGGGTTGACTGGATGCCGGTCCCGACGGCCAGCGAGTCCCCGATGACCGAGGTACGCCGCCGTTGCCCGGAGGCCGTGGCGGGGGTGGCATCGCCGCCGTCCACGGGGTCGGCATCGGCGGAGGCGGCCTTTGGGCGCTTGATCTTCTTTGGCACAGTCGATACCCGGCGCACTTGCTTGGCCAGAGACAGGCGCATGGTCCACAGGCTGAGAGACAGCCCCGGGTGGAAGGCCTCGGACATGGGGGTGACCATGGCCGGGGTGTCGGTCAGGTCAATTTGGCCGCGGGACAATGCCAGCTGCATCATGCTGCTGTGCAACTGCTCGATCGACTGATCACCGGGCTCCAGGGCGCCGGCCGCCGCGCGGAAGACATTCAGCAGGTCCGGCGCCGTGGCGGCGCCGGCCGGCTCTTCGGCCACCGGGGCATCGGTTGACCCGGACAGCGAGTCAACCCCAGGCTGGTGATTGACCGGGGCATAGGCCGCCCGCAGGGCATCGGCCGACACCGAGACCGAAGCAGGCGGCGCCAGGCCGGCATGCATGTGGTTGCGCCGATCGGTGCCGAAGTAGGGATCCCACGTCAGGCCGGTGTCGGTGGCGGCCTGCGGGTGCCGGGCCGGCTTGCCGGGGCGGGGCGTCGAGTCGGCCAGTTGGGCCTCTTGTCCGCTCAGGCGCTCTCGCGTGGAAGCCAGCTGGAGGATGATCTGTCGACCGGTGGTCAGGCGCCCCTGGCGCACGGCCAGATTGCTGGGCAATGTGCGACCGCGGAACAGCAGCAGGCCACTCCTACTGGAGGGAACCGCGAGGGTGACGCTTTGGAAGGGCTCGCGTGCCAGGCTCAGCAGGGCCAGCGATCGATGCAGGGCAGCCGTATGTTCGCGCGCGTGGTACATCATCGTGGACCGGTGTTTGGCGAAGCTCGGCCGGCGGAGCATCTCCTCCGGCAGCAAGGCCGGGTGCACGGGGAAGCGGCTGCGTGTCTCGGGGAACTGCATGCGATAGCGCTTCGGCCGGCAGTCTTCGACCAGCATGCTGCGGAACTCCTGCACACCGCGCGAGCGCGCGCGCGGAGAAAGGGACACAGGCACGTGTGAGAAGAGGCGAAAGGTCCTTTGCTGCTCGTCTCGCGCCTCCCTCCTCCCCGCCTCCCCCTCTCCCCCCCGCCCCTCCCCCCACCACCCCGGCCTCGGCGTGCAGACTTGCATCTTGCAAGGCGGGCCAGATACCCGCGGATGGCGCCATGTCAGGAGCATACCTCGTCCTCGGAGCGGCGGATCTCGTCCAGCACGTCGCGCAGGAAGCCCACACGCCCATGGGCATGCTCTTGCAGATAACGCAGACAGTCGGCCCCGGTGGACAGGTCCAGGGTGCCTAGGTCGACCGGGTGGCTGGTGTGGTCCACGGCCGGGGGTGCCGTGCCGGCTTGCGTGCACTCATGCAGGTAGACCAGCGCGCGTCGGGTCACGCCGATGTGGTGGTACAGATCTGCGATGCTGGCGCTGGTGTGATTGTCCAACGTGGAGTATTTGTTCACCTGGATCTCCATCCGGGCGGTGTGGCGGATGAAGTGCCTGCCGGGCGGGGCACGCGGACAGTGGGTGCAGTGCAAGCCGCGAGCAGTTAGGAGGGGGGAGGGAGGGACAGAGGGCAGAAGCCCGGCAGGCATGCCTGCTGATGCGTGTTCGGCAGCAAGCGGGAGGACAGGGGGGGAAAGGAACAAAGAGGCTCGTAAACGCATGGCAAGACGCACCCGATCACCGGGTCCTCGAAACGCTGGGCCAGCTTGACCAGATGCCGGTACCCGGCCAGGACCGCCGGGCTGGAGGCCCGCAGGGACATGGCGCAGAGGGAGCACTCACCAAAGGGGGCAAGACCAGGGAGAGGAAGGCAGCGAGCAGAGGAGAGGGAAGTGGAGGAGGGCCTGCGTGAAAGGGCGGGTGGTGCGTAGCCAGGCAGGGAAATGGGGCTGTGCGCCGGCTTGCGGGGAGGGAAGTCAGACAGGCGGCTTTTCCCGTGGCAGCCATCCACCCGACACTCGCGCCCCCACAGCAGGGGATCTTGCCGGCTGGGGGCGTTCGGATGCTCCTCGCCGATCGCCCGTCCCCACAGGTGCTGGCCACCCCGTCCTCCGCGCCCTTCCCGGCCCCACGCCCGGCCCTGGGACCCTCTCGAGATCGTTCGACACCGGTCGCCGACGGTTCCCGGCCGCACACAGGGCGAGCGAAGCAAGGCGGACATGCGGATGTGCGGGCGTGTCTTTCTATGTGCCAACGATCTGGAGCGTTGGGGTATGATGGTGGTCGCGTTCGAGATCGACGCCCGCCCCTTTCGCCGCTCGAGCTCCCCCCGCCCACTGCCCCCGCCCACTGCCCCCGCCCATCCCTACATGTCAGGGGGCCGGCCCCGCCCACCACACAGGCCGACAAAAGCACACACTAGCCCGGTCCCAAAAGGAGCTGACTTGGGGCGCCGGCTGGCGTGCGCGCGAGCCGCGCCGGTCAGACGACCCGACCCCCTCCCGCCCCTCTCGCGTCCACCTACCCCCTGCCCTCTTCCTTCGCCGCCATGTTTCGCGTTCTCTCCGTGTCCGCCCCGCGCGCGGCTGTCGCCCTGAGCACTACCACTCGGGCCTTCTACTCTTCCGGTCGCCAGCTCCTGCAGGGCGTCCTGACTGAGCAGCTCTCGGCCATGAAGGAGGCCGGCACTTACAAGGTTCGGCCGTGTGTGGGCATGGGCGCGGGGGGTCGCTCGCGGCGCCCACGGGCGCGCGTGTGCTCTCTCCCCCCTCTTCCTCCCCCTCTTCCTCCCCCTCTCTCTTTCTCCCCCCCCCACCCCACCAACCCTATGGCCCCCCCCCCCCCCCCCCCCCCCCCCTCATACTGACCTTGCCCTCGTCTCCCGGACCCAGAGCGAGCGTGTCATCAGCACTCCCCAGTCGTCGGAGATTCGCCTGCAGACTGGCTCCCCGGTCCTGAACTTCTGCGCCAACAACTACCTCGGCCTGGCTGACAACCAGTCCGTTGTGCAGGGCGCCATGAAGGCCCTGGAGACCCACGGCAATGGCCTGTCCTCGGTGCGGTTCATCTGCGGCACCCAGGACATCCACAAGGCACTGGAGAAGCGCATCGCCGAGTTCCATGGCACCGAGGATGCCATCCTCTACATTTCCTGCTTCGATGCCAATGCCGGCATTTTCGAGGCCATTCTCACCGACGAGGATGCCGTCATCTCGGACTCCCTGAACCACGCCTCCATCATCGACGGCATTCGCCTGTCCAAGGCCAAGCGCTACCGCTACAACAACTGCGACGTGGCCGGTGCGAATATGGCCTCCTGCCGCCCTGCCACCTTCACTAGATCTGCCCTTTTTGGCGAGGGGGAAGTTCGCACACTGACAGCCCCCGCCCCCACCCCACCCCGGTCTGATCCCCGTCCGCAGACCTCGAGGAGAAGCTCAAGCAGGCCGACAAGGATGGCGCCCGCGTGAAGCTCATTGCCACGGATGGTGTCTTCTCCATGGACGGCGCGGTGGCTCCCCTGCCGGAGATCTGCGACCTGGCCGACAAGTACAATGGTGCGTGCTGATCTGTCTTGTGCCCCTTTCGCCCGCTGGCGCTGTACGCTCTGCCTCCTCTCAGAGCGCCCGTCTGTTGTCCCTCGGCGTCTGACACTTTGCCCCTTGACGGGGATGGTCCTTTCCCTCCTCTGGGCCGCTCCGCGCCCGCTCCCCTCCCCACCGCCCCCTCTCCTCATGTTCCTCTTACGACCAGCCCTCATCTTCATGGATGAGTGCCACGCCACCGGCTTCTTCGGTGACACCGGCCGTGGCACTGACGAGTTCCATGGCGTCCGCGGCCGTGTGGACATCATCAACTCCACTCTCGGCAAGGCCGTCGGCGGCGCCGCTGGTGCGCTCCCCCTCTCCCCCCCCCTCCCCCCTTTGCTGGCCCTCATGTCGGACATGCGCCATGGTGTCATTGATGTTCTGACCCTCGGCCCGTGTGCCTTGTGCCCTCTGCGCCCCTCCCCCTGCCCCCCCCCTGTCCCCCCTTCGCCGGCCTGGATAGGCGGCTACACCGCCGGCCCGCGCGAGGTCGTCGACATGCTGCGCCAGCGCTCGCGCCCGTACCTTTTCTCCAACAGTCTCCCGCCGGCCATGGTTGGCGGCGCCATGGCTGCCTTCGACGTGGTCACTCAGTCGGACGAGCCGCGCCGTCAGCTCCGTGCCAACACCAAGCTCTTCCGCCAGCGCATGACCGATGCCGGCTTCACCCTGAAGGTATGGCTCGACCATTTCTCCTCCTGCCATTCGGGGGTGCTTGCATGGCAGGTTTGATCGGCGCCTTGGTAGATTGTCCGCTCTAACCTCATCCTCCCCCCCTCCTCCTCCTGTCTCTCTCTCTCTCTCCCTCCCCGTTCCCCATCTCCCCTCTTGCACAGGGTGACGTCCATCCGATCGTGCCTGTCATGCTGGGCGATGCGCGCCTGGCCTCCGACATGGCTGATCGCCTGCTCAAGCGCGGCATCTATGTCATTGGCTTCAGCTTCCCCGTCGTTCCGCGCGGTGCGTCCTTGCCGATTGGCACATCGGCTTTCCCCGGGGGCTTCCCCTCCATTTGCCGGCTCCGCGCCCCAGGCGACTAACTGCCCGCCCTTCCCCGCCCCGCCCCACAGACCAGGCCCGCATTCGTGTTCAGCTCAGCGCTTCGCACACGACCGAGCAGGTCAACCGCTGCGTCGATGCCTTCATCGAGGTCGGCCGTGAGCTCGGCGTCATTAACTAAGCCCCTGTCTGGCCTGTCCCCCTCCCCGTCTGTTTCCCCTCTTTCCTGGGTTTGCTGCTTTCGATAATGCACCACCATCATCACCATCATCACCATCATCGTTGCACGCGCATGTGTGGCAACCGCCCCCC
>NW_009242976.1:1361889-1364948 GCF_000388065.1 Fonticula alba
CCCCCCCCCCCCCCCCCCCAAAGCACCACTCCATGTGCACACGCGTTTCCATGTTCGCAGTGGTCGATGCATCTGCAGGGGGACAGGTGCACGGGTGCATGTACATATCTATATCAAGGAATGTTGCGAGAAGCCGGGGGAGCGTGGAGATGGCGCGCTCACCGGGCCTTGGTGGCACGGACGGCCGGGGGAGACGCCAGGCCGGCCTGACGCTGCTGCTCGGCATGCTCGCTGCGGAGCTGCACCGCGGCCATGTTGACGATGGCCGACGCGGCGAACATCAGCAAAAACCCGAAGACCAAGATGTCCACCGATCGGGCGATCCAGGACTTGCGCCCAAGGCTGGCCGAGCTGCGGAAGTGCGCCGCCGAGCGGAATTTCTTCTCCCACTGGGTGAGAGAGCCCTCGTGCAGGAAGGGCAGCCGGCGCTCCAGCCACTGGAGCACAGCCAGGAGGTAGCCCTGGCGGGAGATGGCCAGGGCGGTGAAAGAACACTGGGGCATCAGGAGATGAGAGAGGGGGGAGGGGGATAGATGAATAGAGGGCAAGGGGCCATGGGCACCGGTGGTGAGTATGTGTCCGGGCGGTGGGCCGGTGCGTGGCATGCGCGCCGTTCTGCCGGGGTTCGTGGGCGATCAGAGAACACGAAAAGGCCGCATGCGCACCTGGATGAGGACCTTAACACCGGCCTTGCCGATGAGTGTGGCGCCGAAGAACTCCCAAAAGGGCATTTCCAGGTAGCCCGACAGCAGCCCGGCCAGGTCGAAGAGCGGGTTGGGGATCTGTGCGTGTGTCATCACAAGTCCATGGCCGGAGTCAGTGGGCTGAGCCTACCAGGGGGGAGGAAGGGGCCGGAAGAAAGGGGAGAGAGAGAGAGAGAGAGGGAGGGAGAGCGCGCGATGGAGAAGGAGGGCCCGAAAGGGGGAGGAAGGGAAGAGGGCACACCGGCACGCACGGACGCCATGAGCATGATGCCGAAGAAGCCCCAGCGCTTCATCATTTGTGCCACAAGGATAGTCAACCGACTGCTCAGGGGTGCGGGAGGAGCCGGTGCCACAGGGTCCGTGGTCAGGGTGCTGGTGCCGGTCACAGGGTGGCCGGCGGCGGCCGGCGAAGCCTCTGGCCGCAAGCGGGGGCTGCCTTCATTCGAGTCGGTGGCAGCCGGCGACCGGGGCGCGTTGGTCAGCTTGCCGGTGGCCGCATCGAGCGAGACTCCGAACTCGGTCAGATCGAGTTCCTGGCCGGACCGGGCCGCGGCGCGTGCAAAGAAGTACGGCAGCAACTCGCCGATCGCCGTGCCAATGCCCCAGAAGATGGCCTCCGGCAGGAAGAACTGGAAGATGCTCAGGAGCGAGGGAACGTCCACCGACCGGGGGAGGGTCGGATCGCACGAGTAGCTGCTCCATCCATCGCCAGGAAAGTGCCATGTCAGTTGGGGCCGACCTTGCAGGAGGGCAACTCCCAATGGGCGCACGTACCTCCATTCGCGTAGGAGGGCATTTTTCTTGATGATGACAGTGGCCCCGGCGCACTCGGCCGACTCGACTTCCAGAATGGTGCTCACGATGTAGGGCCCAAGGTAAAGGAGGAAGGTGTGGGCTCCCTGCCGAGTGGGGGCCGGTGAGAAATGGTCGAGAGGGCGAAGAGGAGGGAATGCCGGCAAGAGTGTGGCCTGGGGCAGGTGATCGAGGGGGGCGTGGGAGCGGCACGCACAAATCCCATGCCAGCAGAAGACATGAAGCCGAGGACGATCCATCCGCCATACCAGACAAGAAGGTGACGGAGCAGCGAGATGGCCTGCATGGGGGTGTCCATGCGTATGTGGAGGCACGGGCCCGGCGAAGCAAGGGCCAAAGAGTGGGTAGGTGAGCCAGCGTGCGTGTGTGCGTGTGCGTGTGTGTGTGTGTGTGTGTGTGCGAGAAAAAGAGAGAGGCAGAGAGAGGCAGAGATAGAAAGGGGGAAAGGGCCAACATACATGCTGATGAGAGCCCTCAATGAGAGGAGTGCAGAGGACCGCCAGACCGGCGACCAGGAGGGCCAGCACGGTGCGCCGGCGGCGGCTGGCCGAGGTGCTGAGCTTCCGGCATCGGATAGCCACCAGCCTCCCGGCAAGACCCAGGGTGAAGAGTGGCCGCCGGAGGAGACTCAAGCTGGCGAGCTCGGCCTGGTGCTGGGCACGCAGGTCGACGACCAGTGGCGGTGGCAAGTGCGAGGACGGCGGCGGTGGCGCTGATCGCGACGACGACGACGACAGTGTGGAAGAGGGGGGCGTAGGAGCACCCCGGTGCCGGAGCAGGGTGACCGGCTCCTCGAGAGTCATGGGGCGCTCGAGAGGCGCTTCAGAGGGGGGAGTGGCGGGAGAAGAGGCGGTAGATGGGGCAGCGGGGGCGGCAGCAGAGGCTACAGCGGCACTGGCGGTGACTGCATCCGGCGGACGGTCGGTCGGGGGGCGGGGCATCTAGCCGGGAGGGGGGGCTCTGTGCATCAGGGGGGGGGGGGTGCAGGAAGAAAGTCTGGAGGCAGGGCGCTTCGGATAAACTGGGATGGGGATGATGACGGAGACGGGGGCAAGAGGAGCGAGAGGAGGGGAAGGTGCGTGAGAGGGAGAGGCGGGAGGGGGGGGGGGGGGCGGGGAGAAGGAGACGCACCGCCAGTCCCAATGGCCGCCAGGGTGGAAACCTGCTCCGGAAGCACGGCCTGCAGGGGGGGGGGGGGTGCAGGAAGACAGCGGCGTGCGAGGAACGCCCAGCAGCCCACATGCCGACTGACCGCCCCGATGGGGTCTCTCCTCTTCGGCGGGCAGCCTGCGCGGGCGCGTGTTCGTGGTCGTGTGCCAGTAAGTGTGCGAGCCTCCCCCCCACCGGGCGTCGGCCGCCACCCTGCTGCCAAGCCCCTTCCCCGGGGGATTACGGCGCCGGCGCTTCCGTCTCCCGGCCCCGCGCCTGGCGCCCCCTACTGCTCCTTCGTGGGCGGTGGCCACCCAGATGGCAGCGGGGCCGGCGGCGCGACTCCCCCGGGTACCGGGCGCCGGGCGGGGGGGGGGGGGCCTGCACCGGCGG
>NW_009242976.1:1367004-1369268 GCF_000388065.1 Fonticula alba
CACGCACGCGTGCGTATACGGCCGCGGACGACGGTCCCGCCCACGCGCAAACGCCCTGCCTGGGCCGGTGTCCCGCCGCGCCGCCGCGGGTCCCTGCGCGATCGACGGCAGCCCCGATCAGGTCAACTCCGCCCAGCCGGCGATCGGCCCACCTGGGCACTCCCCCTCCCCCGGCCGCCAGTTGTCCAGGCACCCGAGCCGGCTCCGGATGTTGCGGCCATGTCTCTGCCTCTCCTTGCCCCCGGCCGCGCGCCGGTTGCGTCCCCCCCCCCCATCTTGGTTGTGTGCCCTCGGGCCGGGCCGGCCGCCATCCAACTGAAACATCCTGTCCCCCTCTCTCCGAAGTCCGCCGTCGGCCTGCAGGCAAGGCCGGGAGGAAGGCAGGCCAGGCCAGCGCGCCCACACGCATGCCGGCAGGCAGAGGAATGGTGCGAGCCGGTCGGCGAACAGAGGCCCCAGGGGCGGCGGCCGAGGTGGAACGCTCAAGCACGGGGGCCTATTATTTATTTGCTGACCACCGAGGTGGGGGCCAACCGTGTCTCGCCGGCGCACGCGCGCGCGCGCGGAATGGACCGCGCCTCGTCCCTCGTCCTGTTCCCTCGGCATCTTCCTCTCCCTCGCTGCTGTGTCCCGTGCGCCTTCGGCCCATCTCCGTGGCTCCCGGCGCCCCCTTCGTCCAGGTCCCCTCCCAGCCCGACCGCCACCGACCGCCGGAAGCCCCCACAGCGTCACCTGGGCGGTCGGCGGTTCCCAGTCGGGGCGTTCCCCTGCGCAGACTCCGGCCGTGGCCCTTTCGCTCGGCCTGGCACCCGTGTTCGCCGGGGCACTGATCCCGCTGGCGGCGAACGCGGGTGCTCTGTCGCGAGGGCACGCACAGACATGCGCCCGCGCGCGCGCGCGCGCGCGCGCGCGCGCGTGTGCGTGCGTGTGTGAGCGTGTCAGCACGCGTGCTCATCCGCGTTGGCTCCCGGTGTCCTGCCCGACCGCCCCCCCATCCCTCGACTCGGGGGCCGGTAGCAGCCCTGGGAGATCGTGCTGCCACTAGATGGTCTCCTTGCCGCTCCGCCTCTCCGCCCGGCTAGCCAATTCTGACAAGCGGCGGGTAAAACGCGCTCCCTAGACCGGCCCCCTCCGCCCGAGGCTGGCATGCCTCCCCGCGTGTGGGCGCCGATGCATGGTGGGTGCCGGTACATGGTGGCAGGCGGCCAGGCACTCTCTCTGCTGCTCCCGCACAGACACTCTCCCTCCCTCCCTCCCTCCCTCTCTCACACTCTCACACACACACACACACACACACACACGCAAGCACCATGCATTCCCCGCTGCCGGTTGAAGATCTCATCGGGCCCCTGTATGGGCTCTGACTCGGTTTGCCGAGCGTCCAGCCAACTGTCACTCAACCTGCCCCCACCACCCTTCCCCGCCGCCCTCCCTCACATCTGCGTGTCACCCCGCCTTACCTCCTGCCGCCTATCCTACAGCCGAGTCTCTCTCTCTCTCTCTCCCCCTCCCGCTCGCCCTCTCCCTCCCTCGCCCCTCTCCTCCCGACTCCCCCTCGCGCCACCATGCCGGCGGACGACTTCGCCGGGCTCGCGCTCTTGTCACCCATCCCGAATGGGGATGGCACATACAGCTCGCCAAACGATGTGTCCGAAGTGTACACCTTCACCGATGGCAAGCGTGCCATCCTGTCCGTCTGCGGCGCCGTGCTCCTCTTCAACATCGCCTGCTTCGGCTGGATGGTGCTCAAGCGCTCCTACCTCCCCTTCAAGGCCAAGCAACTTCCCATCCTGGGCCTGATGCTCCTAGGTGCGCGCACCCGCCGCCGCCGCCCCCCCCCCCCCCCTCCCCTCCTAGTCGCAATTCGCCTATCCCGTGCCGCCAGCCCGGCGCCCTCCGCCCCCTGCCAGACCATCCAGCTGACTCTCGCCCCCACGCTCACGTCCGCCTGCATCCATGTGTGGCTGCTGCAGCCGGCACGCTCTTCACTGCCGGTGTTCTTGTACGCCACCAGCCAGCTCCCCCTTTGGCCCTCCGTGCCGCTGCGCCCCTGTCTCCTTCCCTGTGTCTCCCCTTTTCTCGCCCACCCGCCACAGGTCATTAACCTCCCCCTTCTCTCTCTCTCCCTCCCCCCCCCCCTTCCCCGGGCTCACGCCAGTCTATCAGCCGTTCAACCACATACCTCGGCGCATGGAGCTGTGATGTTGCCTGTACGCGCCCCTGCCTTTCCTCCTCGCCGCCAGCCACATCCCCCTTCGCCGAGT
>NW_009242976.1:1369278-1372721 GCF_000388065.1 Fonticula alba
CCCCCCCCCCCGCTCCCGACTCGATCGGCCCGGGGACCCTGCCAGCGCCGGCCCAAAACCGCACGCTGTCTAGCGGGTCCGGGGCCCCCTGCACCCCGCCCGGAGCCAGGGCAATCCATATCCTTCTCTCCGGGGTGCGTGCTCCGTGTCTCCGGGGCCCGCCACAACCATGATTCCACACCCCCCGCCGCCCCCTTCCCCGGCCGACTCTCTTGGACGGGTGCAAGACCGCAGGCATACGGACGCGGGTGTGGCCTATGCCGGAGATGCCGGGGCATGGTGTGTTATCTGCCGAAGATGATGTCGGGTTCTCTCGACCGGGGTGAAACAGCTTGGTTCTGGCATGTGATTCTGGAGGACCGGCGGCGGTCTCCCCGAACCATCCAAAGCGCTCTGTCCCGAGAGAGGGTCGCCCACCGCCTGGACAAAGGAACAACAACCACGAAAAGGGCAAAGCTGCTGATCCGCATCTTTGTCGGGAGCACATCAAGGACTGGGCCGCGTCGCTCCTGGGCGGAGCCACGTACGGAGACAGGGCGACCGAAGTCACGGTCTCCGAAAAGAGAATGACCATCCTTCAGGCTGCTGTGCCCTTGGAGGGGAGGCGAGAGGAGGGAGTCTCCACCCAGGGAGACCCCCCCCCCCCCGGGCGAGAGGAGGAGATACACGGGGAGAGGCCGGGGAAATGGGGATTGGTGCGGATCACACCGCGGAGGGGCGACACTGGCACCTTCCTCAGAGAGGAGGAGGAGGGAGGAGGCAGATGGATCTCCTCACGCTCTGATCACGCGAGCAGTGACCAGATTCGGCGGCGAGGCGCGGATATGTGATCATGTGCAGGGTTCCGCCGACACGTGGCTAGGCGTGTAGTGGAATCCCAGGTAACCATAAATCAAACAACATGTGAACACTCTCTGCGCGTGTCACAGCGCGGGATACCAACATGGAACAGCATTCCTCGAGGAGGAATACACAATGGGCAGCTGTGGAGGAGCATCGGCAAGTGGGTGAGGGCCGCAGCCTTATGCACCTACGTTGGAGCGCTCGTCTAAGCGCTGGCAGTCGTCGTATCACACGGCATGTCACGAGCGCAGGGCTTTACAGGCGGCGAGGCGACGGCCGGTGCGAGCAGGGCCGAGCGGGGCGAGGCGGGCGCGGAAGAGGTGACATTGTGGTTACATTGGGCGACAGGACCTTGGAGGGGGGAAAAAAAACAACAACAACAACGAGTGAGGGAGAGAGAGAGAGAGAGAGAGAGGGCGAGAGCAACCGGGCAATAATTATCCTCCGATTTTCGGCTCATACCCATTCGGGGGACATGCTGCATGAAAATGGCCCCACGCGCTTGAATGGGCGAGAGGGCGCTTTCCGGCCGGCCGGCCGGAAGGAGGTGGCCGCAGGCCCCGAGGCCGCCATTCGCCCTGCGCCCTGGGCCGAGCTCGCTCGCGAGTCGGGGTAGGTCCGCGCGGCGCCTATTTATATGTGCCAGCCGCAGGCCCCTGGTGCTGGGCATTCGCCCCCGACCCCCGTGCCGTGTGTGCTCTGTGAGCGTGTGTGTGTGTGTGTGCTCTGTGAGCGTGTGTGTGTGTGTGTGTGTATGCGTGTGCGTGCGCACGCATGCGTATGCCTGCCGTCGAGTCGGCGCCCGCACACACGCGCGTGTGTGTGTCACGTCCGCATCCCCCGCCTCCTTCCCCCCCCCCCTGCTCTGGCGCCGAGCGCGGCATTATTCTCGGCGCTTCGATGCGGCCTTTCCCCCCGAGGGCGGGGGGAGCCGGGCCACGCCGCCACCGCCGTGCTGCCAGGTATACCCGAGAGGGGGGGGGGGGGGGAGCCGCGCGGCTCCACCTTCCAGGAAGACGCCGGGCACGCGGTAGGGGCTTCGGCCGGGGATCCCTCGCCGCCCCCGGTCCTGCCCCGGCCCCCGGTGTCGGCCCCGAGGCGGGAGGGCGCCCTTTTCCTGGTGGACCCAGGGGCCGGCCCGAGCCAGCCCCCTCTCCCCGGCTGAGGAGCCGCTTTCCCGGCGCGCGCGCGCGCGCGCGGGGGAATGCCCACGTCTCAAGGGGACCCGGGATCATCTGCTGGGGCCCGCCGTAAGCCGACCCGGCTTGCCAGATAGACGCACCACAGCTCGCCACCTGCCCCGCTGCGCGACGGCCCCAGGTGCGCGGCGGTTGACTGTGGCTCCTTGCCCGGCCCCGTCTGCCGGCTTGGGGGGGGGGGGGGTTCGCCGGCCGTCCGGCCGCGCGGCCGCCCCGCCCCCGGTACCGACCACCCCTGCCGGCTGGCCGCGGGCATGAATCATCCCCCCCCCCCAACGGGCGTCTCCCGCGGGCCCGGGGGGGGGGGGGGACCGGCTCGCACACGAGAGCGCCGCCCTCTGTCCCAGTTCCGATGGCCGGCACGTCCCGCCCCCCGGCCCGGGCGTAGCAGCAACCCCGGTGTTTCTGAAACAGGGCGACATTCGACCACCGATGGGGCCGGGCTGGCGCCAGTGTATCAAGGTGGGAACTTCCGCGAAACGGTTCCGGCCGGCCCGACTCCTCGCCTCCCCCCCTCCCCGTCCCGAGCGGGCCGCGCCGGGGGAGAGGGGGCGGCAACCGCCGTCCCTGCTGGGGGCCGCCTCGCCGGCAGCACCGGAGAGGGTGTCCACGCCGGCGGCGCCCGGCGGCTCGCTGCTCACCCGCCGTGCCCGCCTCGCCCCCCCCCCCCTGTGGCCGGTGGGGCGCTTGGCCGACGCGCGAAACAGCCGACTTTGCCATGTGTCGGGGCCGCCGGCCCGGACAGCCAGCCGAGCCTTTTTGCCCCAGGGGCCTCCCGTTTGTGCGGAGTTTCCAGCCCCGCGGAGAGCGGCGGGCGGGGGGGGCGGAAAAAGGGGCTCGCCGGCTCGTGCGGGAGCGGGGGCGCTGAGTAAGGTTGTGCCCCAACCAGGCGCGATGGGCCCCCAGTTGAGTGGGCCCGCGCAGCCTACGAGACGGATGGCGGGGAGGCACGCGCCGGCACATTCACACACGCGCGTGCGCACGCATACCTCCGGCAGCCGCTGTGGGCGACTTGGCATCCGGGGCCCAAAGCGCCGGGCCGTTTTAGCCGCCTGGCCCTGCCTGGTTCGCCCGGTATCCCGCGCCCTCCCGGGCCCCGGGAGGGCGCTGGCTAACTTTGCATCTGGCTCAAACGCCACGGACCGGTGCAGGGCAAAAGCGCCGGCTGCGGGGGGCGCCAGAGTGGGAGGCCTCCGAAGCCGAGGGCACCGGACTGCAAGCGGGGCCGTTGCGCTTTTCTCGCCCGCCTGTCTGCCCGCATGTTGGGCCCGGCTGCACGTGGCGGCGGGCTCTCAGTTCCCCACGGTCTCCGTCGCCCCGTGTGGCTGTCTCCTTCGCGCTTTGGCTGCCGTGCGGCCCCTTTCACGTCGAATGTCCCATTTGCAGCGAGGGGGGGGGGGG
>NW_009242976.1:1375609-1383003 GCF_000388065.1 Fonticula alba
CCCCCCCCCCGGCCCGATGGCCGGCAGTCTGGTTCATCTCGGTCTTCGGTATCGGCCTCCTCCTGGCCCTGCTTTTCTTCCGGATGTTCCGCGTGCGTTGGAAGCCGCATCTCCGATGCACCTCTCCCTGTGCATCCTCGATTGTTCCTTTTTTTTTCCCCCCCTCCTTTCTCACCTCCCCTCCGTCCGGCCGTAGCTTTTCCTGATCTATCGCTACCGGCGCTCCGGTGGCATCCTTCTCCTCTACTTTGGCGTCTTCCTCTTTTGGATGCCGCACATCATCCTGGCCGTCACTTCCAGCGCCCTGCGCATCCAGGGGCCGATTGTCCTCGTGCGTGCTGTCCTCCGGGCCTGCCTCCGCCACGCCCATGCAGTGTCTATTGTCTTGCTCGCTCGGATGGCCGAGCCGCATCCTGCTCCTGACCTGAAAAGCACATCCTCTTCCGCGCGCTGCCTCTCCCTCATTCTTCCTCCCTCTGGCCCATGCAGAACGGCGTGGTCGGCTGCTTCGACATTTCCCCCGTCCCGATGTTCCTCTCGGCCATGGTCACCACCTTCAATTGCATCGTCCTGTTTGTGCGTCTGCCGCCTGCCTCCCCGCCGACGGGGCTGCTTCATTCTCGGCCCGTGGCATGACCTAACTCTCCCCTCCTCCCCCTGCATCCATCCTCGGCTCCTCCCTCGCACAGATCTTCTCCATCCTCAATCGCCGGCGCATTCGCCAAAAGTACCTCAATGAGTACCGTCTCGTCCGATGGCAATCCATTGTCACCGCCATCTTCTACATCCTGCTGGTGGGGCTGCATGTTGGCAAGGTGGCTTTCGTCCACAAGCACGGCTACGCCGTGTCTCTGGTCCCGGTGGCCATGGTGTCCATCCTCTTCTGGGGCATTGTCGGGCCGCCTTTCTACAATTTGTGCGCATTCAGTCCTCCCTCCCCTTTCCTCCAGCCCAATCTCCCTGCCTGCCCTTGGTCTCTCTCCCTCTCTCTCTCTCTGTGTGTGTGGCCTTTCCTTTGCCCCCTTCCCCTGGTGGCATTGTCCCATGCTCTGTGCCCCCATGCAAAGTACTAATCCCTCCCTGGGCCTTCCCCTGCCTTGTGCCCGGATCACACGCGCCAGCATCTTCCATCGTGAGGCCTATCTGCTGGCCTTCCATGAAACTTTCCAGTTCAAGTTTGAGCCGTACTCGCTCAATTCCTCCTCGACCGACAACCGGTCCAGCTCGACCGCCGGCGGTCCTGGCTCCCCCGAGAGCTATGAGCTGGCCACCCACCAGAGCACCACTTGTGAGGAGGATCTCTTCCACATCGAGAAGGCCGACATCGCCGCGGCCAATGCAAAGGCCGCCGCCGGGGTGGCGGTTGTGGCAGGCCCGGCCATTTTCGTGCGCTCCATCAGCCTGGACTCTTTCGAGGTGAATCGCGAGGGCTTCACCCCGGCGGCCACGACCGGCACCGGTGGAGTGGGCCGCGTTTCCGGCATCCCGGCCTCTCCCCGAACCTCCATGCTCTTCCAGACCGACCCGACGCTGGACCCGCGCGTGAGCTTCAACAGCAGCGGCAGCAGCAGTGCCAGCAGCAGTAGCGGCAGCCACCCCGCTGCCATGGGCGCCCTCCATGGGGAGGGGAGATCTGCCCCATCCCCTTCGCATGCCGTCACCACCGGCCCCCCCTTCGCCGGTCCCGACGCAGGGCCGACCCCGGTCTCGGCATCATCCGGCCCCGACTCCCGGACACAAGTGCTCGCCCAGGACTCGGCCGTACCGACGGTGACCCTCGCCGGTGGCCACACCCCGCCCCCCGCCGGGCCATCGCCCTCCCTGGCTGGCCAGCCCTTCGGTGAGGGCCCCCTCACGGGGAGCGGTGGCACTCTGCTGTTGTCCGGCCAGGAGTCCGGCGAGGAGTCCGCCAAGGAGTCCGCGGGGGAATTCACCTCGGAGGAGGACCTGTCCGAAAAGGAGCATGCCCCCGAGCACCCGGACCCCGGGGAGGCGTCCATGTCCTCGGATGCCAGTGCCTCGGACTCCTCTTCCCCGCCATCGCGCGCGTCCAGCCGCTCCTCGGAGTCGGATGATGCTCTTCCCCCGCTCGGGGGTCCGAATGACGACGACACTTCTTCGGATGAGTGATTAGCCATGCGCTCGCCGTGGCGGCCCCGCTCCCCCCCCCCTGCCACGTCCGCCCCTCGCCTCTCCCCTCGCCCCTTCGGCCTTGCAATTTTCTTGCCCTTGTTGGTGCTGGCACCCGCCCCCCCCCCCTTGTCCACATTTTTCCCCCGACCTTCGAGCCTGCGGCAGCTGAGTGGGCATTGTCATTTTTCTCCCCTCCCCCCATGTAGCCCTTCAGTCTGTCTGTCTGCCCGTCCGTCCGTCCGTCCGTCTCTCTCTCTCTCTCTCCCTCCCATGCGCCTCGTAGGTATACGGGATACTGCGCTTCACATTAGTCGGCTGCCTCGCTGTGTCTCGTCCAGCCATGATGACCCTCCCAGGTCGCTGCTCTCCCGCTCTATCTCCCCCCTTCCCTCTTCCTCTCATCCCGCCCGTGCCTCCTTGGACGCAGCAGAGTGCAGAAGCTTTCCCCCCCTCTCCCTCGCCCGCCTCCCGCCCGCAAGCACCAGCCTTCCCTTTCGATCGGGGGAGGCGGAGCGTGTGTGTGTGTGTGTGTGTGTGTATGTGTATTTGCTTCTCCCTTCCAGTGAAACTGGGAAAATACACGTCTCCTGTGTTTTGTTAGCTGCGCCATGTCGAATCCTGACGGCCTGGCGAATGTTCATTCTTCCTCCCGCGAAAGGGACCATGGCGGAGAGTGGACCCGAGCACCCGCGTTTGGGCCACTTCCACAGGTGCACATGCACTCTGACATGATACATCGACCAAGCACATGGCCAAACGAGCAGAGGACTCACGGGCCCGGTCGGGCAGCGGGACAGGAGAAAGGAAGAGACGGGGAAAGACGCGCGCGTGCATGCGCCGAGCGAGCCGAACCCGAGGGAGGCGCACACAGCCCAACGGGGAGCCACATCGGAGGGGAGGCCGGGGCAGGCTCGCGCGCCTAATGGCCGCCCGCCAGGGCGCCCTCCGATGCGACGAGGACTTGGCGCGCGGCCGCAGACACCCGCTGGCGCCCTGGCAGCTCCACCCCCGGGGCAGACGCCTGGTGGTGTGCCAGCTGGCTCACCCGATCAATCCAGCCCAGTCCGCAGACCCCCTCCTCGGGGTCAGTTGGGCCCGGGGCCAGGCCCGTCAGCACGGCCATCGCCCGGAGGGCGGTCTCCCCGGCGGAGATGGCCTGCAACTGGCCGGGCTGCAGCTGGCCGGCCGGTGTGTCGAGAATCTCATCGGCTGGGATCAGGGTCAAGCAGGCGTCCGCCAGACTTCCGGCCAGGGCCGCGCGCTTGGCATTGGATGGCATGTATGCGACAAAGCGGGCAGCGCTACCGGGCCAGACCCATCGGTGAGTTGACATGAAAATGGCGACCTCAAAAGGGGCAAGAGGCAAGGGGGGCGGGGGGCGGGGGGCGGGGGGCGGATGTAGGAACCCCCCCCCCCATAAGCAACATACTTCAAGCAGAGGGCCGCAAAGGACCCGGCGCCGGCCGGAGTAGCGACCACCTGCTCCGGCAGGCGGGAAATACACTCATAGAAGAGATCCTGTGGGCGAGAGGGAGGGAGAGGAGCGTGTGTGTGTGTGTGTGGTGGGGGGGGGGGGGACAAAGCATTGTCAGCATCTCCCCACAAGAGAAGCAGTGCCACAGGAGCGGAGGCATACCGAAGTCAGTTGCGACGCCACGGCCGTGCCGGTGGCCGGGTCCGCGGTGCCCAGGACATTGACCAGCGCTCGGCAGCCCATGATGGCACAGCGCATCCGGTCGCCCGGGGAGATGCCATTCTCGGCCGCATGCGCCGGCGACTTGTTCAGCAGGCTGCAGGTGACCAGCGCATCGACCAGGGCATCCGGGATGCCGGAAGACTGCCACACCGCCGGGAGCTGCGTGTTGCGCGCCGAGATGAGGGAGATCAGGTCAAGGACTATCGAGTCGGGGAGATCCAGAAGGGCGTTTGTGTGCGTGTGTGAGGGGGAGAGAGGGAGAGGGAGACGAAGCGGTCAGGCAACGGGCACGCGGATGGAGGAGGAGGAGGCAGGAAGGGGCGTGCACAGGCAGGAGAACGCACCGCCGAATACCACACCCGGCGGGGCATGCAGCAGAGCCTTGTAGATGCAGAACAGGACCGACTGCGTCAGCTGGAAGGATGTGCTGCTATCGAGCGGACCCTCGAGCGAGGCGATCAGCGTCAGCTCCTCATACGTCATCGAATCCTATGGAGGGGCGCACGACATCATGGGGGCAGGGGACACGGAGCAGGGCAAGGTCAGATTGAGGGCAATCCCCGGCGGCGAGAGAGGGCACCGGCCACTGGGCGCACATCGGGAGACGAGCTGGCCTGCCAGGCGCGAATGGTGTCGATGGCGCGCTTGGCACTCGACTGGGCCAGGAGAACCGGCTCCTGGAGCGGGGCGCAACGTCGGGTTTTGATATGGGGGGGGGGGGAGGGCAACACAGGTCAGATCGGGGAGAATGGCAAGGGCCGGGAAGCTAAAGGCCGTGGATGGGACAGCCGGGACAACGCACCGGCAGGGACTTCTTGACCGGCTTGGCCGTGGCCGCGGCCGGGCCCGGGGCATCCGGCACATAGCGCCCGGCGCCGGTCAGCGGGTCGGCCGAGGCGGCGGCCCCCCCATGGCCGAAGGACGCCGAGGGAGTCGAATCCATGGACGGCCGATAGCGCCCGGCACCGGTATACGGGTCGGAGTAGGCATTGGAGCTGCTCTCGGAGGAGAGTGCCTCGCGCGCGCCGGTGGCATTGTTCAGGATGAACTGGACCACCTGCTCGAGGTACGACTGCGGGAGGAGATGGGTGTCGAGGAAACGCTGTGCGGCCATGTACGGGCAGTCTGCCATGGCCATCCGCCGGAGGTCTGTGTGAATGCCAAGATACAAAGGAGAAGAAGGAACAACGCCATGCGCGTGCGCGCACCACCCAGGTTGTAGGGGAGCTTCTTGGGCGGGGCATCGTCCTCGGCGTCGACGTCGAAGACGAAGTCGTACAGCTGCCCTTCGAAGGGGACCTTGCTGGTTGAAGCGCCACCGGCCCCTCCGGACTCACCCGCATCCACTCGACCGATGTTCAGCCACTTGGACTGGTGGTTGATCCACTGGGCGCCCGTGGGGATTTGTCCGTGTGAAGAGCCAGGAAATCACCAGCAAGCCCGGCGATATGGCCGTGTGTGTGTGTGTGTGTGTGTGTGTGTGTGTGTGTGTGTGTGTGTGTGTGTGCGTGCGTGCGCTGGTTAGTCGTGCGTACATGGGCAGGCAGAGGGCGCCGCCAAAAGGGGACAGTACCTGATAGGCATGCGTGTTCTCGGGGTTCGCGGGATCGCGCACAAAGCGCACGCAGTCGGGCCCGGTCGCGGACGGGAGCTGCTCCACCGAGGCAGCAGCCCCATCGGTCGAGCCGTACAGGCCGCTACCCGGATTCCGGCGAGAGGAAACCACGGCGCACATGCACATTCATGGGGAACACATGTCAGGGGCAGGTATGGCGAAGCAGGCACGCGCATGGGACAGGACACACCGAGGAACGGCCGAGATCGACAGGGCACTTTCGTATTTTTCCTGGCTCGAGGTCCCGACAGCCGGCGCCTCGGAGGAGAACACCCGCACACAGAGGTCGCTGCCGGCGGCCGCCAGCAGGAGCGGCTTCTCGCCGGTCACCGCCGGCGGTCCGGCCAGCGCGACGCACGCCCACACCGACAGCCCCGGCAGCGGAATGGCCTGCGTCTGTCGCAGGGAGAGAGCCCCGCCAGTGCGGGCAAGCTTCCACACCCGCACGGTCCGGTCCTCGCCGGACGAGGCCAGCACCATGTGGTCCGGGGTCACTCGCAGCACCGTCGTCGAGTAGATCAGCGACAAGGGGCGCTGGTTTTCCGGCGCAGGGGTGCCCACGGGCGAGCTGACCACCGGCGTCGGGCTGAACGTCGGGCCGACCCACACATGCAGCTGGCTGAGGCGTGACCATGAGGGATGTTAGCATGCCTGAAGAGTGCCAGGGAGGCGGCCTCCCCTCGCCCCACGCCTCCCAGCAGGTCTGACACAGGAGGCCCAATGCCCAAAGGAGGGGCCACAGAGAGACGAACCCATCATTGCTGGCCGATACAAAGGCCGGGCCCGGGCCGAGCACCGAGCCACCCGGCAGCTTGGAAAGGCCGCGGATGCAGTCCTGATGCACGCCCTCCAGGCTGTACTTCACCTGGCCAGTCTCCAGACTCCAGGCGTAGATGTTCCGGTCGCCGCCGCCTGGAGGGGGAGAAAGAAGGACAGCGAGCAAAATGAAAATGCCAGTGTCAGAGCCAGGTGGTGGTAGTGATGGAAGAGGAAAAGCGCCTTCGGCCAGGTGTTCCCCCCCGCCCCGTTCACGCCGTGACCCTTCGTCTGGTGGGGGTCTTTGCCGCGGCCAACCAGCCGGCAGTGTGCGTGTATGCGTACAGGTGACCACGGTGTCCTCCTCGGGGAAGATGAGCGCCCCCCACACGGCCATGGTATGCGGCTCGCCCAGGACGAAAAGCGACACGCCGGTGGTCATATCCCAAATCTGACGAGATCCGTTTGGTGGGGCGTGTGCATGTGTGTTAGCAGGAAAGGCGCAGCTCGGGAGGCTGGTCACATGCAAGATGATGGCAGACAAAGGGGGGGGGGGGGGAGGGGAGCGAGGGAGGACAAGAGAGACCGGGCTCCCAGAAAAAGAAAACCACGCACCCGGGCAGTCTCATCCCAGGACGTTGAGACCAGCCAGGCCCGATCGCCGGATTCGGACACCGCGGCAGAAAGCGAGCACACATTCGAGGTGTGCCCACGCAGGCGCCAAGTGGGCGAGCAGGCATCCCCACTGGCGCCGGGCTGCAGCAGGCCCACGTCGTACACGAGAATCTCGTTGTCAATGCCGGCCGTGGCAAGCAGACCTGCATTTGCCCGCCCCACCAGGTAGCGTGCTGTTAGTGCATTGGCGCGGCCGGCTACGATGGGCCGAAGGCAGGGGGGGGGGGGGAGGACCAGGCCGAGGCGAAGAGAAGAAAGGGGCGGGCGGGGAGGGGGGGAGGGACACGGGAAGATCATACCCTCGGGGAACTGCTGCGAGGGGGGCACCACGGCGACTGCATTGACAAAGCGCGTGTGGTGGCGCAAAATGACCGGATCCTCCGTGGTGTCGGTCATGTTGGGCTCGGCGCCGGCGAGCGAGCAGGCCTTGGGCCAGATGCGCACCGAGGCGTCGCGCGAGCCGGACACAAGGCGTCCATCCGGCAGGACGGCCAGGGATTTGATCTGCGCAGGGGGTCG
>NW_009242976.1:1383013-1385168 GCF_000388065.1 Fonticula alba
GGACGGCCAGGGATTTGATCTGCGCAGGGGGTCGAGGGGGGGGGGGGGGGGCAGAGAAGCAAAGGGAGGCCGGGGCGGTGAGCATCCAGTGGCAGGAGCACAGGGGGCAGAGAGACTGCCAGGCACATAAATGAGTGTGCGTGTGTGTATGTGTGTATGTGTATGTGTATGTGTGTGTGTGTGTGTGTGTTAAGGCGAGGACATTCGTACATCGTCTGAGTGCCCCTCCAGGGTGGTCACCGGTTGGAGGAACTCAAGATGGTGGGGGGCCAGGAAGTCTGACGGCATGGTGGTGCTGGGCGGGTGTGTGTCTCGTTTTTTCTGGGCGAGATGATGCCAGGCTGTGAAGGCGGAGGCGCAGGGGGGAGGGGAGGGGGAAGACAGAGTGGGAAGGAAGGGGGGAGAGAGGCGAGGGACGGGAACGGGGGGGGGGGGGGGAGAGGGAAGCCAGACAGAGGGTTGACTTTCCATACAGCCCCCATCTGCGAGCCGGGCCCTTTTTGGCAGCCCCCCGCGCCTCCCCCGGCCCCCGGCCCCCGGCCCCAGGTATATCCAGGCTCAGGGCCAGATCGAGCCATCACCCGCCACGCAATAGGCCGCCCAAGTTGGACACTAGAATGTACCTTCGATCAGGACACCTAGCCCGGCAATCGCGTACACGTACGTCATTCCGAGTGTCCGCCGGCCCCCCCCCCCCCCCCGGAGGGCGATCGCCCCTGAGGGAGGACGCGGAGGACGGCCCGAGGGCCGGGCGCGCAGCCCCGACGGGGACGTGGCAGATGCCAACTCCGGTCGGGCCGCGCCGGATTAAGATTTAACCGGAGGACTGAATCGTCGGCACATGGGGAACTTGGGGAGGGCGCTTGCGGCGCCCCCGGCGATACTACTGCCACCGCTGCGCCTGTGTGGTGTGAGAAAAATGCGCCGGGTTCGGGTCATCCCGGCCGCGGGTGCCATCGAGCGGTGTATCCCCCCCGCCGGGCCGGCCCCTCCCTGAGGCGGGAGAAGGGACGCCCAGGGCAGGCGATCTGCGTCCTGGCTCGAACGAACGAGCGAGGGCAGGCGCCGGTGTTTTTTTTTTTCTAGATCAGAACCAGCGGGCCGGAAACAAGGGCCCGGAGCCGTTGACTGAGGCCGGGGGAGGGAGGAGGGGCGGGGACACCGCGAGCAGCGCGCCCTTTGCGTCCCCCCCCCCTCCCCCCGGAGGGGCCACTTTTCTTGCGGCCTGATGCCGAGTCACCCCGGCGATCCCCGCGCCCGTCAGCCTACCTCCCTCCTCTTGTCTCCCTCGGTGCAACCGCCCCCCGCCCGGCTCGCCTGCCTCCCCCTCCCTGCCCCTGACGCCGCCGCCGCCGCCGCCGCCGCCGCCGCCGCCGCCCTCGCCCGCCGCCCCATCCCGTCCCGAGTCCATGCCGCCCCGGCGCCGGGGTGTCACCTCGTCGGCTGGCTCCGCCACGGTGGCCGCCGGCGCCACCCGGCAGCGCGCCTCCACTTCCCTGGCCAAATCGCTGAAACCGCCCGCCGAACACCCGTCGCCGGTCATTTCGGTCGATGACGACCCGGCCGACTGGCCGGATGCCTCGCTCCGGGCACTGGACGAGGCCTGTCGGTGCCCCATCTGCCGGGAACTCATGACGGTGGCCCCGGTCATGTCGCTGCGGTGCCGACACACCTGTGCGTGGCCGGCGCCCGGGCGGCCATTCCCCATGTGCGCGCTCCGACACCCGGTACTGACACTCGCCCTCCTTCCCTCGCCTGCGCTGCGCCCTTCGGGCCGAATGGCGCCCACAGATTGCTCCATGTGCGTGATGCGCGCGCTGGATGTCATGTCGCAATCCAGCGCGTCCCTTCCCCCGGCCACGGTCGGTCGAGATCAGTGGACCTTCCAGCCGGACGGCACCCCGGTGGCCGTCCCTCCCACTGGCCAGGCGGCGGCTTCGCTGGACACCGGCGGCCAGGCGTGCCCGGTTTGCCGCGAGCCCATGACCCTGTCCGATATCATCCCCAACGGGCAGCTCCTGCTGACGGTGAAGGCCTTTGCCGCGGCCCGGTGCGTGTCTGCTTTTCTTCTCCCTCGCGGTCTGCCTGGCCGGTTGCACTCTTCGGCGCCTGGCCCTTTGCCCGGGGGCCTTCTCGCCCCCTGCGCCGCCCGCCC
>NW_009242976.1:1385277-1386884 GCF_000388065.1 Fonticula alba
GCCGCCAGCGACTTACATGCCCTCCGAGCAGGCCCAGTCTCTTGCGTTTGGCCCGGCTAGCAAGCCGCCCGGGGCCCCTGGCCGTCGGGCTGCTTTCCCCGCTGTCCAGCTCCTCCGGCGAGGATGGCCAAACGGCCATCAAAGCCGCGGCCAGCCTCCTGCCGGGCTTGGGGTCACCGGAAATCGACGTCCTCTCGGTGGATGCCGACATGGCGCCGGCGCCCGACACACCCCGGCGGACTCGGACACGCCCGGCCCTCGCGGGCGATGACCTCCCCGGCGGCGGTGCGTCGCCGGCCAAACGAGCGCGCTCGCGCTCCCCCGCGCCAGGTCGCCGGTCGCCGGCCAGCGAGCGTCTCACCGCGCGGCTTGAGGCTCGGCGTGCTTCGCTGGATTTGACGCGCGGCCTTGGCCGGCCTGTTGGCAGGGCAGGCTCCTCGCCGGGGCCGGCCGCCAGCCGGGCCGATGTCGAGGTCCGCTTCATCCGGCCGTCTTCGACTCCGGCCTTCCCATCACACTCGCAGGAGCTCATCGACATCGAGCATGTCCAGCCTCCGCCGGGCGGCCTCGCGGCGACGCCGGCACTCGCCGGCTCGACGTCCGAGTCTGATTTGGACATCATGTCGCTGGGCATCTCGGCACCGGCGTCACCGCGCTTTGGGCCGGCGGCCGAGGGGCCCGCGCCGCTGCTTGGCACTGGGCCGCCGCCGGAGGTCATGGCCCCCGGCGCGCCGGCGGCCCCCGGCCCATCGCCACCCCTGTCCGATCCCCCCGCCGTGGACTTGCCCCAGCCCGCCATGCCGAACGCGCCGGCGGCCCCCCCGGCCGGGGGGCCCCCGTCCACTTCGTCCTCCCTTTCGGCCGGGGAAGTTGATGTGGTCTCGGTGTCGGATGACGACCGGGCGCTGGCCGGGCATCCGCCCCGCCCCGACACTCGCCCCGCCCCGCCAAGCCGCCTCATTCCGAAGACCGTGTACACGCTGATGACCGACAAGAAGATCCGCGAGCTTCTCAACCAGTGTGGTATCCCCAGCCGGGGCCCGCGAGCCGTATGTGTGCCCTTGTCTCCTTCTTTTTTTATTTTCTCCCCCCCCCTGGCTTCTGCTCCGCTGCTCCCCCTCCTGCCTGACGCTCTCCGCGTGTCCTCTTCCCCTGCCCCTCGCTCCTTCCCTCGGCAAGACCCTCGTATGGCGGCACAGCGAGTTCCGTCTCCGGTGGAATTCCTTCGTGCTGTCGGACTCGACCGGTGCCGCGGCGGCCGCCACCTCGGCCGGCAGCCTGGCCGACTCGCCGGACGCCCAGCGCATCGTGCAGGAGCTTGTGCAGCTCGAGCAGGCACGCTCAGCGGTTCCGCGCCTTCCCGCGGCCATGGCCGGACGGCTGAGCTCCCTGACCGGCGACCCCCCGGTCACCGGGGACCGCTTGCCCAGCACGGACACCGGTGACTCTCGGTCCTCCTTCGCTCACCTGCTACGCCTTGCCCAGCTGAGCCGGCAACGCAGCCAGCCGTCCTCGCCGGACCTGTCGACTGGCCTGCCCGAGGAAAAAGACCCGGTGGTGCCGGCCGTCGACCCGGAATAAGCCCCCCCCCCCCCCCCCCCCCCCCC
>NW_009242976.1:1387053-1393417 GCF_000388065.1 Fonticula alba
CCCCCTACGCGCTCCTGTATCTCCATCTTTTTTTACGCCCGGACACAGGGCCCTGCACATCTTGTCAATGTACATTCACGCGCGAAGCCCATTCTCTCGTGCGCCACCTGCACGCGTCCCACCTCCTATCAGGCTCACCACAGCCACCAGCCGCCGGAGCCGGAAGACAGCGACCGGTCGACCCCGTCATCGGTG
Source organism: Fonticula alba (assembly GCF_000388065.1). NCBI lineage: Eukaryota > Rotosphaerida > Fonticulaceae > Fonticula > Fonticula alba. The sequence continues at coordinate 1,387,249 of NW_009242976.1, forward strand.
GCCCCGCCCTCGAGGGCGGGGTCCACGGGCGCGAGGCTCATCTGCCGGCGGAGCCGGTGGCGACGAAGCTTGTCATTGGCCAGTGCCTGGTCGATGGCGCGGTTCATGCCATCAGAGGACCCGATGCCGAAGCCGCTCGGGGCCATGACGGCCGGAGTCCCCGGGCCTGGGGCCTGCGGCGTCCCGGGAAGCGAATGCCGGGCCACCAATCGCGAGCTGGCCGTGGTATTCTCCAACACCGGGCCCAGCAGGCGCCGAGCCTCGGCGGTGGACAGGGGCACCGCAGCAGCCGGCCGGCCAGCGGCCACCTGCTGCGCGAACACATGGTGTCCCTGCTCCTCCCACATGCGCTGGTACCGCTCGTGCAGGGCCGCGGGCGTGCCCTCCAGGAAGAGCACCGCCGCCGGGACATCCTCCAGGAGGGTGGCCACCAGGAGGCCAATCTCCCGAGCCGCCGGGATCTGCCCCATGGCCAGGAGGGTGGCATCGTCCAGGCGCCCACTGCCCGACCCCCCGAGGAGTGTGGTATCCTCCGCCGGCCGGGGGGTCGCCTGCCCGGAGCCAGCCAGCCCCGAGAGGAAGCTGCCCATGGTGCCGAGCACCCCGGCGGCGGGCGATCCCGCGGCGACCCCGGCGGAGGCGGTGGCGGTGGTGGCCGTCGTCGGCGTCGGCGTCGGCGTCGGCGCTGTCGTAGCCACGCCAGGCGCACTGGCGGCCACGGAGCTTGGGGTGGCAGCCGCAGCATTTGCGGCGGGGCCTGGGGCCGGGCCCGACCCCGGCGGCGCGCTGGTGGCCTGCTGCCGGCCGAGCTCCACCGCCCTCAGGCAGCTCCAAAGCAGGTGTCGCATCAGGCGCACCGGGCTGGGGAGCTGGTCGGTCAGGGCGTAATCCTCGTCGATCTCCTCGTCGGCGGCCGCCAGCTCGGCCTGGGGGAAGTCCTCGGCCCGGAGAAGTGCCCCGAAGGCCCGGACACAGTGGTCGACATAGGTGTTGGTGGGGCTCGGCTTGCCGGTGTGGGGGTCGGCCCGGCGGAAAACCGTGCGCAAGGGCTCGACCGTCAGGCGGATCAGCTCTTCCACCGAGTGGACCAGCTCGCCGGCCGGCTGCAGGAGTGGCAGGGAGTCGGTCCCCAGCTGGAGGTACTCGACCGACGCATCGTCATCGGCCATGGCCGGGTCGTGGGCCCCGCCGGCGGCCCCGCCGATGGCCTGCTGCAGTCGGCCGAGGACCGACCCGGCCGAGCTGCCCAACGGAGCCAGCGGCGCCGGCGCGGCGGTCAGACCACACTCCGCACAGCGCCGAAGCCGGGCCACGCGCGAGTCCACCAGCGCCGCGGCCGACACCCGCGGAGCCCAGGGGGACGGCTGTCGGGCCCCGCTGCCAGCACGGCTCGAGGTCGCCGGGCGCGGCCAGGCCCCCAGCGGGGGGAACACCGCCGGTGGTACCCGGCGTCCACCGCCCCCGGTGGCGGAGCTCGTGCCAGCCGGCGTCCCCAGCCCCGGGCCATGTGCCGCCCATGCGGCTGCCTGTGCGGTCTTCCCTTCGGCGGCCAGCTCCAGGGCGCGGATGAGCGTTGCCGCCTCCGGCACCCCGGTGCCCACCTCCTCCAGAGTCCGGAGGGTGCGCGGCGCCCCGAGGGGGTCCTGCCGACGGAGCTCCACAACAAAGCCGCACCGGCAGAGGGTCTGGTCCAGGACACTCGGCAGGCCGAGGGTCCGGCGCAAGGCCGACAGCAATGTCCGTCGAGAGGGCGAGTGGGGAAGCTCCATGCTAATTGGGCCGGGCAGTAGCGGGCGATGCCGGGCGGGGAGAGGGCGAGGGCGATGGGTTAGCCCGGGGCAATCCACGCGGCGGCTTGGCCTTTGCCAGGAGAAGGGCGCGCGCGTGTGTGTGTGTGTGTGTGTGCGGGGGCGGGGGGAGAGGGTGCCGCTCGCACCGGAATCGAGCCAGCCATGCGCTGAGGTCCCATTGCAGGGCCTTGGAGAAGAAGGCCAGCCGAACGAGGTGGCCGCGCTTGATGCAGCGCCGAGCAAAGCGCGACAGGGCCAGGCCGATGAAGAACTGTCGGCCCGGGCGGCCAGGGGGGCGAGGGTTGTGCGGTTAGAGCGTGCGAGGGGGGGGGGGGGGGAGGGACAGGAGGAGGGACAATATGGCACAGTGTGCCGGGGGCAACATACTTCGGCTTCGCTCATGGACAGGCTGCTGGTCTTCATCGAATGGGCAAAGTAAAACAGGCCCGATTCTGTGAAGGCCGCAGGCGTGACGCCGGCCCGGGGGCCCGAGGGGGGAGGGGAGATACGCGAGAGGGGGTGTATGCGTCGGTGCTTGTGTCAGGGCGATGGCCAAATAAAAGGGGGCGCTTATTTTTGTGGGCACCGCCAACGCACTCGCCATGTCCCGAAGGAACTTGACCACCTGCGAGGCGCAGGCAAAGTCCCCGACCTCGAGACTGGCATCCAGCAAAATGAACGCCTCCTGGGGAGCATGCCGGCGGGGAGTCAGTCGCTCGAGGCTGGACGGGATATGTGGTCCTGGGTTTTGGGTTCCCCCCCCCCCCCCCCCCCCCGCCCCTGGCCTTTTTTTTTTTCTTTCGCTTGCCCCCCGCCCCTCCCCCGCCCTCCCCCCCCACCCCGCACATGGACGCACGCTGATGGCGGCTCCCGAGCCGCAGGTGTCTCGAACAACCAGCAGCAGGGAGGCGGCGGCCGACACGCGCCCGGAGGCCAACGCCGCGCGCAGGACCTCCGAGGCATCTTGCGCGTCGTGCTCGAAGCAGAGTTCCCCCCCGGGACACAGCCGATCCCAACAGTCGCAGCCGTTCGGCAGGATGACCGTCAGCGAGTCGTCGGCCATATCCACGTCGGACAGGCTGTCGAAGAGGCTGCTGGCACTGGTGCCGACTTCGGGGGGCGGCCTGCTGGCAGGGTTGCCGGCAGATGCGTCGCTGGCCGGCCGATCGTCCGGTCGGCCGGGTCCCGGGGACAGGGCCTCGAAGTCCGACTCGATCGGAGCCGGGGCCGGGGCCGGGGAGGAGGGCCCACCAGCTGGGGCCCCCTCACCGGCCAGGCTGGCCACTCCTCCCTGCGGGTCTAGCAGCAGCGAATCGACCCCCGTGGCCTCGGTGTCCACCGCATAGAGCAGCGGCCAGCGGTCCGGCTCGGACAGGCGCGTGGCCTGGGCCAGGGCCGAGTGCGATTGCGGGAAGAGGGCGAGGAATTGCAGGACATCACTCAAAGATCCTGCCATGGCGGCAGGGCAGAGCACGGCAGGGCGGGCCACACCGAGTGGCCGGGCGGCGGCGGAGGGCGCACATTCATCACACACGTCAGCACACCACAGCCGCAGGCCGGCCCCCGGGGCACTTGGTCGGACGCACCTGGACCGCGGAGACGCTGGGCTGCCGCGCGCCGCAGCTCCGCATCATGTGGCTGTTCGAGGGCGCGGCTTCGGGCCCGGAAGGCCGCCTCCAGTGCGTCGCGCAGGAGGTCCGTCAGCGTTCGGGTGATTTGCTCGGTAGCCAGCTCGGCATTGAGCATGGTGTTGGCCACCAGCGGGTGGGTGGCCGAGCCGGGCCCGGGGCCACAAACCAGCCCAGGGCTGGCCCGGCCGACCGAATCCTGCAGGAAGCGGGCCGCCTGTGACGGATAGCTGGGGGGTGCCCGGGTGCATGGCCGAGGTGAGTCCGAGCGCGGGCGAATGGACATGCGCACATGTGCCCGCATATGCGTGTGTATGTACGCGAGCACCGTGCGCTGGCGGGAAGGAAGTCAGCGCACCCATCCGAGAGCAGGGTTTTCACCACGTCCGTGAGAATGGGGAAGGACTATGGCCGCCCGGGGATTGGCCCGACGGGGGGGGGGGGGGGGGGGGGGGGGGGGGGGGGGGCGGGGTCTGGGGGGGGGGGGGGGGGGGGGGGGGGGAGCGGACAGCAGCAGGCCGGGCAGGGTGAGTGGGGACCCGGGGCAGGGGCAGGACAGCCTCGCAAATGCCTCCACAGGCTGGGTGCGCACTGAAAGCTCAAGCCGACTGAGGAGCGAGGATACCCGCGCGGCGATGCGCGAGTCGTGCACAAGGTGCAGCATCTGACTGGCACCCTGCTGGGCCAGGACAATGCTGGGCACCGGCCATGTGCTCACGACTGGTGGGGCCGCCAGGAGGGAGTTAGCTGCTGCAAGCCACGGGCCCGGCAGCCTGCGAGTGGGAAGGGTGGCAAGCTCGATGGGCACAAAGAAAAAGCCGATCCGGCGCGCACCAACGGGCTGGTTAAACAGGGGAAGGTGAATGGGAACACCAATCAGGCCGCCGCCAAACTGATGGCGCTGAATGCCCCCCGCTCCGACTGTCGGCGAGGCCATGGGCCAGTCTTCGTCCTCCGGCGGGTGGAGAAGAAGCTGCGCGTGGAGGATCCGGAGGGGGGCGAGTGTGCAGGAGGAAAGCGCGTGCTCACACTGTCAGGAAGCGTTGATGGTGGCGGCGGTGGCAGCAGCAGCAGCAGCAGCAACAGCAGCAACAGCAGCAGCAGCAGCAACAGCAGCAGCAGCAGCAGCAGCAACAGCAGCAGCAGCAGCAGCAGCAACAGCAGCAGTAGCAACAGCAACAGCAGCAGTAGCAACAGCAACAGCAGCAGCAGCAACAGCAGCAGTAGCAACAGCAACAGCAGCAGCAGCAACAGCAGCAGCAACAGCAGCAACAGCAGCAACAGCAGCAGCAACAGCAGCAACAGCAGCAACAGCAGCAACAGCAGCAGCAGCCGCGGACACGATGCAAGGGAGGCCAAGAAGCTGAGCCTGCCCCGAACGCACCCAGCACTGCTCCGACGGATCCACGGCCCAGAGAGCTCCGCTCAGTGTGGATGGCCGATAATGCGGGGCGGCCATCTCCGAGGGCACCAGCCCGAAGTCGGACACGACACCGAAGCGTGTCGGAAGGAAGGGAAGCAGGCGCACTGGGGCACGCGGCTGTTGCGCCCGGGCGTCCCCTCCCACGGGTTAGTGTCTGGATATCGTCCGCGCAGTGCCCGCACCTCTGGGCGGAGGGGCACGCAGCCCGGGCCACGGGCATGGGGGCGGGGAAATGGAAAGGAAAGAACAAGCGCAAAAACACGGAGAAGGGTGAAAAGCGCGCGCGCGCAGGAGGCGGGCGAGGACAGCGGAAAAAGAAGTGGCGAGCCGTACCGATACCGAGTCCACGAAGTACACCGAGCCGACGGTGCGGCCAAAGCAGCAGGACCCGAGGCAGCGCCCATCGCGCGAGATGAGCATGGGCCCGCCCCCGGCACCGGAGGCTCGTAGGGACGGCGAGCCGGCCACCGAGGAGGCCAGGCTGCGCGTCGGGGTGGGAAACCCATCAGCCGGCCCGCCTGGCGAAAGCGGCCCCCGGCGTGGGGGCTCGATCGTTTGGAGCAGATACCCGGGCGTGTCTTTGGGGCGGTGGTCGCCAGGCAGCCAGTTGCGTGCGGGTGTCAGGAAGGAGGGCCGGACAGGGGACAGAGGCGGCGAAGCAGCGCGGGCGTATATATATGTGTGTGTGTGGGGGGGGGGGGAGGAGGAGGTATGTACTCAGTCGGTAGCCCCAGGCAGCGACAATGTTGCCGAGCTCCGGGCCGATGGACACCGCACGAGACAGAGACCGAAGTCCTGTTCCGGTGGCCAGTCCGTGCCCCGGGGGAGGGAGTTAGCTTCGGGATGCCAAAGCATGGAAGCGTGTAGAGAGAGAGGAAGAAGATCGAAGGGAGGGGGGGAGCGAAAGGGAAGGCGGAAAGGAGGGGAACAAAGGAGAGGGGCGAAAAAAAAAAAGGATTCGCAGGGCAAGCCCGGCACATGGTGCAAGCGCACCCTTGGGCCCAAGCATGTACTCGCAAACGATGGAGCTGCTGTCGCGCCGAATGAGGGCCGTCAGGCGCCCGGTACGTGAGTCTTGGTGGCTGGCAAATAGACGAAAGCCCCGGACCGAGCGGTCAAGCGGCCACGCCGGCTCCAAGCGATCGGTGCCGCCGCGTCCGGCCTGGCGCTGGTCATCCAGCAGATCCGCAGGCAGGGGCAACAGCCCACGGTGCTTATCCAGGTCCAGTCCGGAGAACTGCGAGCGCGTGGGCAGGGCAAGCAACTACACGTTGAGGGGTATCAGTCACCAGTACGGAGGGGAGGAGGAGGGAGAGGGAGAGAGAGAG
>NW_009242976.1:1396722-1397711 GCF_000388065.1 Fonticula alba
GGAAACACGGCCTGGCCCCGGGCGAATGGCAGCACGCGATGGTGGCAAGCACCCTCTCCGGTGCCGGGCCTTACGCCACGCCATGCTTTGCCTGCCAATTGCTGTCTCGGCACGGGCGCCCCCGTCCGACGGCGGCTGCGACACACAGACAGTCGAGTCGTCGGCCGAGGGGGCGGGCTCCGGTACCATGGTCTCCAGCATGGTGCCCTCCGGCTGGATGGGCTGCTCCAGCAGGAGCGGCGCGGGGCGGGGGGCGCGGGAGGCGGGGGGGGAGGGGTTGGGCGGCGGGGGGGCGGGGGGACGGGGGGGGGGGGGGGGCAGCCAGGTACATGGCACGCACATTGCCGGTGCCGTGGCACTGGTTGACGTGGGATTGCTGGGTGCCCCGGCGCCGGGGGCGGCATCGGTCGGCAAGGTGCCCGGAGAGCCCGGTGCCGCCCATGCCGGGGCCCCGGCCGGCTGGCACCATGACCAGGCCAGTGCATTGAACGTGGCATCCAGGACCAGGCCGCCGCGCGGGCCGAGCGGCACGACATGCGGATCGTCCTCCTCATTGTAGAAGCCATTCAGCAGGGTCGCCGGGGGCAGGGGAGCCGGCTGGGCCCCGGGCCCCGGGACCCGGGTGCGCAGGGACAGGGAGCTTCCCACTCCGGGGTCCCCGCGCCAGGACACCAGGTATGTGTGAACTCGGCCACATCGTGTCTGTGTCGAGAGGGAGCAGAGGCAGCAGAGGCAGCAGAGGGGTCAGCCTTCGGATATCATGAAATACGGGACGCAAGATAGGGGGGAGCCCAGTGTACGACACACCAGCACAGACACCGGGCAGATGGAGTCGCTGAGGCCACTGGGATGGACGGCCACCACCCCGGTGAAGGAGTTTTCTTCGGCGCCCGGCTGGAGCCCAGGCACCCCGGAGAAGCTGGCGCCCGTCGAGGAGGACAGATGGATGGCATCTTCAGGGGAGATGGGGCGGGGTGGGGGTGGGGGGG
>NW_009242976.1:1397806-1401349 GCF_000388065.1 Fonticula alba
AGAAAGAGAGAGAAAGAGAGAGAAAGAGAGAGAAAGAGAGAGAAAGAGAGAGAAAGAGAGAGAAAGAGAGAGAAAGAGAGAGAAAGAGAGAGAAAAAGAGAGAAAGAGAGAAAGACAGAGAAAGAGAGAAGCGGATGCTGTGGACATTGAAGTAAGAGCACGCAGGGCTGGCACATACACTCGGCTGCTCGTCCACCAGGGCCACCAAAACTACGACCCAGGAAATGGCCGGCGGATAGAAGGGCGATGAGCCCGGCAGTGAGCCGGCCCCCGTTGGGGGTGCGTCCTCCGGCCGGGTGGACGGCGTGCGCTCCGGGCCCGGGCCGTCTGATGCAGACCCCGGGCCGGGCCCCGCGAGGGGTGTCCCGGCGCCCGAGCTCACGCACCGGGGATCCCGGACGAACACCGGCGCCGCCAGGACCCGGATGCGGCGCTCCTGCGAGTCGCTGGAAAAGCGTCGCCAGGTCCCGGAAGAGAAGCCCACCGGCTCACTCGGCCCGGCGATGTACACCACCAGGCCACCACGCACCCCGGTAAAGCACAGGGCCCGCCCATCCGGCGACAGGGCCACATGCTGCGACGGGGCGTCAGCACGGAGAAGGTCAGCCCCATCGGCCGGCGCGAGGGGACAAGAAGCACGCCCGGTGCCCGGGGCAAATGGCCGCGCGCACCTGAATCGGCCCGCATGAGTCGTCGAAGGAGGCCGGCAGGGGCGGGCATTCCCACACCTGGCAGGGGGAGGGCGGCACGGTCGAGGGGGCCAGCTCCGCCCCGCGGCAGAGGAACTCCCGGATGGCGGCCCCGCCGCCGGCCGTGTGGGGCAAAAGCCCGCCCCCGGTGAGCTCGACATCCGCCAGGCCGGACGTGCAGGACAGCGGCTCCTGCCAGCCGGTGAACACCAGGTACCCGCCGCCCGGGCGCGACACCACGGCCGACCTGGTGGCCAGGGTGGCCTGCGGCACGGTCCACGCCACCGGGAGGATGTGCTGGCGTCCGTCGCCCGCCACCAGCGACAGGCCAGCCGCCCCGGCCGGCTGCAGGGCCGCCTCGGCGCCGAGCACCTGGCCCTCGGGCCCCCGGTGCAGGTACCGCACCGGCGTCAGGGCCAGCAGCGAGTGCGAGCCATTCCAAAAGAGGGCGTCCTGCCCGGGCAGCACCCCGGGCGTCGGGGGGCAATACAGGCAGACGCCGGGCAGCCCCGGCGGCCCGTCAGGCCCGCCACCGCCGCCATCGAGGGCCTTCTGCGGCAGCGCCGGGCGCAGGCAGGCCGACAGCAGGGCCGTGTTGACGCGCTGCCGGGGGAGCGGCTCTTCCGGCCCGGCAATCGAGACAGACCAAATGCTGACCGCCCCGCCAAGGTGCCCGACCAGCAGCACCACCGGGCTGTCGGCACGCGCGGCCGACATCAGCGACACATGGGCCGGCGGCGGGGCGCTGAAGGCCAGCGAGGTGATGCATGCCGCCAGCTTGTCTGCAAGGGGTGTGCACGCGGCGGGCCGGCCCACGCGCGACGAGGCAAGAGCGGGGCATGTGAGCGAAGGGGCGTGCATGTGCAGGCGTGCGCGCATCCGGGCCAGCCAGCCAGCCAGCCAGCCAGCCAGCCAGCCAGCCCCATGGCAAGGGCCGCAAGCAGGAGACAGGCTGCACAGGGGGGAGAGGGGGGCATGGCCCACGCACCGACTCCGGGCAGGCGGTCCTCGGCGCCCGGGTTGCCCGACAGGGCAGTCAGAGTGACGCCATTCGGCCCGCCAGGATCTCGGCGGAACCCGGCCACAAGCAGCCCGGGCAGGGTCTCGGCCCCCAGGACGGTGGCCGTGTCGCGCCAGCTCAGCCGGCCGACCGAGTCCAGCGGCCGGCCTCGGCATCGAGGCCGCGCGTCGACCCCGGGCGACTCGGCCACGGCCGACCCCGGCGGCGATGTGTCCGCCGTGTCGGGAGGCTGCGCGGTGGCGCCCGCGGCCGGGGGTGGTGCCCGGGTCGCCGGCGGCCGGGGCTGCGACTCGACCCCGGCGCCGGGCCCCGGCTCCGGGCCGCTGGCGAAGCCGAAAGAATTGGCCGCCCGGCCGACCGGGCCCGGGGCCGCGCCCGCGCCCAGGCCCTCGGCCTCGCCCGGGGACAGGGGGTAGAATGGTGACGCGCCGGGGGCCGAGGAATCGGGCGAGGCCGCCTCGGCGATGGGCAGCGGTTCCAGGCAGCCCACCTCCGAGCAGCACCCCTCGGCAAGCCCGGTCCCCGGACAGCCCAGCTCCCCGGAAAAGCTCCACCGATAGGCCAATGCATCGCCGCTGGGGAACACAGGCGGCGTCAGGACACAGGTGGTAAAGGAGTCGCCCCGCCCCCCCTCCCCCCCTCTGAACAGGCCACTACTGGCGGTCGCCGTCCGAGTGTGACCGGGTACGCACCACGACAGGCCGACAATCAGCAGACCCGAGGGCGCGAGTGCCAGGCGCGTGGGCCGGCCCTCGGCCGAGCGCGGCAGTTGACACCGAAAGGCCCGCCGCAGGACCGGCCCCGGGGGCAAGTGCGCAGTGCCCAGGTACTCGAGCTCCGTGCTGCTGGCCGGGCCGTCAGCACGCCCAGCCGAGGCACTTTCCTCCCCCTCGCCATCGAGCCCGAGCAGGCCACGGCGGAGCCAGCCCAGCAGCCCCGGCGAGGAGGACCCAGCCCCGGCGGGCCCCGACGAGCCCCGGCGGCCGGGCCAGCTCCCATACGCCCCCTCGTCATCGTCATCATCGCCGGAGGACAGGTCCGCGAAGAGCAGCCAGGCGGAATGCGGCCCGGCCAGGGCCAGGACCAGGCGGTCCCATGTCGGACAGAAGGCCAGCCCGGCGGCCAGGTGCCCGCCGCCGCCGCCGCCGCCCCCGGCACCGGCACCGGCAGTTGGCACCAGGTGTGGTGGGATGACCATCGGGGCCTGGAGCTGCCGGCCGGTGCGCCAGTCCAGCAGGTAGAGCCGCCAGAGCTCCGGCACATCGGGCGTCTGCGCCAGCACCCCGAGGAAGGGCTCACAGGGAAGGAGAAGCCTGCGGTTGCACGGTCAGTCAGTGGTCGACGCGGCGCGCGGGCGCGAGACGGGGGGGGGGGGGGGGGGGGGGGGGGGGAGGTGCGCGACAAGGGGAGGTGACCCACCAAAATGGCCGATTTCGGCTCCGGGAGGCGGATCCGGCCTCGTGGGGGCCGGAGGGAAGGAGTGCCTGCGCGCGGGCCCGGCCGCGCCGGACGGCCAGGCAGGCGGCCCGGTCAAGGCCACGCGCACACAGCCACCAGTGAAGCCGCCGCCGCCGGTGGCTCCATCAACGGCATTGCTCCAGAGGGACAGGCTCCCCGAGGTGACGGTCACCCAGAGCCCAGGCCGGATGGGGGCCGCGGCCACCACGGCCCCCTGGCCGCAGCCCAGCGGGACCGGGCCCGGGCAGCTGGCGATGCCAGGCGCCACGGCCGGGGCTCCGTCGAACCAGACCATTGCCCTGGGGCAGCGCGGGGCAGCGGAGGGGGGAGAGGGACAAAGGACGGGGCAGGCGAAAGAGTGGGGCGGGGGGGGGG
>NW_009242976.1:1402084-1402631 GCF_000388065.1 Fonticula alba
CCCCCCCCCCAGCATCCCCCAATCACCAGGCCGAGGTACCCCTCGATCGATTGGTCCGCGGGCCCAATCGCCAAGACGCCCCCTGCCTGGCACACATCCCGACGGATCACACCCGCCACCCTCGCCAGGCCAGGAAGGCCGCAGACAGCACCGACCAAGGGGGAGGGAGGGGGCGGGGCGGCAGGACAGATCATTAATTCGCCGGATGCCGACGCATCAAGCTGTCAGGCCGCCCGCCGGGGCAGATCCACTGACCCGGGAAACATGTGCCCGGGTGCCAATGCACCGGACCCAGCCTCCTCCCGACTCTCTGGCCGCGCCCTTGTCAGGCCCGTGCAGGCCTCCCTCCCTGGGCCTCTTTTCGCCCCTCTCCCCGGGCTAGTGCTTTGGGCTCCAGCCGGGGCTTCTTCTGGCTCCGTGCTCAGGCAAATCGCCCCAGGTGATCCTCCCCCCCATCCCCTGCCTCTCTCCTCCCTCCTGCCGCCACCTTTTCCCATCGCCCTTCTCCCTCTGCACCGGCCACCCTCCGCCCCCTTGCCTGCTGCCC
>NW_009242976.1:1403584-1405036 GCF_000388065.1 Fonticula alba
CCCCCTGCCCTCACACGTCTGCCATTGCCCTCCCCCCTCGAACAGGACTCCTTCGACCCCTGCCAGACGCCCACGCAATCCCTCGGCCCGGTGCCCACGCGCGACACCGATGGGCACTTCTGCCTGGCTTGGAGCCCCTCGCGCTCCGGGGCCTCGGTCCTGGCGGTCGGCTGCCAGCGGGAGAACTGTGTGAAGGTACATCGTCGTCCCCCCGCCCACCCCCGATGCTGTGCGCGTGGTCTCCCGCTCACCAGGTGTCTCCCGGTCCCCCCCTGCCACCGCCACCCGGGCGCGTGTCCTCCTCTCGTCGGCTGCCCTGTCGCCGCCCTCCCTGCCGCGGGCACGCAGCTCTTCACCTACGTCGAGAACCTCCGCAAGTGGGAGCACATCGCCAGCCTGGCCCACACGGCGGCCGTCAATGACCTGGCCTGGGCGCCGGAAATCGGCCGCACGCACAACCTCCTGGCCACATGCAGCCGCGATGGCCGGGTACGCATCTGGCGCGTTCCGCTGGCTCTGGAGCCGGCGGCCGCTGGCGGGCTGCTGGAGCCGGCGGCCGGGGCCGCGCGGCCGCGGTCCCCCCCGGCGGCCGGGGCCCCGCAGATCACCGTCCAGGCCTCGGTCCCGGCCTTCCCATGCACCCTGGCCGATGATGAGGGGGCCCTTTCCACCATCTATCCCCTGCTGGACGACGTGCACTCGGCCGGGCAGTCTGTCTGGCGGGTGTCCTGGAATCTGACCGGCACCACGCTGGCCTCCTCCGGGGACAACGGCTGCGTGCGCCTGTATGGCTGTGCGTGCTTGCTTCCCCCCTCTGCCCCGCTCCCCTGTGATGTCTTGCCCCGCAGCGGGCCATGCCCCCTCTGTCGTCGCGTGACCGGGGGCAAGACATTTGGCCAGTGAGCTGCGCCTACTAACCCCGTGCACTGGTGGCCCCCCTTTTGGTGGCTGCCTCCCCCCCCCCCCCGCCCCCCAGCCAACCTCCTCGGTCGGTGGACCTGCTTCAATGTGCTGGCCTCGACATCGACCTCGCGCCCGGCGAGCGAGTTGATCCCCTTCCGCACGTGACGCGGCCCCCGATGGGCGCAGATCACGCCGGACCATAATCGAGTCATCCCCCTACATGGCGCGTGTGCCTGTTCGTCGATGCTTGCGAGAGCGAGCCCCCTGAAGGGCGCGCAGGCCCTCGTAGAGCCTGGGCGGCTGTGCGCGCGCGCGCGCGTGCTGGCGCCTTTTTCGTGCGATTTTATTTTATTTTTTTTCAAAATACGAGACGGCGACTCCGAGACACCGAGAAGCTCGTAGGATGGGCGTATTGTTTTTTCGTCACTCTACGAGAGGGGCTGGCAGAACGAGAGCAAGTATCAGCTTCATGACCCGAGCGAACATGGGATGCACGAAATGGTGAGCCGGGCGAAGGCGGTAGTAACCCGGGGGGGGGGGGGGGGGGGG
>NW_009242976.1:1405243-1406620 GCF_000388065.1 Fonticula alba
GCGGGGAAACGGCGGTGGGCGGCCGGAGGGAATAAAAGCCCGGAATAAATAGTAGCTCATTTAAGTGGAACCCTCCGGCGATCGCACATTTCCCCCTACCGGTCTGCACCGGGGCCTGAGGCGCTCTGGAGAGCCCGAGGCAGGATTCTGGGACTGTGGTGACTGAAGGGTTGGCTGTTGGCAGATAGCATATGCGCGACGCTTGGCGGGCCGTCCCGCGCCCCTGACCCTGTGGTGGCACTCCATCCCCCCGCCATGAGCGCGCCATCTGGCCGGCCGGTGTACCTGGCAGATTGGCCGGGGACCCGGTCCTCGGCGTTACCGACCCGTTACCGGTGTTTCAATCTGCGGCGGTGGATTTCCCCCCCCCCCTGGGGGCCCGGCTCCCGCCCGCTGCCCGGGGGTGTACTCTTACGAGGCGGCCCTCGAATGACCCACTGCCCAATGCATCGGCGACACGATCGCCGTCTCACGGGGACCGGTTCGGAGGGAGAAGCACCCGGCGCCGCGGTGCAATGACACGGCCGGGCGCGGTTGCTCGGGGTCGGGCCGCGCCGGCCTTCATCGGCGGGCGGTGCATCAGGCCGCCCGCCGGCCCGGCAGGGGGGGGGGGCCGGGGCGAGCAGCAACGCCGGCGGTACCAATGGGTCAGCACGCTGCGGTGGCTTTGAAAGCCCGGCCCGCGGGAGCCCGGCCCCGGGTGGCCCAGATCGCGCCTGGCCCCGGAGCCAAATCCAGGGCAGCCTCAAGGCACCGGGGTGCACCTGCCTTCGCCCTCCTCGCCCCTTCCGGCGCCGGACAGGGGCCCGACGTATGGTTGTGCTCGGGCGTGGGGCAGCCCGGCGGGAAGAACCGCACACGGGTCGGATCGATCGGGCATCATGTGTATTTGCGTGCGTGTGGGGCTTTCCCCTGGGGGGCGCCGGCTGGCGGCCAAGCTCGGGCCCCCCCGCCGGACGGAGGTTGCCCCGCTCGCAGATCCCCGCGCCTGGCCGGGGAACGACTTTGTTTGTAGTCCGTATGTTTGTGTTCTTTCGCCCGGTGGCCCTGCGGCGCCCCGCAACCGGCCGCCCGTTTGACCGGGTCATCCCTGCCTCCTGAGCTCGCCCGGCGAGGGACCCTGTTCCTTGGGGCGGTTTCCGGCGGCCCGCCTCCTGGCCGCTCGTCATCCTGCGGCTGCCCCGCAGCGCCGGGTCAATCCATGCCCGATCGCCCTGCCCCTCGGGGCCCGCAGATCGCCCGCTCCATGCCGGCCCGGTGCCTGGGGGTGTTCCTCACCCCCGGGGGCGGTATGCCGGCGGCCTTGGAGCCACTCGGCGAGCATCCGGCTGATGGTCTGCACGCCGGCTGCAGCCCGCTGCCGATCCCTCCCCCCCC
>NW_009242976.1:1406966-1409308 GCF_000388065.1 Fonticula alba
TCCCCCCCTCCCCCGGCCCAAAGACACACACACACACACACACTCACACACCACCCATGCGCGCCATGTAGGGCCTTCTACGCCTCGACGGATAAGCACGTCATGCCGGCACCCGCAGGGCCCCCCTCGCCCGGAGGCCACACCTTCATCGCCGAGGTGCCCGTGTCGCGGCTTCTGGCGGCCTTCAACCCGACCGGCGGCCCGGCCCTGGCCCTGGACATGTCCGAGGAGCAGCTGAGCCGGGCCCAGCTGGTCAATGGGGCCGTCCGCTTGGGCCCCGGGGTCACGTACTACGGGGAGCTGATTGTGCCGGCCCCCGGGTCGGTGCCCGGGCCGGGCGGCGCGCGCGTCCGGTCCTTCGTCCTGGAACCCAGCGGCCCGGGCGCCGTGGAGGGCATGTACTCCAATGACCGGCCCGGGCACCGGGGCGTGCCCCATGGCGTGGGCGACGCCCTGTCCATCGATGGGTCTTTCTATTCCGGCCAATGGCGCACCGGGCGCCGGCATGGCTGCGGGCATATGGCCTTCGGCCAGGCGCGGAGCTCGCCGCTGCCGGTCCTCGGCCCGGGCGACACCACGGCCGACCATGATGCCCGGGTGGCCCGGGCTGTGGCTCGCCAGGGGAAGCTGTGCGCCCGGTCGGGCTTCTTCGCCGGCGAGTGGGCCGATGACCGGCCCGCCGGGCATGGGATCATGTCCGCGCCCTGGTCCGGGGTCGGGCGCAGCTCCCTGTACCAGGGCCAATTCCAGCGCGGCCGGCGCCATGGCCTGGCCGTGCACCGGCTGCACGAGGCCCCGGAGGGGGTCTTCGAGGCCGGGGAATTGGCCGACGGCGGCCCGGCCGCCGCCATGCGCGCCATCTACCTGTTTCTCGGGGAATTCCGCCAAGACATGATGGATGGCCTGGGGGTGGTGGTGCGGGTGGTGCCGCCGGCCTCCGGCGAGGTGGACGCCGCCCCGGGCCCCGGCGGCGCCCAGGTGCTGGTGCGCTTTGTGGCCTGCGAGCTGGGCGCCCTGACCCGGCTGCGGGGCCGGCACTTCCCGCGCGTCCGGCATGCCATTGTCACGCGGCTGCTGCCGGCCGTCCTGTCGGCGCAGCTGTCCGCCTGCTCGGCGGCCGAGCGGTCCATCATCGGCACCCAGGGGCACCCATCGCTCCGGGGCCGCGAGCGAATGAGCATCATCGAGGCCGGCGGCCATGCGGCGGCCTCCCATGCGTCGTATGTGCTGCAGAGCTTCCTCGACCCGCTGGCCGGCCCGGCGGGGGCCGCCGCCGCCGCCGCCGCCGCCTCCTCGTCCTCCGCCACCTCCGGGCCGCGCTCGGAGAGCCTGGCCGCGCGCTTCCTCAACTCCATCGGCGTGGATGTCCTGGTGGTGATGAACGCCTGCCGGGCGAAGGCCCGGCAGCCGGCCCCCGGCGCCGGCATGGTGGCCGGATCGTTCGGCCCGGCGGCCGGGGCGCGCCTGGCCGAGCTGTCGGCATCCGGCAGCCCGGCCGCCCCCGGCCTCACCGCCAGTCCGTCGAAAAAGCGCGGCGGCGTGCTCGGGCTCTTCAGCCGGTCCAACTCCGGCGGCTCGTCGCCCGGCCTCCAGCCGTCGGACATCCAGCATGTCGGCCCGGCTGGGCCCCTGACACGCAGTGCGTCGGGCCCCTCGTCCAGCGGCGGCAACAGCAGCAGCAACAGCGAGGAGGCCCTGCCCGCCTCGAGTGAGCATGCCCACGCCGAGGCGCGCATGCTTCGCGAATTGGAGGCCCGTCTCGCGGGGGCCGGCCTGGCGGGCGGCTCCCCCGGCGATGGGCCAGCTCCGGAGCCCCCGACCAAGGCCCCCGCCGCTGGGGGGACTTCGGCCGCCGGCTCCAAGGCCGGGTCGCCCGGGCTGCCGGAGCACCCGGTGTCCACTCCGGCCTCGCCGCCGCCCACGCCCCAGGGGTCGCCCTTTCCCCTGACCAATGACCTGGGGCCGGCGGCGGCGGCGGCGGCGGCGGCGGTCCCGGAGGCGCGTGCCTCGCCGCCCCCCGCCGCCGGGGCCTCCATGGACATGGCCGGCGCCCCGGCCGTGGTCATCTACAACAGCGGCGACTCCGACGTGGGCACCGAGCTGGTCGATCGCCGGGCCTCGCGGCTCTCGAGCCTTTCTTCCTCGCGGCCGATGGCCCAGTTGACTTTCTGGTGCGCAGCGATTCGCTCCCCTCCGCCTCCCTCCGCCGCCTTGCTCGCGGCCCCCAGTCCGGGCAAATGCCCGGTACTGCATGCCTGGCCCCTCGCCCAATGTAGTGACCCTGTGACGGGATGGCGCTTGCCGGTCCGCCCGGCCGCCCGATGCCCCCCTCCCCCCCCCCC
>NW_009242976.1:1410083-1422242 GCF_000388065.1 Fonticula alba
CCCCCGTGCCCCCTCGCGACTCAGACATCCCCTGCGGCTGGGGTGTTCTCAAGACCCAGGCCAATGCCCTGGTCCATGCGTACTGGGAGCAGGGCGTGGTACGACCCGAGGCACCTCGCACGCCGGCACCCCCCCGATAGCCCTTCCTTCCCCCCGGGCCCATTCCGCCCGGTGGCGCCCCTCACCCCGGCGGCCCCTCTAACCCGTCGCCTCGCCCGGCCATCCTCGGCCCGGTCCGCCGCCATCCACAATGCAGCCCGTCAGCGCGGTGCTCATCACGCAAACCATGAACGCCGCGGTGTATGCCGGGCGCACGCGCGGGCTCCGCCGCTCGGGCCACGGCATCCTGTGCCAGCCGCTGGAGCACACCAAGGGCGGCGACCAGCACGGTGGCGGCTCGTCGCCCCTCCCGACCGAGGCCTTCCCCCAGGGGCCCGACCGGATGGCCATGTTCGCCGTGTACAGCGGCCAGTTCACCGACGACGCCATCCAGGGCTGCGGGGAGTTTGTCCTCGGCCTGGGCCGGCCAATTGTCGGCCGCTTTGTCCAGGGCCGTGCCGTGTCCAACAACGGTATGCACAGACACTGGGTCTGTATTTCGCGCGCGCGCACACACACACACACACACACACACACACACACACACACACACATCATACGCCTGGGCCCGCGGGCAGGCCGGGCTTCTTTTCGCCCGGCCGTCCCGCGGACTCCCAGGCCGCCAGCCAGCCAGCCTGACCACCCTCACGCGCCTGTCCCCGGGCACTTGCTGACCTTTCCTGCACCCCGGTCGCCACTCCGATGCCCCGCCCCCCTCGCCGATGCGCAGATCCAAATGCCGCGGCTGCCGAGCAGCGGCAAGCCGTCCAGGCCAGCCAACGGAGCCGCGTCCTGGCGGCCACCGCATCGCGAGCCATCCAGCGCCGGGCCATCCGGGCATCCATGATCGCCGAGGCCGCGGCCGAGCAGCGCGCCGCCCGGGAGGCCGAGCAAAAGGCCAACGAGGAGGCCGCCCGCCGCCAGGCCGCCCAGCCGCACGGCTTCCAGCCGCAGGAATTCCAGGAGTACCTCCAGAACAAGGAGCAGTTCCACCAGTTCCAGCAGCTGCTCCTGCAGCAGCAGCAGCAGCAGCAGCAGCACTTTTTCCCGCAGCCCTACTGGTCTCCCGGGCACCCCACCGGCCTGCCACCGCTGCCGCCCCTGCCGCATGCCACGCAAATGCAGCACTTCCCGGCCCTGCCGCCGGCCCTGCCCCAGGCGCTTGGCCGGCCGCCGGCCGTCGGCCAGCCCGCCGACGACATGGACATCACCATCATGGCCAGCCGGCCGGAGCCGCGGACCCCCAGCCGCCGGCCGCCCTCGGCCAGTGGCGGTGTCGGGGCCGGCGACGCCGACTCCATGAACCTCACGCAGGTGACCAATCTCTATCGCGGCCCCGGGGTCGGTTCCAGCCCGGGGCAGGGGCTCGTCAAGCCGCCCTATGCCTCGCCCCGGCTGGGGGCCCTCGGCTCGAGCGGCGGCGATGCCTCCCCCCGGCTGGGCCCCATGGCCGGCCTGGCGCACGAGCAGCCGGCGGCCCTGGACCAGCAGTGCCCCTATGCCCAGGCCCCTTGGCAGTATGACATGCACGGGGGGCACCCCCACCACCGGTCCCCGCGGCAGTCGCACGCCGGGGCTCCTCAGCATGCCGACCTGCCGGTCTTCCCGCCGACCCCGCCGTCGGCGCAATTGTCGCCGCGCCTCGATGCGCACTTCATGCCGAGCCCCGGCCGGGGGTCCTTCGATCTGAATGGGACGTCGCCCGGGCTGCCGGCCGACCCGCGCTACAGCCCGCACTCGACATCCACCATGGACCTGACCGAGGTGGCCTACACCCGCCGAGGGAGCGCCGACACGGCTGGCGCCGGCCCGAGCCCGGCCGGGCCCGTGAGCTGGTCCATGCTCCGCGGGCAGCACCCGCACCCGGGGCAGCGCCCGCCCGCGCACTCGCCCATGCATTTGCAGCAGCAGCAGCAGCAGCAGCACCACCACCACCACCATCACTACACGCAGCAGGCACCGCCGGAGCCATATGCCGGTGGGGTCCCGGCGTCGCCCCAGCGCCCGGCATCCAGCACCGGCGCCAGCTTCGGCTACTATGTCAATGACACCTCCACGGACGCATGGTCCCCGGCCGGCAGCGGGGGCGCATACACGACGGAGATCTCCCCGAGCTCCAGCGCGCGCGACGGCATGCTCGGCCGCCAGTACACCCGGCGGTGCAGCGACTCGCCGTCGCCGTCGCCGGGGCGGGGCGGCAGCTTCGCGCGGGGGCCCGGCCCGGCGGCCGCCTCGCCGGCCCCGCTGCTCTTGGACAACGACTCGACGCTCATCTTCGACGATGACGAGGACCTCAGCCCGCCCCTGGGGGCCGTGTCGGTGGGGCTTAGCAGCCTTGCCCTGGCGGAGGAGTCGCCCCGGGGCTCGGCCCGGAGCAGCATGGCCGCGGCGGCCCCGTGCATGGGCGGCATCAATGCCGCCCTGCGCGAGTCCTTCGGCATCGACAGCCCGACGCACACGCCCATCACCGGCGGGCTCAAGCGCCTGGCCGGTGGCCTGGCCCCGGGCGCCTGGTCCGAAGACGAGGACCACCCGGATGCCGAGGATGGGGAGGATCTCGATAAGACGGACCTGTTGAACACCTTTTCGGCCGCCGGTCCGGCGGCCCTGCTCGCCGGCGGGGTGTACGCCAAGTCCACCTCCAGCTCCCGGCGGACGCCCTCCCGGCTGTCGATGGCCTGCCGGAATCTGGCCGCGGCCGCCGGCGCCGCCGAGGGCCCGGACCAGGCCCCGCCCCGCGGCCCGCCGCCCGGCCGGGGGGTCTACCAGTTCAACCACTTCACCGGCACGGCCGGCCCCATTTGCGCCCCGAGTCGGCTGTCGGACAGCTTTGCCACCGGCACCACCACCATCGCCACCAATGGCTCCGGCTCCTGAGGGCGTGCTTGCCCGGCCCATCTTCCTGCCCCATGCCCGGCGCATGCATATATATATGTATACACCTCATACCAATGCTCGAGCGCGGTTGGCCCTTGGCCTTCCCGGGGGGAGGGGGGCTCTCTTGTCGGCATGCAGCGGGGAGCGGGGTGCCGAGGGGGCGGCCGGCGCTGCGGCGGAAGGGGCGCCTGCTCGGCCGGATGCTGCCGATGGCGGTGGCGTGCGGCCCTTTGCCGATGCAGGTGGGCGGCCCAGCCCGGCCGGCCTCCCCGGGCGCCAGGCCT
This sequence comes from Fonticula alba, assembly GCF_000388065.1. NCBI lineage: Eukaryota > Rotosphaerida > Fonticulaceae > Fonticula > Fonticula alba. The sequence continues at coordinate 1,413,344 of NW_009242976.1, forward strand.
GCGCAGGCGGGCACATGCCCCCCCCCCCCCCCCTCCCCGGGTCCCGGCTGGGGCGCTGGGCTCCGGTCAGGGACGCCCCTCTGTTGGTGGCTCGCGCCACTCGTGGGCGAATGGGCATGTGTGTGCTCGGTCTTCGCCGTGTCCGGGGAGGGGGGGGGGGAAGCGCGCGAGACACGCCCGGACGCGCGGGACCTTCTTCTCAACACCCCAAGCGGGCACCATGCAAACGAAGGTTGTCTATTGTTGGGGGGCGTGGGAGGGGGAGGCCCCCCGGCCGGCCTCGGGGGGCGCGAGCATAAAACCCACTCCCAGGGCCTGGGTCAGTGTGTGAAACCAACCATAGCTCAATTGGTAGAGCATCAGACTGTAGCGGTTGCAATTATCTGAGGGTCGCTGGTTCGATTCCGGCTGGTTGGACACTTCCTTTTTCGCGGCGCACCGCCCCTTTTGTCGGGCCCCGCATGTCTGGGGGGGGGCGGCCGGGCGGGGGGCAGGCGGCGGCGGGGGCCGCACAATAAAATAAGCGCAGGGACACCCTGGGGCCCGGCCGGATCTCGCCCCGGCGGAGGGGACGCCGGCGGCCGGGCCGGGGCGCGGGCAGCGCGCGCCGGGGGCCGATCATTCGCCCGGGTCAGGGTGTCCCCCGGACAAGGGCCGGGCCGCGGACGGACCTTCCCCCGCGCCCTGCGCGAAAAAAGGCGGTCCCTCGAGCCCCGCGGCAGAGGGCCGCGCCTGCCCCTCCCCCCCCCCGCCCTGTCCGGTCTTTTGCTTGCCTGGCATTGGCCTGGGCGCGTGCTGCGGCCAGGGCCCCGGCTCACTTCGCCCCGCCCCTGCCCGCCCCCGCTCGGCCGCGGCCGTGGTCCCCGCCCCCCTGGCGATCAGCCGGGGCTGCGGCGCCGCCATCGGAAGGCCCGGCTGCTGGTGGATCCCACGGACCCGGCGCTCGGCGACCGGACCAACTCCCCGTGGCGTGCCCCGTAAAATGTGCTCGGCAGGGGGGGCGCCCGGCTGGGCGGCGGCGGGCTCCCCAGATACAGGACCTCCGGCGAGGGCGCGAAGGACACCGCGCCGGTGGCCGGCGGGCTGCCAGGCGCCTGGCTGGCCTGCTGCCGGGCCAGGGCAACGCGGTGCCGTGCCGCCTGCTCGGTGCGCAGGGTCTCGAAGTAGGCCAGCACGGCGCGCTCCTCCTCGGCCCGGTCGCGGTCGCTCTGCGATGTCCAGCTGGAGTTGTCGTCGTCGTCGTCGTCGTCGTCGTTGTCGTGGCCGCCATTGTGGGCGGCGCGCCCGGGGCGGCCGGCCGGCGGCAGGGAAATGTCCTCCAGCCCGGCGGTCGGGTCCCAGGAGAGATCGGTCCAGGCGGGCGGCGAGCCGGGCGGGCTGCCGCCGGCGGGCGAAGGCACCCCCGGCGACCTGGAGGACCACTGGCCGCCGGCCGACATGGGCAGGGCCTGCACCGGCGACCGGGCCAGCATGGCGTCCAGCGACACGGCATTCCAGCCCGGCTCATTGGCCAGCACCGGCAGCCGCAGGACCACCGGGATCCGGGCCTGGGCGGCTGGGCCGTCGTGCGAGCCGCCGCCGCCGCCGCCGCCGCGGGTGGACAGCCGCGCCTGCAGGCGATCCATGCCGATCAGGGCCAGGGAGTTGTCCTGGCTCACGTCGATCGCGTTCTCCAAGTGGAAGGATACCATCAGCCGGGCCTGGAGGTGGCGGGCCAGGCGGCCAGGCGCCCGGGGACAGGGCCGGGGCCGGGGGAAAGCCGCCAGGTCAGTACGCGAGGCCACGGCGCCTGCTCGCATGCGGGATGCCAGCCGGTCGGCGGCCGAGGGGTGTGTGTTTACGCGAGGCCCCCCCCCCCCCCGCCCCCCAGCCCCGGAAGGAGCGACACCCGGCACGCACCTCGGGCAGGTCGCCCACCGCTCCGCTGGCCATCCAGGAGCCCTGGGAAAAGCCCAGCGCCTCGATGGTGTCCGTGGTGTGGGCCGCCTTGAGGATCCGATGGATTTCGGCGTTCGAGTAGGGCCGGGCCCCATCGGTGGGGACGCCCAGCGCGCCGGACTCCACCGCATGGTGCATGAGGGCCGCCTCGCTGGTGTGGCGGCGCCGTTGCCGGCCGGATAGGGCGGCGCCGGTGGCCGGGCCCGGGCCGGCACCGGGGCCCGCCGCCGCCGCCTCGGGCTGGGGGGCGTCGGCTCCGGCACGCGCGGCCGCCACATTGTCCTGCTCCAGGCGCAGGGGGATCCACCGGGTGAAGGCGTGGTTGCCGGGCTGCTCGGGGGACAGCCGCGCGCCCGGGTGCCGCGTGGCCCCGGCCACCGGCGGCCGGTCACTGGCCATCAGACTGCCCGGGGGGGCCTTCTTGCAGCTGGCCAGGAAGGCCCCGAGCTCGAAGGAGCCGGACCAAATTTGCCGCTGGCGGCTGAAGCGCCCGCGCAGGGCCGCCGCCCGGCTGGGCTTTTGCGGCTGGCGGAAGAGCGCGGCCCCGGACCCGGCCACCTGGCGGCCGGGGACCGGGGCCCCGTCGTCCCCCAGCAGCGGCACCACCTGGGGGCCGACCTTCGGGGCGCCAGGGGCCCGGGCGCCCGGCGGCCCGGGCAGCCCGGACGCCCGGGTGTCCCGCCGGCGCCAGCTACTCAGCGGCCGGTCCTTGACCGTGATGATGATGTCCACCCGCACGGGGTTGGGATCCAGGTGGGTGCCGCCGGCGGCCAGGGTGGCCCGGCGGAGGACATCCAGCGGCAGGGGGATGGCCTCGGGCCAGGTGCCGATGCGCAGCGGCACGGCCGGCTCCTGCCCCTGCAGGCCCATGCTGATGGCCGCCACGCAGGCCGGCGAATTGAGCTCCAGCGTGCGGAGCTCCCCGGTCAGGCGGTCGACCACGGTCGTCTCGATGGCCGCCTGGAAGCCACTGCCGCCGGGGCCGATGAGCCCGGCATCCGGGCCGCCGCCCGGCTGGCCGGGCCCGGGCATGGCCCGGGAGAAGGGGTCCCCCGCGATCAGGCCCCGGGACATGGCACTCCCGGGCCCGGTGCCGGCGCGGGCGCTTTGGTAGATGTCGCGCGATGCGGCGAACACCATGCGGTCGCGGTTCGACGCGTCCAGCCGCACCGGCGCCAGCGGCGGGGCCATGACCGGCGCGCACCGGGCCACCGCGCCCTGGGCATCCTTGTCCATGTCGTATCGCCGTGGCACGTGCAGGTGCCAGGACCGCTTCAGGGACGACCGCGCATGGCGGAGCCGGGGCCCATTCAGGGCGGCCAGGGTGGTGGCCCCGCCCCCGGCGCCGGCCGGGACCGATGGCCCGGGCCCGGCCGCGGCCGACATGCCCGCCCCGGCGCCGGTGGGGCTGCCGGCCAGGGGACCGGCCGCCCCGGGCGTGGCAGACCGGGCCGACCGGGCCGACGCCCGGCCATGGGGCCCGGGCCCGCCGCTGGCCGGGCCCCGGAACAGCGGCGACAGGTCCTTCGGCGGCGGCGGCAGCTGGGCCCCCGGGCAATTCGAGTCGAAGACCGTCGTCGGGCAGGACCCCTCCTCGGCGCGGCCGCCGGTGCCCCCCTCCAGGGCGCTCAGCCGGATGCCGGTCGAGGTGTCGATCAGGGCCAGCCGCACGCGGGCCGTGCGGTGCACCAGCACCCCCCCGATGTAGAGCTCCATGCGCCCGGTGCGCACGAGCTTTGGCCGCCGCGCGACCAGGTGCCCGGCGTCCGTGCGCACGGTCTCGCGCTCCGGCAGCAGCAGCCACCCGCCGAGCATGTTCACCCCATCGGTGAGGACTACGCGGCCCGCCACCGTCCCGCGGCCCCGGCGACCGCCCGGATGCCAAGGTGTCGACCGCGAGCGATGCGAAAGCATGGGCGCAAGGCAAAGGTGTGAGCATGGGTCCCCTCTTGGGGAGAGATTGCGCCAGATGCCGCGCGGCGGGGCCTCCCGCGGCCCGCCCTCGCCCCCCGCCCCCCTCCTCCCGGGGTACCTCTGCCGGCCGGCCGGCCGGGCTCCTGCCTGGCCGGGTGCCAGGCGGCGCGGTGGCCAGGCGCCGGGCAGGGCGGCCGGCACGCACCCGAGCCCGGGCAAGCAGCAGCCCGACCGAGCAAGCAAGCAAGCAGGGGGGGGGGGGGGAGGGCCACGCCGGGCGGCAGACCGCCGCGCAGCCCCGCGCGGGGCCGAGGCGCAACTGGCCCCCCTCATCACCGGGCCTGGCCGGCGTCACCGGGGCCCCGGCCCAGCAGCGAGGAGGACGACAGCAGACCGGACCGCGAGGTCGAGGCCACCGAGGGGGCTCTCGAGGCCGAGGACCCGGCCGAGGACCCGGCCGAGGACGATGCCGACGAGGACGAGAGCCGGCGTCGGAAGCTGGCCGCCCAGCGCCGGGCTCGGCTGGCGGCCGGCCGGCCCCCGGCGACCACCTCCTCCTGCCACAGGGCGGCCGACAGGGCGGGCGGCGACCCTGGGCCGCGGCTGGGCGCCACCTCGGGCCGGGGCGGCTCGGGCGCCGGGTCCGCGGGCCGGCCGCCGGCCGCCTGGACCGGGGCCCCGGGTGCCGATGCCCGCGGCCGGGGGGACGCACCTTTCTCCGTGTACCCCGGGCGGGCAATCATGCAGGGCCCATCGGGCGGGATGTATACCGAGCGATTTTCGAAGATCCCCGCCGGGGAGATGGTCGTCGTGACGGCGGTCACGGCCTGGCCGTCCGGGCCGAAGATGGGCCGGCCGCCGGTGGGCCGGCAGCCCGGCGGCTGCATGGCGTCCGGCCCGGGCCCCGGGCCATCGACCGGGCCGGTCTCCGGCGCGGCGGCCCCCAGCTCCGGGTTCAGGGTGGAGATCTCGGCGAAGGCCGCCTCGTCGGTGGGGATGCGGACCTCGTGCCGGGCCGAGGCGGCTTGCCCGGTGGCCGACCCCGGCGGCCAGGCGGTGCTCTCCTCGCCGATGAAGTCGTTGACGTGGTTGAAGCGCCCGAGGGCGGTGCGTGTGCCGAGGGTGGTGGCCACCAGCACCGCGTCCGTGGCGATGTCCTCCGGCACGTGGCTCGGCGCCGCGGTCCAGGTATTCCCGTCCAGCTGGCCGGTGAGGAACACCGCCTCCGGGGGGGGCGTGCGCATGGGCGGGCGAATCGGCCGGATGGCCACATTCCGCCGCTCCCCCAGGGAGGGGCCCCCGCCGGGGGTCTGGCCGGCCGGCATCGGCCCGGGCCAGATGGCCCGCGCCTCGGGCATCAGCGTCGATTGGCCGGCCGCCACGGGCCGCCGGGGGACGCCCGGGCCCGGCATCAGTGCCACCGTGGGCGAAGGCGAGGCGGCCGAAGAGGAGGACCCCGAGGAGGCGGCGCCCGAGGAGGCGGCGGCCACCGGCAGCGGGGGCGAGCTTGCGGCGCTGCTCGGCACAGATGACACGATGGCCGGGTGGGCGACCGGCGCCGGGGCCGGGCCTCCGGCCGGTCGACCGATGGCGGCCGCCCCGGCCGGCGGGCTGGCCGGCGGGCTGGGCGAGGGGGTGGGCGGCAGGCCGGCGGTCTGCCTCCAGGGCGTGGGGCCGGCATCGGCCTTCCTGGCCGGGGCGTCGATGAAAATGACGTCGGCCGATTCGACGGCCGGCAGCGAGCCTGCCGCGGCCCCGGGCCGGCTCACGGCCACGGTCCACTCGCGGGCCGCACGCCGGCCCAGCAGCGGCGACAGCTCCGGCCCCGGCGCCGGGGCAAGATGTCGCATCGGCGAGTCTGCCTCGGCAGCGGCCCCCGGCGGCCCGCCGGCCCCGGCGCGAACGGTCCACACCTCCGTGCCGGCCGGCGACCCTGGCGGGGGGGATTCCCGGACCAGGTGGACGCTGGCGCTGCCGGCGGCCCAGTCGCCGGCAGGGGGCGGTGCGGCCGCGGCCCCGGGAAGCAGCGTCCCGCCTGGCGATGCGACGGACTGGCGCCACTCCTCGCGCAGCGGCGAGGGGCCCGGCCCGGGGCTCCTGCCGGGGGGCTCCGGCTCGAGCTCCGAATCCGAGGCATCCGTGATCACAACCACATCGGCGTGGGTGGTGGCGGCCACCGGCGGCGGCGACAGCTTGGCCACCAGGACCGGGCTGTCGGCCGGCTGGACCGTGGACTTGGTGACGGTCACCACCGGCACCGGGGCCGGGGCCGGGGCCGGGGCCGGGCTCGGGCCGGCGGCCGAGCTGTGCAGGTCCAGCTGGCTGAAGGAAGCGTCCGGCAGCAGGGTCCCGCCCGGGGTGACTGCCGGGGGGAACCGGTGGCGCAGGAGGGTCATCGGGCTGGGCTGTGCCGCCGCTGCCATGCTGGCGGTGGTGGTGGTGGCGGCCGTGGCCGTGGGCGCTGCCCCCGACGAGGCGGCCGACCTGTCGGCCACACCTCGGCCGGGCGGGGTCGGCGGGTCCACTTGGATGCGAACGCGCGGCACCGGCGAAGGGGCGGCTCCGGCCACCGGCGACCCGGCCGGGGTGCGCTTGACCACCGAAGCAGGGGCCTTGCCGGGGGAGGCGCGCACCCGTGGCGGTGGTGACGGCGCCGGCGATCCGACGGTCACCCCGTCGGCTTCGTCCCAGGTGCTCCCGACGATGCACTCCGGATGCAGGTCCTTGTCGCGCAGGGTCGAGGCCACCAGGTCATCGCAGGGGTGTCCCAGACGGCTGACCACCGTGGGCACAGCCACCGGCCCATCGGCGCCCCGGGCCCGGGCGATGTTCCGGTTCGATGTCACCGTCAGGCGGATCTCCCCGCGCGGGACGCCCTCCAGACGGAACCAGCAGTTGTAGATCGGATCGTACTATTGCCCCCGGGCATGGAAGAGTGGCGGCGGCGGCGGCGGCGGCGGCGGTCGGGCAGGATATGCCCAGGGAGGCGGTGGGTCAGCGGTCCGGAAAGGCCCGGGCGTCAGTGATCACGCAGGGGTGGCAGGGGGAATGGGGACTTGGCAGCGCGCGCAGGAGCGGCACATTGCGCAGGCAGGCAGGCAGGCAGGCAGGCAGGCAGGCAGACAGCGGACGGCGCAGGGCGAAGGGCGGGCGCACGATTCGCGACAAGTCCAAGCGCAGGACCCCGAGGCGATCACTTCGCCGGCGGCTGAGCCCCGCATGGCGCACGGTGATCTCGAGCGTGGCCTCCAGGCCGGCCATCATGTTATCGGTGTCGGCGCCACTTGACAGGTCGCCGGTGGCCGCGGCCAGGACGCCGGCCTGCTCCCGGGCCAGGCTGTCCAGGTAGCCGGCCTGCCGGCGGGTGATCGGGAAGTTGAAGGTCTGCTCCCAGACCGGATTGAGGGTTTTCTCGGCGACATTCGTCCGCCGGTCCACGTCGATGCGGGGCAGGCGCTTGCCCGCCTCGTCGACCGCCAGCCCGCCGGTGGTCAAGTGCAGATGGACATACGGATCGGCCAGGCCGGAGGAATCGGCCGCGGTCAAGTGCCGCGCCGAGTGCACCGTAACTTGGATGACATCGATGTCTGCAGGTCCGCCCGTGTGCGGCGGCCGGGGGCGCCGGTTCCATCGAGCGAGCGCCCACACGCACGCATACATACATGCAAGCAGCGTCAGTAAGGGGATGTCATGCTGCCCTGCCGATCCCACCTGCGGAGGGTCTCCATGTGGCGCGGGGGGGAGGGGCGAGGGGGGCAGACCGAGGCGGCCCCCAGCCTCATTGGGGCTTGGCGGCGAAAGGCTTGCCGCCACCACAACGGCTGCGGCAACCCCGACCAAGGGGGAGGGGGGGCGCTGTCGAAAAGGCGCACCGTTTGATGAAGCCTCCAGGACTTTGGAAATGTGCCGCCGCTGGCGACCGGCCGCCGGGAACCGGTCGCTGAGCCCGCGCCGGGGGGATCCCACGAAGTCCGTCACCTGCTGGTTGACCCTGCGCCCGGTGCTGCTCTGGGTCCGGCCGAGGGAGGCCGGCCGGACGGTGGCCATGGGGTCCACGCCGGGGCCCTGGACGGCGGAATAGCCGGCTGCCGTGCCACGTGCGGCCGCGGCCTCCGACCGCAAGACCGGCTTTTCCGCACCCACCCCATTGGATCCTGTGGCATGAGGGGGTGGGGGGGAGGGCGGGGGGGGGAAACAAATGTGCCGGTGGCGCATGAGATACCCAATGGCGGACACGTGCCCCGAGAGGGCGAGCGAGGCAGGGTGAGCAGAGAGGGGCAGCAAACAGAGAGGGGAGAAAGGGAGAAGGAACAGCGGCAGGGGAGAAAAGAAGAGAGAGTCGGAAGAGAACAGGACCAAAAGAAGGAAGGACCAGAGGGCGAAAAGGAAACAGGGCAAATGGAGGGAAGGGAGAAAGGAGACGGGCAGGGACGAAAGAGTGCGCCGGGCGACGCCACGAGGCCAATGCCAGGCGAGGGTAGGAGCACGGGCAGGATGCCAAGAGGGGGGATGGGGCGCCGAGCGAGGGAGCATGATCGACACCCGATGACGACGGCAGAGAGGGAGAGGGTGAGATTGAGCCTGCAAGTGGTGGGGGCGGCGCAGCCGGGCGCCGAATGGCAGAGCCATACCCACGCCCAGGCGCAGACCCCGAGAAGAAGGGGCAGGGGGCTTCTCGCATGTTGGCCAAAGGGCAAGGTCATGGTCATGGGGTGAGGGGGGGGGGGGGAAGAACCCGGCGTACCGGCAGCCCGGATCAAGGACATCATCCCCAGCGGCTGGAAGCGAAGAACCAACACCAGGCGCGGGATGACCGTGTTGGCCCCCTGGCGGCCCTCCATCCAGGCGCTGTTGACCAGGGCCGGCGCCAAGCGCAGGGGCCGGGTGGTGGACCCGAGAATGGACTGCCGCGCGGCCAGCGACCCGTCATCCGGGGGATGGCCATCGCGCACCACCGGCGCGGGCAGGCCGGCCGCCATGGGGTCACCTCCGCCGGGCCCGACGATGCCGGTGGCATTCTCGTTCATGGCCCGGAGGGTGGCACACC
>NW_009242976.1:1422287-1429643 GCF_000388065.1 Fonticula alba
GGACCCGAGAATGGACTGCCGCGCGGCCAGCGACCCGTCATCCGGGGGATGGCCATCGCGCACCACCGGCGCGGGCAGGCCGGCCGCCATGGGGTCACCTCCGCCGGGCCCGACGATGCCGGTGGCATTCTCGTTCATGGCCCGGAGGGTGGCACACCCGGCCCCGACGCGCGTACAGGAGCAGGTCAGGCCCTCGCGAAGGATTTGCATCTGCGTCCGGCCGAGGGGCCGCTCCAGGTGGTTGAGGTCCAGCCCGGCCGCGGCGGCGGCCGACTCCCACCGCCGGGAGACGGTCTGCCGGTGCATGCGGCAAAATTGCCGGAAGAGGTCCTCGCAGACGGTCGGCTCGCCGGCCGAGAAGCGCAGAGCCTCCAGCGGCAGGACCACCACCCCGAGCGGGGTGTTGGTTTCCTCCGTCACGAGGGCCAGGCGCAGGAGGGTGGACGTGCCGTCCGGGGTGCCGGCCGACACGCCGGGGGTCGCGCCCCCCGGGCCGGTGCCGCCCTCCGCATCGCCGGCCATGCGAGTGCTGCCCTGCAGCGCGGCATACGGATCCCCGCCGGCCGGGTCGTAATTCCCCCCGGCCTCATCGACGGCGGTTTCCGCGCCCACCGGGCTCAGGGACACCCAGCTCTGCTGCGTCGAGAGGGATGTGGCGTCCGGCACCACGAGCAGGTCCAACGCCTCGCGCCATTGGGCATCCTGCCGGGGCTCGGTCATGTACACCGGCCGGGAGCCGATGGTTGCCTCGACGCGGATCTTGGCATGGGGCACCGAGAAGGAGGACAGCCCCTCGGCGCGGATGATTTGCATGTACAGGATGCCTGTGGAATGGCGAGGGGGGGCGCGTGTGGTGGGGAGTTTGTGTGTGTGTGTGTGTGTGTGAGGGCAGAGGGAGGCATGTGTGTGTGTGTGTGAGGGCGGAGGGAGGCATGTGTGCGTGTGAGGGCGGAGGGAGGCATGTGTGTGTGTATGAGAGAGATGGCGGAAAGGGGGCCCAGTGCAAGAATCTCGCCCTTGCCCGGGAAAAGAGGCCGACGCGGCTCAGGCCGGGCCCGGGGGTAGGGGCCCAGCGCTTTACGAACCTGGGCCGCAGATTCGCACCGGATCGCCCGGGCAGACGATCGAGCGGTTGAAAACGGCCCGCGGTGCCAGCGACGAAAGCAGCGCGGCGCTGCGCATGCCGGTGGCCACCGGCAGGTATTGCATCCGGAAGCTGACCGTGGTGGCGCCCATGCGCACGATCCTTCCGAGGGGCGCCACGGGAAAGCCCGGCACACGCGTGCATACACACGCACACACACACACACACACGCACGACGAAACGAGTGGACGTCAGCCACACAGACAGACAGACCGACACACGGCAGGGCAGGCAATGGTGGCGCGGCCGAGTGGAAGGAAGGCACAGGCCCCGAGACGTACACGGTGCGCTCGTGACGGAAATGGTCGGGGTTGCTGATGACCGGGCCCATGGGGACCCGGGTCTCGGCGATCAGCTCCTCCTTGAGCATGGCATGCGCGAAGAACAGCCGCAGGACGATGGCCTTTCGCCCGAGGCGCGGGGCCACGCGCGTGCGCACCCGCACGAGCGCATGGAGGTCGGTCTGTCAGGGCGATGCCAGTCGGACCCAAGTGGCGGGGGGCGCATATGCCAACAGCGGGGCGCCGGGGGGTGGCGGCGGGCCAAACGAAGGGGACCCTCGCGGATCGGGAAGCGCGACGCACCTCATTCGGCGTGTCCGTCAGCGGAAAGAGGACCGACTCATTCCACTGGGCGGCGGTCGCGCGGCGCCGAACACTTGACACGAACTCCGGGTAGCGACGCCCGTGGAGGCGCATTCGGAAGAAGGGATGCCCGGCGCCGGCTGATGGGGGGCACGAACCGGCCAACAAACATGGGGGGCCGGGGCCGCCGGGAGACACACCGTCAGTCACAGGGCCGGGGCACTGGGCAAAAGGGGCAGCCAGTCCACGCACCAAGGTTGTCCCGGCGCGGGATGCCAGCGGCCGCGACCAGCTCCACGCGCACGATGCCCACACAGGGGCCTGGCGCCCGCCGGCCGACACGACAAGAGGCCACACCACAACACCAGCATCGGACAAGGGCAGGGGACGGCAGGCGGGCGGGGGCTGCCGGGGGGGGGGGTCAGTTCGTCGCCCAGAGCCGAGCCACGTCCGGCAACAAGACCGGGCCCCGCCAGCCACACGTACGGTACATCTGCCGGGGCTCCGGTGGGGCCAGGGGAATGGCGGCCGTGCACACGGCCCACGACCGCACCGGCAGCACCACCTTATTGGGCACCATCAGGCGGGAGCGCACGCCATCGCGAATGTGCGACCTCACCAGGGCGCTGACACCGGGCAGCTGAGGGCACGAACGGGGCGACATACGCACGTGGCAGGTCAGAGGCAAGCCCAGGAGGGCAGAGAAGCAGTACCCATACATGCAGACACACAAACACACATATGAAAGGCTGCTTGCAAGTGCACGGGCCTCCACCGAGCCACATGCGGGCACGACAGACGCGCCCCGCTGCCGGCACGTACCGCCATCATGTCCAGCGTCCCGCCCAGGGGTCTCACCGAGAAATCTACCAGCGGCTCGTCCAGGCAGTGAATGGTGATGTCCTCCATCAAGGGGTAGCTGGCACGCAGGCGCAGGGCCACATGTAGGGTGGCGCGAAAGTAGAAGTCGTGCACCAGCACCGGGATGGTGATGCCGCCGAAGCGGCCGAGCTTCACCCGGAGCTGGGCGCTGGCGCCATTTTTCCCGGCATACGCAATGGCAACGTCGAGTTTCTGCGCGCGCGCGGACACACACACACACACACACACACACAGACGCGCGCACACCGGCAGGCATCGAGGTTAGGCAGGCCCGGCACAGCGGCGGCTGGTGGCGCGCATGCGCGCCGCCAAAAGGGTGCGAGCATAACGGTGCGGCCACGTACAAGGATCCCGGGAGGGGCATCACGATGGGCACGAATGCGTAGGATCTTGGGCGAGGCGGTGCCCAGGCTGATGTCCACCAATTCGAGCAGGATCTGTCACCCGCGCGGCGCCATGGCGAAGAGCAAGTCAGCGAGCAAATCGGTGGGCGCCGGGCCGGCAAGCTGGCGGGGGCGGGGGGCAAGGCAGGCGGGCCGCGAAAAGAGAAAAAAGAAGCAAGGAAAAAGACCGACCTGGGACACTGGCGAACTGGAGGCGATCATCGGCCCGGCGGTTTCCATGATCATGGGCGCCATGCGCGGCCCGATGAAGGAGGTGATTTGCGTGAGCATGGCATCGATCATGGCCGGCGACTCCCACCCATCGCCCTGGGGCCCGGAGGAACACGGGGTAGAATGCGCCCGGCAGGTTAGTTCGCATGCCAGGGTGGCCGAGCCGGCGCAGGGGTCTCCCCCCCCCCCCCCCCCCCCCCCCCGTCGGACGCGCACCTCGTCGTTGGCGGTCAGCGACTCGCGGATGGTCTGGCACAGGGCCTCGCTCATGCCATCGGGGACGCCCCCGGCACGGATGATATCCTGCTTCACCTTGGTACGCAGCCGGTTCCGGTGGACGGCCGCCAGGACTTGGCACAGCAGCGGCACGGACAAGGCGTGTGAGTAGTCACTCCCCCCTCAGGGCTAGCGGGGTCACCCCCCCCCCCCCCCCCTCGGCCGGAGGGGCCCCGCCGGTGGCCGCCGGCAGAGCGGAAAAGCCCAGTAAATGCGGGCCCCGGGCGGAAGGCCACGACGCACCGGACACAACACACGCAAACAGCGGCAGCAGGGGGGAAAGGCCCATCACCGTGCTGAGGTACACCAGGAGAAACATCATGCTCACCATGGCGGTGGTGGTTTTGGTGACCGAGATGTCGACCGATGCACGGTCGGTGGGCCGGCCGAAGTTCGGGGCACTTCGGGACTTTAGATACTTCTCGGTCAGGTAGTCCGTCACCCCGAGCGAGCCCAGGTAGTTCATCAGCAGCTCGCCGAAGGAGGACATGGCCTCCAGGACGAAGCGCATGGCGGCCTGCCATTGGGCCTCCAGCGCATCGCCGGACACGGGCTCCGGCACCAGGGGCAGCGACGTGCCAACAACACCGTACGCCGACATGTGGCAGCTCCTGCACTACCTGCTGGCGAGGGCCGAGCAGCACACCGAGCGCGAGCCGGGGGGAAGGGGCTGGGGCGCAGGCGGGCAGGGAGGAGGGGGGGGGGGCGAGAGCGGAGGGTAGGCAGCCTATCCCGGGCAAGACCCACCCTACAGCAGGGACCTATGGCCACGAAAGTGACACGCTGCTCGAGTTGCGGTGGCGCGAGGGGCGTCTGGGTATGTGTGCGTGGGTGAGAGAGCGCGCGAGAGAGGGAGAGGCAGCGGAGGCAGCGAAAGGGAGAAGATGGGGGGGGGGGAGGGGTGAGTCAGAAGGAAAATGGGGTGGCACACATTGCCCCAACAGCCCGCGCTTGTGTACGCGGAATCGGGGCTGAAATGCATGTCCGCCTGTGTCCTTGTCTCTCGCCGACAGACCGGCGGCCCGGGCCGACGCACATCTGGCGACATCCGCTGAAGGGCTGGTCAAAGGGGACACCTCCTCCGCCACCTGCCTCGCGCCGGCCTCCTCTCCTGTGTGGTCGGCTCAAGCTCTAAGGGCCGGGAAGGAGAGGCAAGCACATGCCCGATAACCGTCCTGCCGTGCCGCCACACGGCTGCGGTTGCTGGAACCGCTACTGCGTCCCCGCCCCCGCCCCCCCGGACGCCGAAATGTGGCGGCGAGATCTCCGAGGGGCAGGCCTCCAGTGCTGGCTGTAGCTCCTCCCCATCAGAATGGATCACGGACCGGCCGGGGGAGGTGCAGAAGATCCCGGTGCGGTAGAGAAGAGGGCCTGGCGGACGGAATGGTGACATTATTGTGCGGCCATGCAACTGCGCTTGTCGTCGGCCCAGGGGCGCGGAATCTTGTCCCGCGCTGGCACAGCACCCGGGCCGGGGCGCGTGGATAATTTTTCAAAAATATCCCCCAGCAGTCGGGGCCGGAATGTGCGGGCACCTCCACAAGGTCCACAATCCCGATCGGCACTTGCACGTGGTGCGTACACGTGGATGGCGTGATCCGGGCGTGATGCGCCACTGCTACCGGGCTTGGCGATCGCCCTGTCGCCGATCACCGCCGCGGGGCGGAGGAGGGCGGGGGGGGGGGCTCTCCATCGCGTAAATTGCACGGGCCGACTTTTTCCCCCATGCCAGCACAGAGGAACGACGTGGCGTCCAGGCCCGAGGGGCGAGAGACATGACCCGACTCGGGGAGAGGTCCGCTCGATCACCAGCACCGGGGGGGGGGGGGGGCGTCCTTCCACAAGCCATCTTCCCCCTGGTCCTCCCCCGGCCTCCTTCCCTCTCTGCCTCTCTCCCTCTCTCTCTCTCTCTTTGCCTGTCTAGGAGAGTGTCCTCTCAGGGAGGGGGAGGCGGCAGGAGCCCGCAGGCTGGTGTATAGATTTTGGTCTATTCAGGGAGCAGGAAGAAAGTGGGAACATATGGTACAGAAAGGAGGCAGGAGGATTTTCACATCCAGCCATGCGGCGCGATCCCTCGCGCATCCCTTGGATCTGCTCTTCTTTGCGATGGCGGGGGGATGGAGAGTAAAGGGTGGGGTGACGTGGAGAACCAGAGGGGGAGGGGCGGCTGGAAGACGAAGGAGTGCGTTGCTAGGGCGGGAGACACGGGCCCACATGCAAACATCTTGCCCCCGACGCATCGATATACGCAGCGCGCATCACACACACACACACACATGCATGCAAACACACACACACACATACATACAGAGAGAGAGAGAAAGAGAAACATACATGCATGCAACCATGCACACACACAACACACGGGCGCGCGCGCGCGCGGACACGTCCGCTCACGCATGCACACAAGCATCAACATCTAATGGTGGGAGCGACGTTGCTTGCGCGCCGAGGGTATCGACGTAGACAGGGGCTCACTGGGGGGAGCCTTCTCGCCCGGGGCCGCGGACTGGCAAGCGCTGGCGGCCCCGCTCACCAGGTCCAGGGACAGTTCCCGCTTGAGGAAACTCTCCATGGACGAAAAGAGAAGCTCCGGCTGCTCCATATGCACGGCATGGCCACTGGACATGCCGATCACAAGCTCGCAGTTGGGCAGGCGCTCGGCCATCTCCAGCGACACCCAGAGGGGGATGAGCGGGTCCCACAGACCGCCGGCAATGAGGATCGGCGTTTGGATCTTGTTGAGCTCGTGAATGCAGCAGTAGTTGTCCATCGCTGGGGCGCACATGTGCATGTCATCCGGGACCGGGTGCATGGGGGGGGGAGAGAGAGAGAGGCAAAGGCAGTCGCCGAGCCACAAGGATCGAAGCCCAGCTTGTTAGACACAACTTTCACAGGCTGATGGATGGAGGCGCAGAGAGAGAGAGAGAGGGTTGGAGGGGGGCCGGCGGTAGGCGCAAGAGAAGGCGCGGGCCAAGGACATGACAGGGTGTCACTGTCCTCTTGGGGCAGGCCCGGCCTGCTGTGCTGTGCTCCGTCGCGGTGCGGCCGTATGGAAGAAGAGGGTGGGCAGAGGGGCCAGCACCCAACCGGCATGGCCCCCATGAGAGAGAGAGAGAGAGACAGAAGGACGCACCCATGATGCCCCGGATGAATGTCAGGAAGGCAAAGGAGGACCGAACCGCCTGGTCGCAGTAGTGGATGAGGAACTGGTCGACCGGGGTGTATGCGACAGCACGCATGCCGGCCGGCGCGTCGGGAGCCTCGACAGCCGGCAGGACCCGGGCCGATGTCTGCGGGTGGATGTCCATGCTGATGGGCACATAGTCCTGGAATTCCCGGCCGAAGAGCGTCCCATAGATGACCTTCACCAGAGCCAGGATGCCGGTGCTCATCTGGATGAGGATGGTGGACAGGAGACTCCGGGTCTCGAAGGGGAGCCTGGGTATTTCGATCCGACGTATCCCCCCCGCCCCGGGGCACGCAGTCAGGCGCACAGAGGGGGCACATCATCAGTGGCGAGGCCTTTTTTTTTTTTTGTCAAGCCGCCCGATCCGTCGCCCGGGCTGGCTGCTGGGCTCTTTTGCAAGGGGCCGAAATGAAAAAATAAAAAAAAAAACATGCGGCAGAGCGACTCTCAACTGCTCGGCTGGCTGGCACGCACATGATGTTCTCACAGACCCACAGGGCAAAGTACCCGAGGAGCCGGTTGACCGGCAGACGGAAGAGCGGCTGCAGCAGGCTCGTCAGGATCTGCCCATACCCACCGTTCACCATGACCATGGCCGACACCATGGTGGGGTTGGTCAGGATGAAGTCCAGGCCGACTGCGCGCGCGCCGCCCCCCCCCCCCCCC
>NW_009242976.1:1429980-1431130 GCF_000388065.1 Fonticula alba
CCCCCCCCCCAGGAGCCACGCACCGACACCGCCCATGCTGTGGCCAAAGAGCACGTCCACATGGGTGATCTTCTCCAGCGCCAGGATGTCCTCCATGTCTTCGGTTTGGGAGCGGATGGAAATCTTGTTCTGCCCGTCCATGTAGTCGCTGCTGAATTGCCCGCGGTAGTGCCAGTAGATGTAGGTGAACTGGTCGCCATATTGGCTGAGGATCGGGGTCCCCCAGACGGGGAAGTTGCCGCCGCATCCGAACCCCGACGCGATGACCATGATCTGCGACGGCACACGCCCCGCCACAGGGAGGGCCGGGACCGACACGCCGGGGAGGGAGGTCTGTCAGTGCCACGGATGCACACATGCGCAAGGAGAACACCCCGGCACCGGCCCCAGGCGGGGAGACGAGGGCCGGGCACCTGGTCGCATGCCCACGCCTGCGCGCACCTTGGACCCGGGCCGGCCGGGGATCACAAAGTACCGGACCACCGACCCGTCGCGCGTGGTCATGGTCTTGGAGATGGCTCGCTCGAGTAGCTCATGCCCGGAATGGTAGTTCCGGAAGCGGAAGCGCCGGGGAAAGAGCCGGCGGAAGGTCTGCACGCTCATCTGATAGGTGAACAGCCCGGCCAGCGGGCCGAACGCCAACCACGGCTGGCCGATCCACAGCAGCCCCAGCACCCAGGTGATGGCGATCAGGTAGAGCGTGCGCCAGACCATGGAAAAGACCATGGCGCTGCCGGGCCCGGCAATCACCTCTTCGGAAGCCAGCTTCTTCGAGCGGCCCATGAAATGCCGGAAGAGCTGCTGGTCGCGCAGGGTGTGAGCGGTGCGGGCGCCGGCCAGCGCCGAGCGCAGCTTCGGCCCGGGCACCGCCGAGCTGGTGCCGAAGGCCAGTCCAGCACTCGATGGCTGGGGGTCAAAGATGGTGGCCGTGTGCACGGCCGCCTCGAGGCCCTTGCCGCGCTGGAGCGGGCGCTCATCGGGGCCCGGTCCCCCGTTGATGCCTGGGTCCTCGACCAGGGTGACAGTCATGCTGCTGGGTGCACGATCGGTCTTCGGCTGTTGGGGTGGGCGAGGAGGCGGGAGACAGGGGGCCGGGAGCGAGAGACCGAGAGAGACCGAGAGAGAGATCGAGAGAGAGAGAGAGAGAGAG
>NW_009242976.1:1431447-1432208 GCF_000388065.1 Fonticula alba
GGGGGGGCGAGGTCCGCACGAGGGGCGCGGGGGCGGCACAGAGAGAGCGAGCAGGGAGGTCGGATGATGGAGGATGCGGAGAGGGCCGCAGAGCGATGGTTTCTTCCGATCAGCCAGGCCAGGCACCCTGGGAAGGGGCCTGCTGAAAAGGCTCGGCCCAAGATCTGCAACCCGGGAGCTCGGCCGAGGTCCTGGCCGCCCCCTCGTGTGTATCGCCGCCCTCCCCCCTCCCCCCTCCCCCTCGTGCCTCGGCGTGGTCGTCCCTCTTGCCAGCATACATGACCGCCTTTCACGCATGCCCTGCTCTTGCTCCCTGCCCGCCGACCCTTTCTCCTGCCATAGATCGACGATGGCCAACATCAGGACGAGACCGAGAGAGAGAGAGAGAGAGAGAGCGAGAGCGAGAAACCAGCGAGGCCGCGCGCGCGGGTGAGATCTCCCCCGTGCAGCCAGCTGCCGAGACGCCCAGGACAGACAGGGCAGGGCAGGGGCCGGCATGACACGTCCCTCGCATCGACAAGTCCCACGAAACATGGCAAACAGCCACACAGCCGAGGCAACTCTCTCGCCGGGCCGGCGATCGGAGCTGCCCTCCCCGGAAGGGATCCGCCGTGGAAAGGCACCTGTGAGAGGGCCTCGCGCCCTCGAGACCGCCCTGCCGCCGGGCAATTAAAGGAGGCCGGCCCTCAGAGATAAGGAGCAGATCGCCCACACCATGCCCAGGTGGGCAGAGGGGCCAGCACCCAACCGGCATGGCCCCC
>NW_009242976.1:1432534-1434362 GCF_000388065.1 Fonticula alba
CTGTTCGGTCGCCGGAGTGTGGGGGACGATCTTTCTCAGCAGGAGCCCCAAAAAAGCACACGGCACCAGCCCGGGAAACGTGCGGCTAAGCCCGCATTGTCTCGTGGGGTCGCACGCGCGCCGCGGCCCGCACACATACCACTGATCCCCCCCCTCCCCCCCCAACACCCCTCCTCATCCAGGCCCCCGCGCCTAGCACGGGAATGGCGGCCGTGCCGAGCCGATCGCCCCCGGCCGCCCGCCCAATTGCTCCCTACCCAAGGCGGAGACCGGCCGGCCCGGACCCCCAAAGACACGCCGGAAACATGCCCCCCGCCCCCATCCAGTCCGAACGAGGAGCCTGCCCGACCGCAATGGCGGCCGCGACCTGCACGCCGGCCAGCGCGACCGAGGCACCTCCCAACGGCAACGCCAGCCGGAACTTTCATGTGAAAGGCCGCGCGTGCGCCCTCCCGCTCGCGGGCGCACCCGAGGCAGCCGTCCGGGCCCCGGGCCCCGGGCCCTGGGAGGAAAGGGCGAGGAGCTGAGCAACCGCCGTGTGCGCGAGGGCTTGCCCCAACGCAGTCGCGCAGCCGATCAAAAAAGCACGGGGGCCACCGCCAGCGGCAGCGGTAGCGGCAGGGGGCGGTGGCCGTGCGGGATTGCCCGGCCCTGCTACAGCCCATCCCCCCCCCCCCCCCCCTCCCCCGCTGCAGCCGCCCCGCCTTCGTTTCCCGCCCGAGGCCCCCTCGCCCACGCCTCGGGAAAAAAAGCGCGTGTCAGACGCCCCTGGCCCGCAGACACACACCTGTCGCTCGGGGTGGGCGACCCAGCGCGCCAAGCGCCCCGGCTTGGTTATTCAAAATCCCGCCCTCGGCCCCGGTCCCCCCTGGAGGGAGGGGGGGGGGGGGGATATGGACGCGGGGCGAGCCGCTTCCGGCACAGAGAGCGCCCGTACCGCACGTACGCCCACGCCCGCACGCACAGGGACCAAGAGAGGCCCAATATTTAACCACCGACACCAGCCGCAAGGGACCTGGCCTGGCCCTCGACACGGACATACGCGCGCATGAACACACAGGACCTGCGGGCGAAGCACCGAAGGCCAGGCCGCCGGCGGGCCAGAAGACGAAGACGCCCCGACAAGCGCACTGGGCCCTGCCTCAACGGACCCGACGGGCGAGAGGGGACACGCTGGGGACACGCTGGGGACACGCACCACCCGACATGTCTTTGCACTGGCGCAGCTGGGGAGGAACCTCCGCACTGCCTCCCATAGCGCAAGTCGGACGAGCTAGTCTGGCTGCGGGTTCCCTCGTTGTCTCGCCGCCGCACGAGGGGGGGGGGGGGGGAGCCCGAGACGCAGGGGCGAGGCAGGCCGTGGCCTTGCGGGGGCGGGCACCGCCCGAGAAGGGCCACAGCGAAAGGCTGCCGCCGGGGATGCGGGGGGGGGGGGGGGGGGGTTGCCCCGGTGGCGGGTGTTTTAGTGCAGGCGCAACCTGCGCGCCCTGATTCCGATGGTGCAGATCCACCGTGGCTGCTTAATTCGTGCGTGATCTCGAGACTCACGCGCTGGGGCGGGGCCACGGGTTGATGCTGGACCGGACGTACAGTCCAGTTAAGCGCGCTCAACCCGACCATCTCAATGTCGGATTAATCCGGCGCAGGTTGGGCGCCGATCGCCGACCCGAAGGGGACGAGGCGGCAGTGGCTTTCTTATTCTCTGTTATTCCTCCTCGCCCACAAGTGCCACTGGGGGGGGGGGGGGGGGGGGGATGAATATCTTGTCTGTCCCACGCACGTTCACGCCCTGGCCGCCGTGTGCTTCTGGCTCGTTTGTTGTTCGTTT
>NW_009242976.1:1434537-1437286 GCF_000388065.1 Fonticula alba
GGGGGGGACACGCGATGTGCCATGGCTGCCGTTCCCCGGGGGAACTGTGACCGGCCCCGGCTCGTCCAGGACCGCCCAGGGGGTGTCCCGCCGCATGGTACTCACAGGCACAGTCCCCTCGAGGCGACGGCGGCGTCGGCGACGACGACGGCGATCGGTGGGCTCCCCACCTGCCCGGGGGGAGGGGCGAGGAGACGGCGGCGGAGGAGGAGCAGGAGGAGGACCGGGGCCTGGGGATGCCTCGCCTTCCGGTGGGAGTCCTCGGGTGTGCGCCTGTGTGTGCCCCGGCATGGGGCGCGCATGCGTGCGCATCTGGGTTCATTCCTTCCGAGGGGCAAAGAATGCAGGGAGATTCTTCGCCCTGTTCCCTGCGCCGGCAAGGAGCGACTGCGAACTTGCCAGCCATCAATCTCCCGGCCCCTTTGTCCAAGCTCTGCTCTTTTGCCGTCGTGCCCAGCCCTCCTCCCCCCCTCCCCCCCCCCTTTCCACGCATCAACGCCTAGGCAACACCCAAACAGCGTGCCCTCCCTCCCCACGTCCAAGCACGCCAACCATGTCGCTTCCCCCTGGCGGGGCGCTGCCCGCGGCCAAGCAGATTTGGGCTGCCCGCCGTCGTGCATCCATCGACAGCCGGGTACCCGCCTCTGCCCTGCCCTATCCGCCCATGGGGCCCATCTCGCCGACATCCACCCCGGGCCTCGGGCGCCCGCCGGTCCTGCATGCCCCATCGATGGGCAGCACGCAGGCCGCGCGCACCCGGGCCGCCGAAGTCGACCAAACCATGCTGATGGCCGATGACAGCTCGGCCGACCTGGTCCAGCCGCAGGGGGCCCTGCGTGCCCGGCGGGCCAGCATCTGCCGCGGCTCCGGCATCAACACTCTCCTGCAGACCGGCGACGTCGAGGCCATCGCGGCGTCCATCCTCGGGCAGGGAATCCCCGAAACCGGTACGCCAAGATACACCCGCCCGCGTGGGCACGCACGGGCCTGGCGACAAGCACACCGGCCGACTTACGCATGCACCTGCATGCACGCATTGCCCCCTGGGGGCCTTTTTTTTTTTTTTTTTTTCCCTCCCACCCCCCACGCCAGCACATGTTGCCACCCTTGGCCGGGGGTCCCCCTGCCCGGGTGCTCACATTCGCCCTCTGATGTCCCTCGCCCCTGCCCCTGCCCCCGCCGCGGCCCCCTGCACATTGGCCATGGCCCGATAGATCTCCTGTCCAGCCGCCGGTCCAGCGTGCCGAACTTCGCCCTGGCCCGGGACCGGCGGTACTCGGTGTCCTCCATGGCGGCAGCCTCATCGCACCGCAGTGGTGCCCGGTCCAGCTCCAGTGACAGCGGCCATGGCGGCGACTCGCCGTCGACCTTTTCGGCCACCTCCTTCTCAAGTAGCCCCAGCTCCAGCACCGGGTCCAGTGGCCGGGACCCGTCGCCGGTGGCCGGGCGCCAATCCGGCGGCCAGGTCCGCCGGGGCACCTCGCCCGTGGTGTCCAGCTATCTCGGCCTGTCGCCGCCCGATGTGGCCCCCAGCGCGGCCGGGTCCGGCCCCGGGCACATGGCCGAGGCCATGTACCACCATGACATGCCCGACACCATGCCGGCCGGGGCATCGCCCTCGCATGTGGCTGCCGTGGCCGCCAGCCACCAGTCGGACCTGCGCGCGGCCGGGCCCCCGGCCGACGTGATCCGCCCCTGGCGTGGCGCCCCGCCGGGCCCGGCCACCGCCGACATGGACGAGTCCAGCGACGACGACTCGCCGGTCGTCAGCACCGACGCCATCGAGCGCCTGAAGGCACAGGCCCCCTCGCGCCGCCGGGCAAGCATCGCCGTACGCCCGGCACCCTGCCGACCACTGTCTTGCCGATTGCCCTTCGCCTGCTCGCCCCTTTTTCGCGCCCCGGGGTCCCCTGCTGCCGATCGGGGCGCGCCCCGACCGGTGGGCAATTCGTGGTCCACCGCCAATGGCCGGCCCTCAGCTGACACGGTGCCTCGCCGCCGCCGCCGCCGCCTCCTCCGCGCCTCGCCGGACGCATGCACGCCCGGCCCCGGGCCACAGGTCTGGTCGGACCCGGCCCTGCTGGAAATCCAACAAGCCATCGAGGCCAACCGCATTGACATGTCGCGCGGCCCGGGGCGGGGCCCTGGCCGCGGGCCGGCCCCCGCCGCTGCCAAGTCCCCCTCCGGGCGCGCGGAATTCCACGGCCAGGCCGCCCTAACCCCGGAGAACTTGGATGAGGCGGCCGACTTGGGCTCCTCGGCGTCCGACTCGTCGGTGGCCTCGTCCGACTCGATGGACAGCGCGGCCGCTGCGCGCCGGGCCCAGGCCGCCCGCCGGGCGGCCGCCGTCGACCCGACCGACCGGCGTGCCTTGGAGTCCCTTGACCCGGCTGCCGCCGCCGCCGCCGCCGCCGCCGCCTTCCAGGCTCGCCAGGGTGCCGGCAAGGCGTCCCCCTCGGACGATCGGTCCCCCCGAAGCGACCGCAGCTCCGACGGCCTCATCGACCAGGATGACGATGAGTATGAGCCCATCCTGCCGGATGATGGTGCCCTGTTGGCCGCTGCCAACCCCTCCGATCCGAGCACCTTCGCCCATTTGCCCCAGCGCCTGGTGGCCCAGGTTTTGGCCCGCGGCACACTGGGGTATGTGTCCCCCGCCGCCCTGCTTTCCCCCCTTTTGCCCCCTGGCCCTGCACAGGCTGGCCACTGCGCGAGCCTTCACGCGCGAGCGCCCCCCCCCCACCCCCCC
>NW_009242976.1:1437381-1446469 GCF_000388065.1 Fonticula alba
CCCCCCCCCGCCCGGCCCGGCCCCTCTTCGCGCCCATAGGGACTTCCTTCAGGCCATGCGCCATTCGCCGGAGCTGCAGGCCAAAATCCAGGCCCCGCCGCCGCGGCTGCGCCCGGCCATCTTCGGCCGTCTGCCGGTGCCGGCCCGGGTGCTGGACCTGACGCCCTTCCATCGGACCTTGATGGATCTGGAGGCGGCCACCATTGTCGCCTGGCAGGGGGCCTTCTCCCGGGGCTACATGGACTGGCTTCTGGACCGGTCTGGGTCTGGGAGTCGCTCGGTGTCGGACGCCTCCTCGGCCGAGGACGAGGCCTCCGGCGCCCCGGCACCGGACCTCGAGTACGATGGGATCAAGGCCGTGTCCGCCGGCCGGGCCTGGGACGTGGGTGATGGCCTCCTGCTTGCGCTGCGCCTGTGGGTCGAGCGTCTTCAGGTATGCGCGCACGTGTGGCCCCTTCAGCGGGCCGACCATTTCTTGTAGGCGGACAGGGAAACAAGATCAGGCAGCTTGATCAACAGGGCGGTCTTGTGCAGCCGGCAACAGCAGTGTGTGTGTGTGAGAGAGAGAGAGAGACAGAGAGACAGCGAGATATTTTGACAAAGAGAGACAGCAGGACAAAGAGAGACAGAGAGGAACATACCCCCTCCGCCCCCCGGCATGTGCTCTAACCTGGCCCGGACAGCTTCTCAACATCAACGATTGCTGGCGCGTGTCCAGCGAGTCACTCATTGCCCTGGCCGAGGGTGGCATGACACGCAACCTGGTGGGGCTGGACTTGTCCAATTGCAAGAGCGTGCGTCCGCTTCCGGTGCCTTGTGCCGGGCCTCTCCACAGCGCAGGGAGAGGCATCCCAACAAGCGCGCCCAAGAGGCCACTCTCATGCACGCACGCACCCACCCACGCACGCACGCACTGCCTGCCATGTGCCCACCCCGCTCGAGGACGGAGGGCCCCCGAGCGGGGAGGGGACATGCCCGCCGATGACCGGCACCCCAAGACCCCCTTCCCATGGCCCTGACACATTCTGAACCCCCCACTCCCCCGCCGCCGCCGCCGCCGCCGCTGCCGCTGGAAGATCAACGACGCGGCCATCATGACCCTGGCGCGGTACACCCCCCACCTGAAGGACCTGCGCCTGGCTTACTGCAAGCAAATCACCGGGGCCACCGTGGGGGCCTTGTTCCACGACCCCAGCACCCGGCCCCCGGGCCAGCCGGCCCCGCCGGATCTGGAATTCTTCGTCCTCCAGCGGTGCACCGCCATCGCCTCGCTGCCAAATGCCCTGGGCGTGGCGCGCAAGATGCGCGGCGTGGTGCTGGCCGAGTGCGGGTACTTCGGCGATGGGGCCCTCGAGTCGCTGGCCATCGGCGCCTATGGCGGTGTCCTGCGATACGTCAGCGTCGCCTTCTGCTGCTCGCTCACGCCGCTGGGCATCAAGATCCTGGTGGATGCTTGTCCGCTGGTGCGTGTCGGCCCCCGGAAATGGGGGGGGATGTGCCCCTCATCCGACCTACCAACACCTCATGCTACCGCCCCCCCCCCCCCCCGCGCCGCGCCCCCAACCTCGGGGGGGTGGCTTGTGTGCCTCACAAAGAAAAAAATCCCATCGGGGACCCTCCCCCCATATCGACACTGACACGCCTCCCTGTGCCGGCGATCCCCCCCACCCCCCCCCCCCCCCCAACCATGCCACAGATCGATGAGCTCGATATGGCCTTCTGCGGTCTAGCTGCCACCGACGAGCTGCTGGCCGAGAGCCTCGCCTCGCTGGAGCACCTTCGCGCGCTGAGCATCCGGTGCGTGGTCACTCCGCCCCCTCGGCGCAGTCCCCTCGAGGAGAAGGCCCATCGCCGTGCCCAATTCTCTCTTGGACGCCCAAGAGCGGCCTCGACCATGCGTCCCACGGCTGGCTGCTCGCCTGCCTGACTGTTTCACTGACTCGCCGACCGGCTGACCCACTGACGGCCCCACCACAGCGGCTGTGTGCAGGTGACGAATCGCGGCGTGGCAGCACTGGTGAGCGCCTGGCGCGCGCGCCAGCTGACCGCCCCCGGAGGAGAACGCACAGCCACCACCTTCCGGCTGAATGTCAGCGCTTGCCCGGGCGTCTCGGTCATCGAAGCGGCCCTGGCCCCGGAGAATGGGGAGATGATGCTGGACCGGGAGCGTCCTGGTTTGGCCCAAGCGATTGGACGCTACTCAACGGTGTCCTCCTCCTGGCGCCTGGTCGACGAAAGCCACTACTGGCCGATGGGGAGCAAGTGCGAGCGCAATCCCCATCTGGCTGCCACCGGTCGCGCGCCGGTCCATGAATCTTCCCTGCGAGACATGCGCGAGCAGATGATACGGCTGTCGGATGAGGCCCGTCGGGCTGCCCTGCACCAGGCCCCCTCGGTGGGCCAGGCGCGCGGCACGGCCGCCGCCGCCACTCCGCCCACAGCTAGCCACCTTTCCTCGATGCAGGAGGAGGAGGAGGGGCATGACTCGGCCACGGGGGCCGACACCGTGGCCCCCGGAGATGCTGTCGACGCTGCCAACACCTCCGCCAGCAGCAGCAGCAGCAGCAGCGGCGGCGGCGGCGGCGGCGGTGACAGCAGCGACCTCGACCAGCGCTCCGGCCGGCTTCCGGAGGGACACTCTGCCGCCGCCTCGCCCGGGGCCTTGCCCATGTCCAACCACGCCCGCCAGGCAGCCGCCCTGCCGAAGGCCGACGACCCGACCGGGCGGCACGCTACCACCGCCAGCAAGGAGTTCACCACCGACGACGACGAGGAGGAGGAGGAGGAGGAGGAGGACTTTGTCGAGTACCAGGGCAAGGAGCGCATCCTGGCAGCGGGGCGCCCGGCGTCCGATGGGCATCTGCCCCGGCAGCAAGGCGCCACCTCCCCCCGGCGGAAGGACTACGCCTTCCAAGCCTTCCAGCCTCCCCCGGACAATGTCAGCTACTTCGGCGATGTGAAGATCTTCACCGGGCCGCCGCCGCCGCCGCCGCCGCCGCCGGGGCCGGCGGTCAGCCCCGCCGCCCCAGCTCCCAGCACCGAGGCCTGCCAGCCGGCGGCGGCCCAGTTGGCCGCCCCGCTGCCGCTGCCGCCGCCGCCGCCGCTAATGCCCGCCCAGCCGGCTCAGCGCCTGGAAATCCCGGTGGCCCCGCGAGACCCGGAATTGGCCGCGCGCTTCGACTCCTCCAAGTTCTATCTCCGCCTGCCGGAGGAAACCCTCATCCTGCCGGCCGAGTGGAAGCTCCTCGGGGCCCAGGACCAGCTGGTGCCCTGGACCAGCCAATTCCCCCTGTACCCGGTACCCGGGGTGCCAGTGCTGAAGGTGGCCCAGGTGGAACGCACAGCCGAGGGCCCGGCATCCAGCACGACGTCGCCCACATCCTCGCTGCCGGCCGCGACTCCGGGCCCGATGCCGGCTTCCCCGGGCGCTGCCATCCTCCCGGTGGCCGAGGAGCCGGCCCTGGCCGGCAAGCTGACCGACGTGCCGGTGGCAAATGAGCGCCTCCGGGCCGGGCCCTGGGCCTCGGCCATCCCCGCCGACGATGGCGGCCCGCGGGTGGTCGCCGCGGCCGCCGCGGCCGCCATGCCCGCCGCCGGGCATACCGACCGCGGGCAGCAAACCGATGGCAGACTGCCGGGAACCGGGGCCCAGCCCGCCCCCCACCGGGCCTACAACCACCCAGGCCACCAGGAGGGGGGCCGCCAGCAGCAGCAGCAGCAGCAGCGTCAGCAGCACAACCCCCAGCCCATGAACCATCAGCAAGCACACACTACCCAGCAGGACTCCCGGTCCCGGACCGGCGGCTCGTCGTACAATCGCGCCCGCCGGCCCGGCCGGGGGTCGGTATGAGTGCCACGCGCGCGGGGGGGGCCGGCCGGCACCACACGCCGGCCCCCCCCGCTGGCGGCGGAGGAACGTGCAGCAGTGGCGACAGCGACTTCGAGGATGCCCTGGAGCAGCACCCGTCGGCCTCGGTGTCTTTGTCTTCGCTGTCGCCACCGCCCTCGTCGCGGCCGCCGCAGGCCGGCCTGCCGACAACCGTGGCAAGTGCCGCGGGCTTGCGACTGGACCGCTTTGCGCATGAGACCATCGAAACGCCCGGAGCCCCGGGGCCCGGGGCGTTGATCCGACGGGGCCCCCGGGCCGGGAGCCCGGCCGCCCAGGCAGCCGCCCGCTATGACCGGCGTCTGACCACCGGCTACTGGCGGTACACTCGCCCGGAGTATGAGCGCGATCGGCTTCGATGGACCTTCGCCCGCGAGGAGGAGGGCGCCCAGGCAGCCGGCGGCATGGCGCCCGACGAGCCGGACGACGACCGGCCGGCCGACGAGGCCCGGCCCGGCCAGCGCCGGCAGCAGGTGCTCTGCTCGAGCCTGCACTGGGCCGGCCCAAGCACCCTGGCCCAGGCCCAGTGGCAAACCCAAGTGACGGACTCCGGGACGGCCCAGTGCGCCTTCCAGCTGGAGCTCTTCGAGTGGGACTTTGCTCGGGGGGTCCCCGGGCCCGGGCGCCATGTGCACCGGGTACAAACCGTGCATTTGGGGCTCGGCACCGAGGAGGGCGTCCCGGCGCCGCTTTTGCCGCCGGCCCGCTCGCCGTGGGATGAGAAGCCGCGCTGGCCCCAGCTTGACCGGCCGCCCGGCTTGGGGCCCGCCCTGGCCCTGGACCCGGGCGAGTCGGTGTGGCTGGCCGGAGGGGCGTGGCCGGCCGGGGCGTCGGCGTGTGCGCCCCCCGGCACCGGGGTCGACGCGCCTTGGCTGCTTCTCCCCCGGGGCCGGCATGCCGGTGCCTGGGAGGAGGGGCCGCGGGGGGAGCAGGAGCCCCGGGAGCAGGAGCCGCGGCCCCAGGGGGGTGGTGGTGGCGATGGTGGCGGCCATGGCTCGGCGGCCATCCGGGGCAGGCATCACACCAATGATGGAGAGCAGGATGCCGGCGATGCTGCTGCTGCTGCGGCTGCTGCTGATGATGATGATGATAATGAAGAGGAAGATGACCTGCTGACCGACTGGAGCTTGACGTCGCTCGATGGAGGTAGCCCATCCGGCGAGTGGCTCCTGTCGGAGGAGATCGACGAGTGGCCCGACAATGACCAGCCCGGCACCGAGTGGCCCTCGCTGCCTCCCTCGCCCACCTCGCCCGCCTCGCCCACCGGGCCGGGAGATGCCCCGCCCCAGGGGGGGCTGGCCGCGGGGGAGGCAAGTCCGAAGCCGGCCGTCGAGTCGACGGAGGAGGCGCAGGCGGTCCCGCCGCCAGGACCGGCGGAGGAGGCCCTCACACCGGGGGACCGCCCAGAGCCGGGCCTGGCCCGGGCCCTGTCGGCTCCTCGCACCGGCCTGCGACCCCCACCGCAGCAGCAGCAGCAGCAGCAACAACAACAAAAGAGTCTGACGCGCATCGATCGGCGCTGGCGCCGGCCCCGGACCCCGCCCCCGGACCGGCCGTCAAATCGGGCCAGTGGTCGCCGGGGCGGGGCCCCCCCGCACACGGTGGTCCGCATGCGCATCTTGTCGGAGCTGCGTGTGGTCATGCCGACCCCGGAGGCCGCGGCCGCCGGGAGCCAGCCCACCGTCCAGCAGGCGGCCTTCACCACGTCGATGGTCCTGCGCGCGCGGGACATGGCCGCCGCAGATCGGGCCCGTACTGCGGCCGACGCCTTCGATCGGGTGTTCTACTGCCCGGGACCCGGGGGCGCCGCCGCCGCCACGGGCCCGACCGAGGGGCCGGCTGAGGAGCAGCCAGACGCGGCGGGCGAGAAGCAGCCCGGGGCCACCATCTTTTGGAGGCCGGCCGCCAGAGGCGCGCTTCCGAAGCCGCCAGACCATCACCAGGGGCGGCAGGCGGCCGACCCGACGGCCAGGCCGGGGGGCGGCCCCCTTGCAGGGAGTTCCGCCATGGCGCTCCGGCCCATGCTGGCCAAAGGGTCCGAAGTGGGCCTCCGGCCCGGGCCGCCGTCCATGCGCACGGAGCACATTGTGTCCCGGACGCGGATGCGCCGGGACGGCCGGACCGCGGTCCTGCGCGTGTACACCCATGTGCTGCTTGCCCTGTACGATGACGAGGGGCTTGGTGGATGAACCGCAGCAAGCCCGGCAGGGCGAGTGAGTGTGAGGGGAGCGGTGGCGGCGGAGGGAAAGGAGGAAGGCGCTACTGCACATGCATCCACGCATGCGTGTGTTTGTGTGTGTGTGTGTGTGTGTGTGTCCCCCACAGGGCCCGGGGGCAGGAAGGCTGGCGGCGCAGAGGGGGGGGGGGGGGGAGAGGTGCACACCAAAAGAGCCCTCAATGGCGTGAGAGGGAGAGCCCCGGCGGTGACACACGCCCCCCTCGGCCAGCTACGAAGAGCCCCCGGCCCTCTCCGGCGCAGCTCCTGTACACGACCCGGGCCTCCCCTGAGGGGGAACAGCCCTGCGCTCTCCGGGCATAGGTGGCCGCCTTGGGACAACCTGCTGGCGTATGTGTGCCACGCAGGGATGCTCCAGGGGAAAGGGCGCACACGTATGTCGCGCACAAATGTAACCATGTATTGTAAGCAAGCGCCCGGGGGGGTGTCCCCGCGAGAGGGCATGGTCGTGTGTGTGTGTGTGTGTGTGTGTCTCCCGCGATTGTGCGCGGACATGGGACCGAAGGCCGCCATGGGGATGGCCACGGGGAGGGGGCGGGGCGGGGGGGCGACGAGACGCCATGGGCACGCCAACGCACGTCCTCGGGCGCGCCCGGGGCGCAATTGGGTTAAGGTGTTAATTGCCCGGCGGTTCTGCACTCGCAGAGGGGCTCACGTGGGGGCGCCTCCAATCCGTCGCCGGCGAGATGTGTCCGCGTGCCTGGGGCCCCGGTCGTTCCATCGCCGCCACCAACGCGACATCACCGCCGCATCACCGGCGGCCGGCAGACGAGCGGGTCGTGCAGTGGCGCGCCTCCAGACCCGGGAGCACACCCTGCAGCCGCCGCCCTCGTGCGCGTGTACGCTCCGTTCCGCTCCCCCCCCCCCAGGGGGACTACCGACGGGGCCCCCGAAAAGGGGGGGGACACCTATCCGGCCGGCTGGGCGCGCCGCAGGGGCCAGGTTGCGCGGGGTGCAGGAGGCCAGCTGAGCAGCCGGTGCGAAAACTGGTCTCGAGTGCCATGAGAAAAAAGGCCATTTTTCGCCGGGCGGACCCCGGCCATGTACCCCTGCTGGGGGCCAATAAACAATGTGGCTTCGCCCGCCGCTCCGCGACTGGGTGTGCCCCCCTGCGGCCTGTTCGTCCGCGCGCCGTGCGGGCGCCCGGTGGGGGGAGGGGGGGGCGCCGGCGACGCGCCGCGAGCGGTCTCCCGCCCGCTAGCGTGCGCTCCTGCGCCGGGCGGCCGCCTCAGTCTCGCGCCGGCGCCCGTGCTCGTGGTGCGGGTGCCGTATCCGGGAGGCGGTTGGCTGTGGAGCCAACGCGGTAGCCCGATGCCCATCGGGCGGGGCGGGCGGCCTGGCATGCGGCGCGTGCGCATGCCTTTCACCGGCACGGGCGGCCCGGTACACCCCCCCCCCCCCCCCCGCCCCCGCCGCCGCCGCAGCCTCCATGCTCGGCTCGGGCCCTGACTGGCGAGCGGCCAGGACACACCCCGGGGGAGGGTGGGCCGGGGAAGCGGGAGAAAGACCAATAATGAGGCATATAAATTAATCCCCTAGAATATGGCCCAACAGTGGACCAAAAGAAAAGCTGGCTCAGCCTGGCGCACATTCGGGGCGGCCTCTCGGCTGGGGTGCCCTGGGTGCCCTCGGCAGAGTCGCCGGCGGCGCCGGTTCCCGCCGCCGCGCCGCCCCCCGGCCGTGGGTGTGCCTCGCGGGCACCGTGCTATTTCCATCGTTCCGCCGCCGCGCCGGGCGCCTGCGCGTCCCTCCCACGCCGGCGCTGCGTGTCCGGCCTGTGGGTTCCTCTGGTGCTCTTCGGGCCGGCGGCGCGGCCGGGGGCCGGCGTCATTTTAGTCGCACCGGCGCCAGCGGCGGCGAGTCGGCGCCCCAACGCCTGGGGACCCCTTCCTGGAAGTGCTTGGACAAATGAGACATCTCATCTCCGGGGCCCCTGTCCGTGTCTGTGTCTTCGGTGCGAGTCGCCCGGACCATTCGTTGTCGGAAGAGAGAGGCTCCCCCCGGCCGGGGGGGGGGGGCGGTGGGCGCATGTCCCGTCCTCCCGGCCCTCGGCGTTTCCCGGGCATCTTCTCCATTGGGCGTCGGGCTCTTCGCCGGGCCTGGCGTGCGCGCCCTGCGACGGCCCACCGCGTCGTAGGGCGCCGGCCGCATGGCGGCATTTGTAGCGAGATGTACGAGCGTGCAGGGGCCGGCCCGACCTGCGCGTCCCCGCGCATCCCCCCCCCCCGCCCCCCGGCCGGGCCTCTGGTCGGATCTGCCCGTGCATTGGGGTTCGCCCCCGGGCGGCCTTGGGCGCTGCTGTGCGTGCGCCCGCCCCCCTCGCGGCCGCCGGCCGGGCCCGGTGCCGGAGGGAAGTCCGCCCGGGCGGGCGCCCACGGTTGTCTCGGCGTTCTGCGAATCGCTCCAGTTCGGGGGCCCCCGAAAGATCGCCCGTCCGCCGGGGGCCGGCCGCGCGGGCATGGCCGACTCCGCGCTGGCGTGCGCGGGCAGCCGGGCCGACCATGGGGGTCCGTGTCTTCCGGGGCCAGATGGCTCGGTGGTCGACCGGGCGCGCGCACGGGGGGGGGGGGCCAGCGCGCGGGGCCTGTCGGGTCGAGACCGAGGACAGCGGGCAGAAGACCCGGCGGCGGGGGAGGCCGTCGGGTCGAGGCCGCCCGGCGCGGGGGAGCTGGCAAGCATTGGCCACGCCCGGGGGGAGGGGGGGGGGGGGCGGCGGCGGCTGGGGCGTGCGCCGGTTCCGTCCCCTGTGGTCGCCTGCCCCTCGCCGACCGTCCGCCAAGAGGGGCGGGGGAAAAGGCGGGGTCACACGCCATAGTCCTCTACATTCCCCCCTCCCCTTGCTGCCCCACTTTCGCCCCGGCCGTCCTGCGCCGGTGGCATTGCACGAGGGCGACGAGCGGGCCCCCTGCGCCGGGCTCGTGTTTTCCAGTCCCCCCCCCCCCCCCCCCCCCGTTCGGCCGCCGCGC
>NW_009242976.1:1447948-1449804 GCF_000388065.1 Fonticula alba
GGGGGGGGGGGCCGAGCTCGCGAGACGGGGTCCCTCATAAACATCGGCCCGCTGGCGGGGCGGCCGGGCGCAGGCGGGGGAAGCCCTCTCACGTTGGCCGCGAGGGGTGACTCATGCACATAGGGGTGCGGGGCGCTCGGCAGCTGGTTCCCCGGCGGTCTCAGTCGATTCCTGGAAAGTGAGCCATGCCGGCGGCGGTGTCTCACCAGGGGATTACGGCTGGCCTGGCCTGCGGGGAGCTGCAGGGCCGGGGGGGAGGGGCAAGGGCCCGAGCCGGCGAAATGTGCCCTGAGAATGTGCCGGCACCGGGGGGGGGGGGGGCGCCGGCGGCAGCGGATAGCGCAATTCACCCCCGGGGCTTCTTGCACACTTCCGCGCCCTGCGTGTGTTGGAGCCGCGCCGGGCGGGGAGGGCGCCTGTTTTTTCGGCCTCCTCTCTTGCCGGGGGGGCGCCGGCGGGGCCGGCCCTTGCCCCGGATTGTCGCGGGGCGTTCGTACCGGGCTGGGGAAACCTTCTTGGCCTGCGGGAAATGCAGGCAGAGCCCTTGTGCTGGGGGTACACAGCCGGCGCGTGGGGGCCGGCTAGCCCCTCGACCGCGGGCCGCCAAAAACGCCGGGACTACCCGGGCCCGGGGGAGCTAACAGGGGATGAGGCCGGGCTGCGCACTTGCCCCGAGGTCTTGGCGCTCTCGGGGGAAAACCCGGGTCGCAGGCCGCCCCCGCCGGCGCCAGGCTTTCTTCCTCTCCCGGGCGCACAAGCGCCGGGCCAACCCCTCTCCCCTGAGATCTGGCCCAGCCCGGTCGGGTCCGGTCGGGTCCGGTCCAGCCCGGCGCGCCTGCCGGGTGGTGCGCGGCGGGCCTTTTTGGCTCGGCGTCCTGCGCCCCGTCCTCTCCCCCCCCCCCCGGGGGGGGGCGGGGGAAGGGGCGCAGGGGGCCCTTAAAACCGCTCCGGCCGAAAAGCCGGCGGCCCCAACGCGCAGGAGGGGCAGGGAGCGCTCGAGTTCCTCCTCCCGGCGCGGGGCGTGGCAACAGGCGCAGCAGGACGGACCGCCGTGCCCGCCGGCTACCCACGGCGCGGGGCGCATGCCGCAGCTCTGCAGGTCGAGCGCCGGAAACAAGCGCACATGTGCGCGATGCTGGGGACGCCGTGCGGCTTCCGCGAAAGTGTTTTTCGGGCAATCTCATCGCTCGGAGAGCGTCATTAAGCAAGGGCCCGTGTGTTGTGCTACGCGGCCGCCGCCGGGTACGCGCGCGCGTCCCAACAGCGAGCGACCAAAAAAAGGGTGTGGGGGCTGATCGAGAGGGAAACAGCCGAGAGCGTGTGTGTGTGTGGGGGGGGGGGCTCCACGCTTGGGATGTTTGTTCCCCCCCCCCCCCCTCCACCTCGGCGCATGCGGCTCGACCGGCCGGTGCCCCTGCCGGCGGACATGCGCCCGCGTAAACACCCGGAACCGGCGAGGCGGGCATCGTGAGCCCGTGCCATGGTCGGCTGGGGCTGCCTCGCACCGAGGCAGGTGGTTGCCAGCTGGCTTTTGGGGCGAAATGCGCGGGGTGTTTTTTTGCCGGCCTCGGTTCACCTGGCCCGCCTCCGAGCGGGCCGCCCCCCCCCCCCCGGGCTCTCTGGTCGTCGTCCCCCGGGGCCTGGCCGGGCCCTACCGGGTCGACGGGTCTCCCGGCACCAAAAGAGCCCGCCCTGCGTGCTATCGCTCGGCGTCCTGCGCGCGCGGCCCGGCAAACAAGAGCGCCCCCACGCGCACACATACACACGGCGACATGGCTGCATCCAACGCGGGGCGGCGGGCGGGGGGCGCGACCAGCAGCACGGTTTGCCCAAACAGCCGCGCCGGCGAATGAACA
>NW_009242976.1:1449814-1450289 GCF_000388065.1 Fonticula alba
TGTATGTGTGTGTATGTATGTATGTGTGTGTATGTATGTATGTGTGTGTGTGTGTAAGTGCGCGCATCCCGGCTGGTTGTCGAGGCTCGAGTATGCAGGTGTCATCCGGCGCCCCCCTGGGGCCTGGGGTGCGGTCCTGGGGCGCGTATCCGGGATCGCAATATCCGTCCCGGGCTCGGTTTCAAAGGGGTTGCCTTCTCGGCTGCATGCCGGCTCGAGGCCGGCCGCCGGTGGCCCAGACCGGGGGCGCGCTTTGCCGAGCCTGCGCGCCCGGCGCCGGAAGGATCGGTAGGGCGGCTTGCGGCCGGTCGGCGGCCAGTCGCTCTGTTTGCCGAGCGCCCTGGGCCCCGTGCTACCGGGGGGGGGGGGGCGACGAGTGTCCGCCCGATCGCCGGTGGCTGGTCCCTGGCATCAGAGCCGGGCCTGGCACCGGTGCGGCGGCTCTCGTCCTCCGTGCCCCGCGTCCCGGGGCCCC
>NW_009242976.1:1452525-1453315 GCF_000388065.1 Fonticula alba
TTTTATTTGCCAGCGCCCGGGCGCCCGGCGCCGGAGCGGGCTACGGCGGGGCGGCCGCCGCCCGAGGCCTCCCTGGCGCGCGCGCGCGTCCGTTCTCCCCCGCCCCCGGCCCGCGGCCCGCCGTCGATGACCGCCCTGGAGGGTGTCGTCGCCGGCGGAGTCCAGCCTCCGACTGACACATGCCCAGGCTCGGCCTGGGGGGGGGGTGGCCCAAATGTTCCGACCTGCATCAATTAAAGGGCCACGCACGCCCGAAGACGCAGCCCCTCCCCCAAGCACACGCGGAACGATCAGCGCCGTTGCGTGTCCCCTCCCGGCTCGGGGGGTGCGTGCACACACCTCGCCGTGGTGTCGGCCCCGGTCATTCCGCGAGATGACGCGAGTCACAGAGCCCCGGCTGGAGCCGACGGCCCCTGGGCATGGCCCCCCCGCCACCCGGCCAGCCCGCGCCGTGCACCGCCTACCCCCGCCTCCCCTCTCGTCCCCGGGTCCTGGGGCTTGGGGGGGGGGGGGGGAGCCCGGGGCGGGGTGAAGATGCCGGGGACCGAGGGCCTTGAAAACCGGCCAGGCCGATGTGTCCGCCCATCATGGCCGCGGCGTGCGCGCATATGTCCATGTCTCCACAACCGGGGGGGGGAGGGGGGGCGGGGGGACGCGGAGCTGGCCCGCGCCCGGCCGGTGCGGCGAGGGAGGGACGAGCGCCCGCGCGCGTCGTCCAATTTCGCCCCGATCGCCCGAGCGTCGGCTCGGCGAGATCGCCCGGCCCCGTCGCCGCCCCGCATCGCCCCCC
>NW_009242976.1:1454545-1461556 GCF_000388065.1 Fonticula alba
GGGACCGGGGCCAAGGGGGGGGGGGGGGGGGGGGGGGCACCGAACTCCGAGGGCGATCTACGGCAGACATATGCCCAGCCAAAGCATGCAACCTGCCCCATGCACAGGGTGAGGCATGTCAGTGATGGACGTTCAGAGCAGTGGGAACAGTGGACCGGTTTCCTGTGCCTGTGTCCGGAGGCATGGTCGATCATCGGGGTCAGGTAACTGGTCTCCCAGCAATCGGGGACGATCCCCGGGGCTTTCTCTGCCTCGAGCCCCTCCCCTCCCCCCACCCCCGCTGACCCGGGAGGTTGTGCCCCCTCCCCCGCATGCCCCCCCCCCCCGCCCCCGCACCCCACTTGTGGTAGGAGGGGCCCCCTGCTCCTGGTGGACACCGCACATATGAGGGCCGCCACCAAGGTGCTCGCCGCCCAGCCGCTTCCCCCCTCCCGCTCACGCGCGTCCATCTCCCTCCCTGCTCTCTGCACTGTCCCACCCTCCTGTCCATCCTCCCCCCCTCCCACGCACGCACTCCCGGGTGTCGGACCACCGCCTCCGCCCCGCTCCTTCTCGCCGCCCCGCGGCATCCCTCCACCTCCTCCTGCTTCCCCCTCCTCCTGCTCCTCCGCCCCCCCCCCCCTTCCTCCTTCCTCCTCCCCCCCTTTGCCCTTCGCTCCCATACGACACCCAAGCTTCCACCGATCATGCCTGTCCGCTCGGCCCCCAGCCTCGTCCGCGCGATGGCCCTCCCCCAGGTGACCCTGGAGGACATGAGCCTCGTCGCCGATGGGTCTGCCTTGTCGGAGATGATCTACTCGCTCGACTACCCTGCTGCCACCCCCTCGCCGCGCCCGTCCGCCGTGAACTCGCGCAAGTTCTGCGGCTACGAGGGCGAGCGCACCCTCGACAAAATTGTCTGGTTTTTGGACATCCTGGACAGCTCCTCGGTATGTCTTCAATGTGCCTCTCCCCTGCCCCCCTCCCCCTCCGCTGGCATACTGTTTGCTTGATGCCCTCGCCGCTGCTCGCTCAAAGGCCCCCCCCCCCTTGTTGACCCCCCTCTTTCGCTGCCTCCGTCGCCCGGTCGCCGTCGACGCGCGCATGCGATCGCGCATCCGCACAGATCAAGCTCACCCTGGTGTTTGATGGCCCGAAGACCTCCTTCTTCACGCAGAACTCCGGCCCCTCGCAGACCAGCCGCCGGGTGCAGCGCATCTCCGACGGCATCGAGTACCTGGCCTCCCGGCGCTCGGTCTACCTGAAGCAGTTCAAGTCCGGCCGGCGCTTCAGCGCGTCGGTCCTTTCTCGTGATGCCCTTGGCGATCTCATCTCCGCCGAGGACTCCAATGATGTCATCATCTCCGATGAGAGTTTCTACGAGCAATGGTCCGTCCCCCCCCCCCCTGACCCTCGTCGGCACCCGTGCCTCGCCTCCTCCCCGCTCGTGCCCCTTCCCATTGATGGCTCACATGGTCCCTCCCCCCCCCCTCCCCCCGGCCCATAGCTCTCGCACCCCCTTCCTCTTCACCACGGAAATGCTTCGCAATGAGGCCGGCTCGCGTGGCCACCGAATCATCACCTGCCCCACCGGCCGGACTGCCTCCTACTCCATTGGCATCGCCACAAAGGCCGGCGTGCCGCTGCTCGGGTTCGCGCCACCCACCCACCTTGCTTCCCCGCCCCCGCCCCCCGCCCTCGCCCCCCTCTTGCTGACGCTGCCCCCTCTGCCCATCCCAGCCTCTCCAGCGACTTTTTCTTCAGCCAATATGGTTGCTTCACCGACGTCACGGTGACCACATCTCCCACGGATGGCACGCATTCCCTGGCCGGAGCCTTCGTGTCACGGTCCATCGTGGCCGACTTCCTGAAGCTCCCTTGCGAGTCGCTGACGCTCCTGCTCTTTGGCCTGCTCGGCACCGGGAACATGACGCGCAGCCAGGTGGCCGACATCCGCCGGCTGACCGGCCTGGTGGACTTCATGCCCGTCGTCGAGACAACCAACAATGAGGAAGTTTCCCAGCCCCTGGCTCCTTCCACCCTGCGAGCCTTCCTCGGCCGCCTGCCCGGGGCCGGGATCACCACCTTCGAGTTGGCCCTGCTGCGTCTGGCCACCGGCCGTCCGCTGGCCCTGCCCCATGGCGCCGACACCGAGGCCCACTTTGCCGGGAACTATGCCCTGCACTTTGGCACGGCCAACCCCGACACCGCGCGCATCGTGGCCCGGTCCCTCTTCAAGCTGGCGGCCTCCTTCTGCCCGGGGCTGGCCCCGTCGCCGGAGCTGGCCGGCGCTTTGCACCTGGATGCCGGGCAATTCCCCATCACCGTGGTCGGCGGGCATTGCTACCATGCCGGCCTGCCGGACCTGGTGGCTCGGTACCTGTGGATTCACCCCATTTTCCAGTCCCTCAGCCAGGCGGAGCGCGATGAGCTGATCGTGGCCCAGCCCTCGGGGCCGGACTCCGGCTCGGGGGCCCCCAGCGCCGCCGGTCCCCCGGCCGCCATGACGGCCTCCAGCAAGCTGGTCACCATCATCGAGTCGCTCCTGAGCCCGCAGGCCGTGGCCCTCGAGGCCGCCGACGATGGGCCCTCCTCCGCCGGGGGCGGCATGGCCCATATCACCATGGCCGGGGCTTCGCCGCACCTGGTGGCCACCATTTGCGAGATCCTCACCTGGTCTTTGCCGGTGAATGCCGACGGCGAGGTTGTCCTGCCGGCCTTGTTCGAAACCTCCCTCGTTCCCTCCGGCTGGAAGATGACCCAGCTCACCCGGTCCATTGCGTATGATACGCTGAATGGCCCGGCCTCCGCCCCGCCGGCCGGCGCCACCGGGCCGGTCAGTGCGGCCGATGCCGCCGCCCTGGCAGCGGTCCCTCCCTCGTCCGAGACCTCCCCCCGGATGCTGGTGGAGCTGATCCGCGTGGACGCCAGTGCCCGGCCGGGGGAGTTGGTCCTGCCACATCCGGTCCCCCCCTCGCCGGTGGCCACCGCGGTCAGCACCCCCTCCGGCTCGCCGTCGCCCTTCCTCTCGCACCAACAGCATTCCGCCTGGGCCGGCAGCGGTGCCAACATGGCCGGGGCTTTTGCTGCCCACCTGCAGCAGCGTGACGCCCGGCCGGTGGACCGGTTCTGGGCGGCCCTTTCCGAGCTCGGGGTCCTGGCCGATGGGTGCACTGAGTCGTTGGCTGCCCTGCGCTTCTTCCGCCCGGATGGCGGGGACTTCCGCTTCTTCGCCGACGAGGCCGAGTCCTCGCCCTCCTGCGTGGCCTACTCTTCGACTCAGATTTCCGCGGCCCCCGCCTCGTGTGGCAGCGTCGTCATGATGTCGCACCAGCGCCAGCAGCAGCAGCAGCAGCAGCAGCAGCAGTCCTCCTCGGCGCCGCGCTCCTCTTCGATGGCGGCGGCGGCGGCGGCGGCCACGGCCCCCCTGGCTTCGGGCCTTCCGGCGGCGGCCCACCTGATGACCATGGCCCCGGAGGCCCTTCCCCGGACCCTGTACGCGGTGCAGTCGGGCCTGGTGCCGGACACGGCGCCGGGCTTTGCCTCGCCGGCCGAGCAGGCCTCCGACGCCCTTGGCGCCGGGATTTCCGAGCCGGCGGCCCCTCGCCTTGCCACCTCGCTCGGCATCACCACCGGCACCCCGAGCGCCGGGGTCGAGGCTGTCCTGAGTGATGATGACTTTGACACCGGCAGTGCCGGGGCCAGTGTCGACTCGCTGGTGGCGGCTTTCGGCGGCGGTGGGCCGCTGGTCCGGTCGCCTTCCAGCTCCTCGTCCGACTCGATCGAGCCCATGGACTCTCCTTTGGCCGTTCTCCGGTCGCTGTCCCTCTCCATGAGTGACCTTTGCCCGGATGCCGAGGGGAACATGACCGCCGCTTCGGCCGCCCTGCTGGCCGCCGGCAGTGCCTTTGCCTTTTCGCCGGCCGAGACCATCCTCGATGGCATGCCCGGTGTCACCACCATCGATGGGGCCTCCTCTTCGGCCCCGGCCACGGCCCCGAGTGTGGCCGTCACTCCGACCGTGGACATTGTGGTGGCCGTCGACTCGGCGGATGACGGCCCGGCCCCGGCTCCGGCCCCGGCCCCGGCTCCGGCCCCGGAGCAGCGGCGCCTCTCGCGCCTGGACTCGGCCCAGCAGGCCGGCTTTGCCACCTTCCTCCTGTCGCCGCAGATGCTGTCCTCGCGTGGGCGCTCGCGCTCGCGCAGCCCCTCGCGCGATCGGGCCGGCAACCTCGCCGATGGCCACCTCATCCTGGCCAGCCCGCGCCTTGGGGCCTGTGACTTCCTCCAAGATCCGGTCACCTTGCGGCTGATGGTCGGTCTCATCCGCAGCACGCTGACCTCCTTCCGGGACAACCAGGCCCTCTACGACCAGGTGACTCCGCACGACTACCGCACCGGGTCGAAGCTGTCCCTCTCGGGCCCGGCGAATTTCTCGCGCGGCGCCTCGACCGTGTCGCTGACCGCCACGCCGGCCGGCGGCCATGCCATCGGGTCTGCCCTGCTGCAGCAGCCGCCCGCGCATCACCAGCATTCGGCTGATGGGGGGTTCGCGTCGAACTTCTCCTCGCCGGGGCTCGTGACCGCTCCCTGCTCGGGGCCCGGGTCGGCGGCGGCCTCTCCGTCGGCCGGGCTTGCTGGCGGGGACCTGGCAGCCGGCACTACCGGCGCCGGGGGTGCTGCCATGGCTTCTCCCCGGACCGCCGGCGCCGGCGCCGCCGGGGGCCCGAACTTCGGTACCTCCTCCTGGGTGGCCCAGATCCTGCTCCTGGTGGCGGCTCTCTGCCCGCTGGATGACTCGTCGGAGGATTTCGGTACGTCTCTTGCCAGGCATGCGCGTGTGCGCCCCCCTCCTCCCGAAGGGGGGGGGGGGGAGGGCCCTTTCCCCGCCTTCTCTCCTTTGTTTGTCTTCTCACACGCGCATGTTCCCCCCTCCCCCTTCCCCGGGTCCCCCTTCCACCTGCCTGCTTCTTTTCGGGTCCCTCGGGTTTTCACAGAGACCGGTGTTCTCATGGTGGATGTGCGCGATACGCTGCTGTTTTCCCTGCTCCAGGCCCAGCTCTTCTCCATCCGCATGCTGGCCTCGTCGCTGTGTGTCCCGACCCCCGGGCGGTGGGTCAGCCTGGAGTCCGGCCGGCCGGTGCTCATGTCCAGCTCCGGCCAGCCGGCCTACGGGCCTGGCGACAGCCCGACCGATGCCGATCGCATCATGATGGCCTTCTCGTCGATCTACTCGTCGATCAGCTTCCGTCGCTTCTGCCGGGCCCGGATCCTGATTGAGCGCAATCAGGATGTCTTCCTCAAGAAGGCCGGCCAGATGCTGATGTCGGCCCTGATCGACTCGGTCCGCGAGACAGCCACCGCCACGTCCAGCGGCTGCGGCAGCAGCCTCAACTGCAGCCCCTTCATCTCCTCCTCGACGGGGGCCGCCAGCGGGCCGGCCGACTCGGCCCTGCCCCAGCAGCACCATGGGTCGGCCACCGCCGGGGCCACTGCATGCGCCTCCATGCGCCTGCCGCGTCCCCTGTCGGCCGTCGCCGAGTGCGATTGAAAGGTCCTCTCCGCCGTCGCCCGCGTCGCCACTGCCGGCCGCCCCCCCCCCCCCCCCCCGTCCCTCTCACTTGCTGTGCCAGGGAAGAGGGATGTGCTGCGAAAAGGGGGCAGACTCATGCCGGCGAGGGCG
The DNA here is from genome assembly GCF_000388065.1 of Fonticula alba. Taxonomy (NCBI): domain Eukaryota; order Rotosphaerida; family Fonticulaceae; genus Fonticula; species Fonticula alba. The sequence continues at coordinate 1,460,208 of NW_009242976.1, forward strand.
CGCGCGTGTGTCGCCTTCCCATGTGCAAGACAGCGCTGACCCAATCGGCTGTGCCACCCCCCCCCCCCCCCCCTATATCATATCCAGCACAGCACTCTTTCCTCCGCCTTTCCCTTGTCCTTGTTCCCCCCTCCCTCCCTCCCCCCGTCATTCCTCGTTTGTCTTCTCGCGTGCGCTCGGCCGGTCCGACACGGCGACGGCTGCGTGCGCACTTGCCCCTTCCCCCTCTTGTCCCACAGTCGCGTGTGAAGAAACCCCCCCCCCCCGCACACGTGTGCGTCCCTCAGATTGCGAATACATTTGGCATATCCACACACAGATCTTTCCCCGTGTCTCCCTCGCTTCTTTTCTCGCCCCGCCCCTGCCTCCCCTCCCGACGCGCCGGGCATGCGTCGGCTCAGGGGGGGCGGGGGAGAAGCGGGAACCCATCGTGGGGCGCAAGTGATACCCGAAAGTGGCGGCGCGCATGGCGCCCGGCTCCCCGGCCGGTGTGTTCTCTTGGCCCAATCCAACGGCCCGGGCAGAGGAGGGGGGCAAGGGGGAACACACACTCAGAAGGCGGGGAGGGGCGCCCGGGCGCGGCTCGACTCGCCAATCGCACACGTGAGTGGATCCCGTGGCGCGATCTAGTATGTCAGAATGCATGAACCACCTGCGCGGCTTTGAAAGGGGCAGGCTTCAGAGCACGGAAGGGGCAGTGCCGGGCGGGCCGAGGAAAGTCTGCCTGTGTGTGTGTGTGTGTGTGTGTGTGTGTGCACACACCCGACCCATGCCTCCGCGGCGGGCGCACCAAGAGGCGGTCCACTTGCCAGCCGGCTCATCCGGAGGAGGTAGCCAGAGTTACGCTGGGGCTTCGGCCGGCCTCCGCCCGCCCAGATTGTTATTGTTTCTCCCGCAAACGCGCGTCCGGTGGGTGTTCCCGCTTGGCCCCCCGCCCCCGCGGCGCAGGCAGGTGTCAACACCGACGACCGGCTGAGTGCCCTAGTGGGAGTCCTCAGAACCAGGTACGTGTTTGGAGACCGGGGGCAGGGACGAGGGGGGGGGGGGGGGGAGGGGCATAGCGAAAGGGGCCGAGATCGTGTACGTTGGGCGATCTCGATCCGCCCCGGGCGGCGTCCCCCTGCCACACCTCATCCCCCCAGGGAGGGGGGGGGGGCGGCGGCGTGCGCGCGTTGGCCTTGCCTTGGTCAAGGGCGGCGCCCGTCCCCGCGGCCCCCTCCATCCCCCTATCCGACTGCCTCTCGGCGTGTCCCCTCGGAGTGTGGTGCCCAGCTGGTAGGCGGCCCCTTGTCAGATCCGGACTGGAGGTGCACCTACGGCTGCCCCATCCCCTTGCGCGGCCCCTGTGC
>NW_009242976.1:1462457-1463799 GCF_000388065.1 Fonticula alba
CCCCCCCCCCCCCCCCCCCGGATGCGCACAGCTCATGCCGGTGGCCTCCGCCACCCTGGACCAAGTGTGGAGCCTGCCCGACATCAAAACCGGCCGTGGTCGTGGCCGGGCCCTGATCAAGTTCTTCCTGATGGAGGGCCAGCTGGATGCGTACATTCTGGTGCGCACCACTCCTGCCCTCGCCCCTGTCTTTTGTCACTCGTCCTGACGGCTAACTTGTGCCCGGTGCCACAGACGCTCCTTCGCGACCAGAACTACTGCAGGTACATGCGGCCCACTCGGCCTGTGCTTCCCCCCCATCTCCCTCTCGCTTTCGGTTTCCTTTTGCCGGTTTCCACCGCTTGTCCTGACGGCTAACTTGTGCCCGGTGCCACAGACGCTCCTTCGCGACCAGAACTACTGCAGGTACATGCGGCCCACTCGGCCTGTGCTTCCCCCCCATCTCCCTCTCGCTTTCGGTTTCCTTTTGCCGGTTTCCACCGCTTGGCCTCCCTCGCGCTGACACCATATCCACCGGGCATGCTGCAGTGATTTCTACTACCCGGGGGCCATCTTCCTGTCGCCCGAGTGCAGCCAGCAGCTGGTCCGCACCCTGGACAAGGCCCTCTCGGCGCTGCACTTCTCCCTCTTCGTCAAGAACACCGACACTTCGCTGGAGGATGAATTCCGCGGGATCTTCAAGGTCTGGTGCGTTCGGATGCCCTGCCCGCCCCCGAGCCGGGTCGCGCCCCCCCCCCCCCCCCTCTCCTTCTCCCCATGCATTTTGCTTGGCGCTTCCCTCCCGCCAGCTGACACATCTTTCGCAGCATCCGAGCCTCCACCATCCAGAAGGCCGATGCCGTGCACCTGGAGTCGGCCTGCTCGTGGTGTCTCCTCCAACGAACGGTGCACATCCTCAGCTCCACCAACTTCAAGGGTGTCGACCATGTCTACATGTGCAAGTCTTGCGACCGGAGCACCACCTTTTGGTGCGCACCTGGGTCGCTTTTTTTTTCTCCCGCAGACCACACGGCCAAGGGAAAGGCGCGGAAGGCCGGAAAGCGGCCCCGCATGTTTCCCTCCCACTGACGGGCCACAACCTCTTCGCTCAGCTCCACCCAATGCGGCGCCATGGCCCGTCTCCAGCCGAAGCCTTTCGAGTCGTCGCCCGGTATCTTGACCCTGGCCACCAATCAATTGGTTCCCAACAATCAGTGTGCCGTCTGCCGCAATGATGTCCTCTCTTGGGTGCGTTCCGCCCGCCTCGGCCCGGCCCGGGCGCCATGCTACCCCGCGCATCCTGACACCCTTTGCTTTCCCCTCCTCCCCCCCCCCCCCCCCCCCCCCCCCCCCCCCCCCCCCC
>NW_009242976.1:1466019-1466613 GCF_000388065.1 Fonticula alba
CCTCTCCCTCCCCTCCACTCCACAGCTGCCTACGCCCGGTCATGCATCCTGGCCACCATCAACTATGCTGTGTCGGTGCGCAGGCCACATGGCCCAACGAAGGCCCTTCTTCCTGGCTCGAAGCAATCATCTGACCGCCCTCTCCCGGCTCCCCGCTCTCCCCCTCGTTGCCGTGCCTCTCTTTCCCCCCTTCTCCCCGCCCTGCGGCCCACAGGGGCTTCTGAGTGAGACCGGCATGCCGCCTGACCCGGCCGCCGGCCAGCCCCTCCTGACCGAGGCAATCCACCCCGACTCCGAGAGCCAGCCCACCATTGCCGATGAGAACCTGTACCTGCAGTTGCTGTGTCGCGGTCTCGAAGCGGCCTTCCTGATGAACTTCAAAGGCTCCCTGGAGTCCTTCTTCCGGGCCTTCACCTACGATCGGTTTCTCAAGGGCCTGGAGAAGGTTCGTCTTCCTGTCCCTTGGCGCGGGCGCCGGCCGGCCGGCCGCCCCGGTCCTTGTGCCTCCTGCTGACCATGCCCCTGGCTGACCGTGCTGCCTTCGTTCCCTCGGCTGCACAGCAGAGGAGGGGGGCAAGGGGGAACACACACTCA
>NW_009242976.1:1467665-1472191 GCF_000388065.1 Fonticula alba
CCCCCCCCCCCCCCCCCCCCCCCCCCCCCCCTCGGGCCCCTCTTGCTGTCTTGTTCTCAGCTTCCCCCGCCGAAGAAGCCGGTATCTCAGCCCCAGCAGATCGCCGCCCGCGCCCCGGCCGCGGTCCCCAATCACCTGTCCTCGCTTGGCCGCAGTGGCTCGGTTCGCTCGATTGACACGGGCGCCGGCATGTCGCGCACGCCGGTCATGAGGCATCCGCATGAGCTGGTCGACAGCGACCTGGTCGTGCCGATGCTCTCCTTTTCCGTGACCCCCGGCCATGAGACATCCTTCATGCTGAGCTCCGAGAGCCTGGCCCTGGAGGGGTCCCATTCGCAGGCCACCTCGCTGGCCGGCGACACCGGGACACCCCTGTCCTCGTCTTTGCCCCTGTCTGTGGTGGCCTCCTCTTCGCTGGTCGATGATGGCGGGCTGGCGATCGCCGTGGACCGGGCCCCGAAGAAGGGCACGAAGAAGCGCCGAAAGAAGCGCACCCCGACGGTGCGTGCTCACATGGTGAATGTGTCTCCTCGATCGGGGCCGGCCCTTGCAGCCCCTTGACTGACCTGTGCTTCGTCCTTGGGCAGACCTCCGACTCCCTGCCGCCCCTGCCCGGGAGCCTGCCAGCCGACAGCTCGGTTCCCCTTGCCCGGGCGTCCGTTTCAACGGTGTCCCCCTCACAGCGCACATCCATCCTGACCGGCGGAACCATCATCAGCCAGGTGGATGAGATTCTGCTGAAGTATGCCGGCGCCAGTGAGCCCGAGGCCGCGGGCTCCGCCCCGGTCACCATGCCGATTGCCATGCCAGGTGCCCCGCAAGCCGGAGCCCCGGCGACCGGGGCCTCCTCATTCACGGGCCCCACGTCCGTGGGCGACTCGCGTTCCGGCACCACCGGGAGCGCCACCACCCCCACAAGGAGGGGCATCCTGTCGGCCACTGTGGTCCCGGCTCCGGGCGAGCCAATGGCCCGGTCAGCAGACTCGACGTTCGGCGTGTCCCCCCTGTCGTCGGTCGAGTCGTCTGGTGCCGGCGTGGCCCCGGTGCCCGAGAGCAGTCCCGATTCGCCGGCCCTGCTGGTTTCGCTCGATGGGACGACCGTGGCCGATTGCGAGGCTGCCTCCCTGGCGGCCGGGTCACGGCCACCATCCTCGGTGATGGTGGCCACCATTGGGTCCCCCCTTTCGCCCTCTTCCTCGGATGCCGGGTCCCCGTCGGCCGTTCTCGTGTCGGCGATGGGCCCCTGCCCGACGGCCGGCATTGATGCGGTCGACGATGACGAGGGGAATGCCGACGGGAACAGCGCCGAGGAGGACGACGATGAGGGGGATGCGGCGGAGGAGGAGGAGGATGATGACGAGGACGAGGACGACGAGGACTACGCCCTGGGCTCCAGCTCCGACAGTGACTCCTCCATCGACATGATTTCCTCTTCGCCGGTTTTGGTGTTTGTCCCGGCCACGGTGGTCAGCGCCCCGCGGCCGGCGCCCTCGGCCCAGCTGGCCCAGCTGTCGACCGGGTCCCAGCTCAGCAGTGCCCTGGCCCGCGCGGACCCGGCCAATGGGGCTGTCTTCAGCGCCCAGCAGACACACCCCCACCGGTCGATCTTCTCCTCGGTTAGCCCACTGGCCGGGTCTCTGGCTGCCAACCTGGCGGATCAGGTCATCAGTCGGTCTCTGAGTTTCACCGGCGATCGGGCCGCCCGTAAGCGTGCGCATCTCCCTGGGCCTTCTTCTTTTTTTTTTTTTTTTTTTTTCATTTTACACCTACCATTTGCGTCCCCCCCCCCCTCCCTCTCCGCCTCCCTCACACTTGCCTGACCCGTGTCCCCCTTCCCCGCTGCCGGCAGTCACCGACAAGGATGTCTCGCGTGCCCATTGGATTCCGGACAATGCGCCGGAGGCAGCCACCTGTCGGGTGGCCTACTGCCACAAGCGCTTCTCGCTGAAGCACCGCCGGCACCACTGCCGCGTGTGCGGGCTGACCGTTTGCACGGACCATTCGACCAAGCGCCTGCCGCTGGATCGCCAGGCCCGGTATGATTTGGTTCACGGTGTCAACTGCCGCGTTTGTGATGTCTGCTTCTCCGATGCCAAGTGTACGCCCTTTCTCCCCCCCTCCCCCCCCCCCTCCTCCCGCCATCGCGTGCGTTGGTATCAATATCACCTGCTGGCTTGCTCACATGTAACCACCCTAAAGCTCTTTCACGGCAGCGGCAGACCTCCGAGCTCGGCGACGAACTCCCATCCAGTGCGGTGTGTCTTTCTTCACGGGAACCCCCCCCCCATCATTCCTCTTCTTTCTTCCCGGGGCCCCCTTTCATCCACCTTCTGGCCTCTTTCGCCACCCACAGACTGCTCTGACATGCTGCCGGTTCGCCCGCCTTCCCTTCCTCTCTCTCTCTCTCTCTCTCCCTGCCTCCTCTGCCCAAGCTCGCCATCCCCGTGAGCAACCAGCTGGTCAGCTGGCAGAAGGCCGATTTCGGCCGCCTCAGTCTCTCGGTCTTCGGGCCGGAGTATGTGATGAATCGTCTGCTGTCCTTTGCGCGGATGCCCAATTGCGCGGTTTGCGGATCTACCGTGTCCGTCTCCTCGATCGTGTCGCTGGTCCAGCAACTGCTCGGTGCCACCGGGCTGACGGAATTCCAGAAGCGCCTCCGCTTGAAGGGGGGACCCACCCGGGATTCGTCCACCGGGTTGGCGGTTTCGCTGGAGACCAATGGCCTGGAGCCCCCGAGTGGGACATCCCGGGCCTCCTTCACCGGTGGTGGGCTGTCCTCCTCCGGGTCGGGCCCCGGTGGCCAGCCCCCCGCTGCCACCATCTCCAAGAAGCAATTCACCATGGTGGCCAGCTTCTGCCATGCCACCGGCATGGTCTTTTGCGAGCAGTGCATGCTGCCGGCCGATGTGACTCCCTGCTTGCCGGGCCCGGCCCTGCTGCACTGGGATTTCCAGGGGCAACCGGTGTCCAAGCACATTGTCCACCTTCTGGAAGCACTTCATGGGTTCCTGGTGGCCGACGACCTGCCGGACCTGCCGAGCCTGGTGGAGCTTTCCACGCCGGCCGGTGGGGAGCTGCTGCGACTGGCCCCTGCCGGGTTTGGGCAGAATTTCCAAAAGTACAATGTGGCCGAGTGCTTCATCGCCAATGACGAGTGCCCGGAGACCGGGATGATTTACACTTCGCGGTGTAGCCTCTTGGATGTCGTGCGCCCCGTGCGCCTGGCTGTTGTACGTTGCCTCGCCTCCCTTTGCCAGTGCTCCATTGCATCCCTGCCCATGTGTCTGACATGCATGTGTCCCTGTGTGTGTGTGTGTGTGTGTGTGTCAATGTGCCCATCACGCTGGCAGCTCATTCGCACTCGACTCCAGCGCCTGCTCGCGCGGATTCACGATTGCCCGGAGCGCGCAACCAACCCCCTGCTGGATCGACTCATCGACAGCCCCCTGTCCCCGCGGCTGGACCAGCCGGCCACGCTCTTCACCCTGGCCGAATTGGTGTACCTCAATCGCGGGCAGCTGCTCGACCTGCTGCGAGCCATCACCCTCAAGGCGCACTTGCATGTGGTGGACTGTCACCATTGCTCGGTGGTGGTGGGCGAGACTTGCCCCCGGTGCTCGCAGCCCCTCCCGGACATCTACTTCCCGCAGGCCGATGGAGATGGGTGCTTCCGTCTTGCCAATACCCGCGACCATGACCCGGACCAGCCGGCCAGCCAGGAGGATGCCGAGATGGCCTCCTTCCTGGACACGGCCAGCCAGGACTTCACCGACGTGCTGTTGCAATTTGACCGGCCGCCCTTCCACACGTCGCCGGGGCCCAGCCCGTCGCCGCTGATGGCCGACGGCAGCTCGGCCTCTCCCACTGACTATCGGCCGGCCGCTTGGCGATCGGTCACCTCGCTTCTGTCAAAGAAAAAGCGCCATGACAGCATGGCCGGCAGTCCGCCCACCAGGACCAGCCTTTCGGAGTCTTCGCGTCCATCGGACAGCCTGGCCATCAGCGACGACGCCTCGGACCGGTGGCACTACATCGACGCCGAGGAGTGGGCCGATTTGCCGGAGGTCTTGCAGTCGCTCATGGAGAAGACCCACCGGTCGGCGGTCACCTGCCCGGGGCTTTGCCGGCGGATGATGCACTCCGAGTGCTATGATGGCCGGCTGGGGTCGTTCATTGCACCGGCCAGCCCCAGCGGTGCCCGACGTGCCGGTGGTTCCTCTCGTGGGGGGTCCTCCGTTCTGCCGACCCTGACAACCTTGCAGGTGTCCTCCATGGTCTACTCCGCCATGCAGTACGCGTCGCGCATCAATCCCGGCCACGATGCGCGCACCTCGCGCCTGGAGATCATCGACTACCTGTCCAGCTCAAGCCTGGCCCGGAAAGCCGGGTCCCCGAAGCACAGGGGGATTGCCTCCTTCCTCAATGCCCCGGTGCCGGGGTGTCAGTCATGCTCCATGATTGCCTCCATGCTGGAGATGATGCCAGACCAGTGAAGCGCTGAGGAGAGGGGCGGGGGGGGGGGGGGG
>NW_009242976.1:1472351-1475884 GCF_000388065.1 Fonticula alba
GCCCACCCGAGTATTGGCCCGTGCCTCGGGGGCCCATCCTGCCGTTTGAAAGCTACGGGGGTCCTCACCGTACCCCGGCCCCCCGCGCGCACACCACCGGGGGCCCCCCCCCCCCCCCCCCCCCTCGCGCGCGCCTACTGCATGCGTCCGTTGGCACGAGGAATGACGCTGGAGTTGGCTCAGCCTCCCCCGGCGGGCGGCGGAGGCCGCCGGCGCGCCCGGAAACTGGGCTCCGGCCAGGCCGGGCTGTGACTCATCGCCCGGGGGTACTGGGTCATCACACAGGGCCCCAAGAAAAGCAGGCCGCTTGCCCGGCCAGGGGGGTGCTCATTGTGACGAATGAATTCAGTTGGCAGCCGGCGCCCTTGACTGGGAGGTTCCTGAATGATAGCCGGCTGCCGGGGCACAATCGGCGCGCCCTTTGATGGGCACAGCGGCCTGCGGGTATGGACGAATGCGAGGTAGGCCTGCACGTCGCACACGCTGGAGCCGGGGGGCGGGGGGGCGGGAGGGGGCGGATTGGGGTGCCCCCCCCATCCTATCGGTGCCCAAGTGTGTTGCCCATCCCCGTCCCGCCCCCCCGACCCCTCCCATCCCGTCCTGCTGTCGTCCCGGGCGGGGAATTAAAAAGCCCCACCATGCTCTAGACACCGCCCGGGGGCTTGAGCCAGAGAATTGGTGAACTTGTGCCCTCACCCCCTCCCCCCTGTGCACACTCCCCTCCCTTTCCTCCCTTGCTTGCCTGCCCGATGACTTCCTCCTCTGCCCCGATGGACGCCGTCATGGACGCCCCCAGCGCCAAGCGCGTCAAGCTCTCCCCTTACACGTGCGTGTGCCAGCCCGCTTGCCTCCTGTTCGCCTGGTGCCTCCGCTCGGGCAATTGCCGCCCCTCTTGCGCGTGGAAATGCCTAACACCCGGACCGATGATCCCGCAGCAAGGTCAACGCCAACGGCGCCTCCTCCTCCCGGTACCGCTACCACACCGGCTTCGGGTCGCACTTCTCCTCCGAGGCCCTGCCGGACACCCTGCCCAAGGGGCAGAACTCGCCGCAGGTCTGCCCGCGCGGCCTCTACGCCGAGCAGCTGTCCGGCACGGCCTTCACCAAGCCCCGGACCACCGGCAACTTCTTTTCCTGGCTGTACCGCATCCGCCCGTCCGTCGGGCACCGCGGCTACTCGGCCATCAATGCCCCCACCGAGATTGTCGGGGACTTCTCCTGCTCGACCGTGGCCCTCCCGGTGCCGGACCAGCTCCGCTGGTCGCCCTTCCGCATGCCGGCCGACTCGGAGGCCACGGACTTCATCTCGGGCCTGAAGTCGGTCGCCGGTGCTGGCTCCGCGTCCGTCCGCAATGGCCTGGCCATCCACGTGTACACGGCCAACCGCTCCATGGAGCGGACCTCCTTCTACAACAGTGACGGTGATTTCCTGATCGGTGCGACCCCACTCCCGACAGGCGCTTTGCCGTTCGCCGGCCTGCGCTCGCCCCCTTGCGCATGTGCCCCCTCGTCATATCCACTGCTCGCCCCCGCCCCCGGCAATTTTCCATTCTCACACCATCTCCCCCCATGGCCGGCCGCTTCGTCGCGCGCAGTCCCCCAGCTCGGTGGTCTCGACATCCAGACCGAGTTCGGCATGATGGACCTGCTGCCCAACCAGATTGCCGTCATCCCCCGCGGCATTCGCTTCTCGGTCAACCTCCACGACAAGCAGGCGTACGTTCGACGGTGGCCACCGGCTTCCCTTTGCCCTGTGCCCTGTTGCCTGGTGGTAGTGGTCCCCCCCCTCCCTCCTGACATCCTCCCTTTCTTTCTCTCTCTCTCTCTCTCTCTCTTTCTCCCTTTCTCTCTCTCCCCTCTTCGACCCCAGCCGCGGGTATGTTCTCGAGGTCTTCAACGGGCGCTTCGACCTGCCGGACCTCGGTCCGATCGGTGCCAACGGCCTGGCCAACCCCCGGGACTTCGAGTACCCGATGGCCCACTACGACCAGGATGCCGCCACCAATGTCGCCGCGCCTGGGCCGGATGGCGCCCCGACCGACGAGTGGTGGCGCGTGGTCACCAAGTTCCAGGGGAAGCTCTTCTCCGCGGCGCAGCCCTTCACCCCGTACGATGTGGTCGCCTGGCACGGCAACTATGCCCCGTACAAGTATGACCTGGCCAACTTCATGGTCATCAACACGGTCAGCTTCGATCATTGTGTACGTTGCTCTTGTCTGTTGGATTGCTTGGCCGCCGGTGCCCGGCCCCGGGGCACCGGCTGCCGGCCGCCAGCCCGCTCGTTTGGTGTGCATGCGTGTGCATGTGCTCGCTCCCACTCACCTGCGACATGTCCGGCCCTTGCCCTCGCACCCACGCACCCACGCACCCACACGCGCAGGATCCCTCCATTTTCACCGTGCTCACTTGCCGGAGCCTGGAGCCCGGTGTTGCTGTGGCCGATTTCGTCATCTTCCCCCCGCGGTGGGGTGTTGCCGACCACACCTTCCGGCCGCCGTACTACCACCGGAACTGCATGTCCGAGTTCATGGGCCTCATCAATGGCGCGTACGAGGCCAAGGCCGGCGGCGAGGAGGACGGCTTCGCCCCGGGTGGCGCGTCCCTGCACAACACCATGACCCCCCATGGCCCGGACCGCAACACGTTCATCGCCGCCAGCGATGAGAAGCTCCAGCCCCGGCGTATCGCCGACGGCACCCAGGCCTTCATGTTCGAGACGCACTTCATGCTCAGCCCCACTCGCTGGGCGCTGGAGCGCTCGGGCGTCGTTCAGCCCCGGTATGTGAGCTGCTGGGAGAACATGCCGGTGCGCTTCAACCCCGATGGGCTGGAGGCCATCCGCGAGGACTCCTCCGCCTAAGGCAGGAGCCAGGCTGCCGAGCGCACAGCACATGGCCATCGGTCTCCCCTGTGTCGTGCTCCGACGTGCCCCCGGCGTCCTGGTTGGGCTGCACATTGTGCTGGTTCTCCTGGCACCGCGGGACTGCCCATGTCATTTCACCTCTCTCCACACGGGGCTCTTTGTGCCCTGGTGCACCTGCCTCAATCACATCCCATGGAATCACATCTTCTCGCCCCAAGGAGCAGGTCTATTTCTATCCTCAACAGAGGGGGGAGGGGGCGGGGAGGGGAACGCAAGGACGGGGGGAGGGAGGGGAGGGCGAAGAAAAGGAGAAGGCTTGGGGGGAGGGGGGGGGGGGGGAATGGCTCTACTCGGAAGGTGGCCCGGGCTCGGGGGGCGGCACCGGGTCCGAGTGGAGGCGCCGCTTGCGGCCGACCGAGTGCAATTGCCGGGCAAAGGCGTGCGGATCCTCGACACCGGACGTGGTGACCGGACTCTGGGTATACATGTCCAGGATGGTGTCTTTGACGGCTTCGGAGTTGACTGTCCGCCGGAAGAGCCCCTCGCGGGAGTCCTGCGCAAAGTGAGGCACTGCGACGGGCGCGAAGGGGCCGCGAAGGGTTAGCACAGGAGCCAGGGATCGCGCTTGATGGGCAGGTCGGCGGAGTCCCGAGCCCGGGGGTGGGGGGGGG
>NW_009242976.1:1475894-1476375 GCF_000388065.1 Fonticula alba
GTGGGTGCGTGAGGGCCAGGTGGATCGAGTGTGGTCTGTCTTTGCTCCCTCCGTCCTCTCTTTCCCTTGCCTGCCTGCCTGCCTGCCTGTCTGCCTGCCTGCCTACCTCCGTGTTCCCCCCTTGCTCTCGCCTCTCCGGCGTCCGCCACCTGCCTGGCCCAATGCACTTGTATCTTCCCCTTTGCCCATCCTCTTGTGTTCCCTTGTCGTCCTCTGTGCCTCGCGATTGATCGCGTGAAAGGGGGCGGCAAGCGGCTTCCTCTTTCTTTCGCCCCTTTTTCGCGCCCGGTCCCGGGGGCGCCGCGGCGGACAGAGGGAGGGACCGCGGGCGTGCGGCCCCCCCCCCCCCCCCCCCCCCCCCCCCCGGAAGGGAAGGGCGGCCCCCCCCCCCCCCCCCGGCGTAAGCGTAATTCCGGAGGTCAACCCCCAGGCCCCGTGCGCGCCCGCGTGCGGCCCCCGCGTGCCAGCCCCGGAAATGACG
>NW_009242976.1:1479303-1486187 GCF_000388065.1 Fonticula alba
GGCGGAGGGGGCGCGCGCGCGCGAGCAGCGCAAGAGGGCAGGGAAGTGAGGCGCAGAAAGACGGCGGAGGCGGGGGGGGTTGTCGGTGCCCGGAAGATGGGGCATCCCCGGGGCCTGGAGGGATGGCCAAGAAAAAGCCCCCAACGATCCCCCGCCTCCGCCGCCTCCGCCGCTCCGGAAGCACCACCGGGGAGGACGGGGCGGAGAGCCAGGAACCCAGGGAGAAAGATCCGGATAATCTCCCAGGGAAGGGCAGGGCGGGGGGGGGGGGGGGGGGCGCCAGCGGCGGCCATATGCCGAGGTGCTGCCCACGGGGGTGTAGCTGCCCACGCATGGCCGTTCGGTGGGGCATCGATCCTTGGGACTAGTTGTCTGGCTCTCCCACCCCATCCTCTCGTCGGCTCTCCCGGGCCTGCCCTGCCTGTGTTTGTGAGTGTCCAGGGGGGGGGGGGGGGGGGGGCATAATGCGCCCGCCGTGTCATTTCGATGCAGGCACTTCCGCGTCAGGGGCGCGGACCCAGGGAAGGCGACACCGGCAGAGAGGCGTCGAGTGGGTGAAATCCCCCGGCCGGCCTCTTGGGCAACCGGCCTCGCTCGGCATGCCCCATCGCCTCGACACCCCGCGGTGATATACTCTCCCCTCCCCTCCGCTCGCCCCTTTGCCCCGCACCAAGCCGCTTGTCAGTTTCCCCGACACCATGCTCCCCGCCGTCGCCCGCCTGTCTGTCCGCTCGCGCGCCCTCCCCGGCGTGGCCAGCCGTGCCTTTGCCACCGCCTCCTCTGCTGACGCCTCGACCGAGCACGGCGTCAAGAAGTTCGGTGTTGTCGGCGCCGGCCAGATGGGTATCGGCATCGCCCAGGTGGCTACCTCTGTGGTCGGCCTGCCCGTGGTCCTGGTCGACACCAGCGCCGAGCGCCTCGAGAAGCAGATCGCCTTCATGGGTGCGTGTACAGCCACTGCGGTCGCCCTTCTCCCCCCGTAGGATGGCTGCGCCCGGGTCTTCTCCCGCATCTCCTGTCCCCTGCCTCTTCTCTCCCCTCCCGGACCTTGCTCGCCACTGACCGAGAGTACATTGCCTCGTCGCCTCCTCCTCTCCCCTGTCCCGGACCGGGCCTTGGCCTCGGTCGCGCGCCCACACACACACACACACACACACACACATACGTCCACGCCGCCCCACAGGCAGCGTCCTGGCCAAGGACGTGGCCAAGGGCCGCATGACTGAGGAGCAGCGTGCCGCCGCCCTGGACCGCATTGTCCCGGCCACCAGCCTCTCGGCCCTGGCCGAGTGCGACTTCGTGGTGGAGGCCGTGTCCGAGGACCCGGCCATCAAGCTGGAGCTCTTCCGCCAGCTGGATGGCGTGCTGGCCGCCCCGGCCCCCGGCGCGGTTGGCCCGATCCTGGCCTCCAACACTTCGTCCATCCCGCTGACGCGCATTGCCGGCTCGGTCTCCGCGGCCCGCGCCACCAGCGTCATCGGCATGCACTTCATGAACCCGGTCCCGGTGATGGAGCTTGTCGAGGTGATCCCCGCCCTGCAGACCGCCGATGAGGTCCTCCTCCGCACTGAGGCCCTGGCCCGGGCCATGGGCAAGACCACCGCCCGGTCGGCCGACGCCCCGGGGTTCATCGCCAACCGCCTGCTCATGCCGATGCTCAACGAGGCCATCATGTGCCTCGGCGAGGGGATCGCCACCCCGGAGGACATCGACACCGTCATGCGCCTCGGCATGCGCCACCCGATGGGGCCGCTCAAGCTGGCGGACTTCATCGGCCTGGACACCTGCCTGGCCATCATGCGCGTGCTCTACAACGAGGTGCGTTGTGCATCGGCACTGCGTGTGGTACTTCTGCCCGGCTGCCTTTTTCCTCGTCCTTCTCTTTCTTTTTCTTTCCTTGCAAAGCCCCCGGCCACAGCCGGTTGTCCCTCTGCGGTGGCTCCCTCTTCTTCCTTTTCGTGCTCTCTGACCCTTATCCCTTCTATGGCAGTTCGGTGACCCGAAGTTCCGCCCTGCCCCGCTGCTGGTCCGCTATGTCGAGGCTGGCTGGCTCGGCAAGAAGGCCGGCCGTGGCTTCTACCAGTATTAAGCGCGCGTGCCGCCGCCGCCGCCGCCGCCCGGTGAATTGCTCCCCCTCCGGGAGACGCCTGCTCTGGCTTCTCCCGGGATGTGCCCGCGCGAGGGGGAGGCAAATAGAAACACACCTCCCTCCCTGGGGGGGAGGTGTGCGCATGTACACACACACACACACACTCGTGCGTGTGTATGTGTGTGTGTGTGTGGAAAAAACAGGATGTATTCTGGATCTATGGTACAAAGCCCTCTCTCGGTGACCGGGCGGCTAGGGCAACACTGTCGCCCTACTCCGGGAGCGGCAGAGAGAGAGAGAAGGAGAGAAGGAGGGGAGGGAAACAGGCTCGGGAGGGGTGTGGGGTTCGGGCGTGGAGGATGCACAGGCCTGGGAAGGGCCGGGTCCGCGCCAGGCGTTCCGCCTAGGCCTCCAGATCGTCGGTCTGAACACCGTGGGACTCGGCCACCGCGTCGAGCCGCGCGCGACGGGCATCCAGGTCGGCCTTCTTGTACACGCGCGAGGGGACAAACGGGAGGACGGTAATCGAGCGGTGGCTCAGCTGGTAGCCATTGAGCTTGGCCATGGCGCGGTTCGCGTCATCCGGGATCTCGTAAACGACGAATGCATTGCCACGGGTGGTCGGGGAGTTTCCACTGGTCACAGGGGGAGGGGGTAGGAGGGGGGGGGGAGAGAGCAGGGCGAAGGTGAGGGGAACAGGGCGAGAGAGGGGGGGGATGGGGCAGGAAGGGAGCAGGGATGGAGCAGGGATGGAGTAGGGATGGAGTAGGGCGGGTGGAGAAACGCACAGACGGATCTGCTGGATTGCCCCGAACTTGCCGAACAGGTCGTACAGGGTCTTGGAGGACACATCAAAGGGAAGATACCTGGAGGGCAGCCAAGAAAAGGGGAGGGGGAGGAAGGCTGGTGAGTGGCCCGCGGCCGAGGGAGGAGGCGAGCAAGCCTGCCTGGACACGCACTTGACGAAGAGAATGCGGTTGTTCTGCCGCGCTTGGCGGGATTGCTGGGTGCGCAGGCGGACGAAGAGGTCAGACAGACGCCCAGGCCGGGCGGCGAGAGGCCCTCCCGGGGAAAAGATAAGCAGGGGGATGAGCGAGACAGGGAAAACGCACAAGCGAGCTCATGATGCGCCGACAGGAGGAAAGAGTGAGACAGGCAGAGAGGGCGAAGCGAACAGGAGGCGGAGGGCGAGGAGGCGGGGGGGGGGGAGGGGCTCTGCTGGATGGCACCCGGGAACGGTGCCAACCTTAGCCCGGCGCCGAAAAAGTGAGTCCGCCCAGGACGTGCTGCTGGCCGTGGGGAGCAAAGTCCCGAAGCTCCCTCCCAGGCGGGCAATGCCCGGCTGCCGACGTATGAGTGCGTGTCATGATGCCCGAAGATCATGTGGGTGCCAGTGGGCGTGTGCCCCTTCGTGTCTGATATCTCGGAATCCTCGGACGGTGGAGCATCCGCCGCCGGCGCGCCGAACGCGTGGGGGCTGGCCCGGGGAGGGGATCGGGTGGGGATGTCCGGCCACGAATTCAGAACCGACCGGGGGACGATCCGCATTGACTGTGTCTGAAAATGGTGCACTTTAATATGGACGATAAAATAGTCCCCGGCCGGTGTGTGCCTAGGAGGGATCGAGGCCGGGAGGTTTGCGAGGCTGGGGCCTTTTCCCTCCTCCCTGGCTGGCGGGCCTGCCCCGAGAGGCTGCCAGGACGGTGCCCCTGCCGCGGGTGCGGGACCGCCGCCAGGACCTCGCCCCCGGCGATAGCGCGCATGCCCTGACGCGCGCACACAGCATGCCCCCCCCCCCCCCCCCCCCCCCGGCGAGAAGCACGAAAAAAGCCCCGGTGTTCGCTCACCCCGGCACAGCGGGATGCGGAATACGGGGGACCAGATCCAGCGCGGTGGAAACCATGGCCCCGACGGCCGGGCCCCGCCCCCTCTTGCGCCCCACCCGCCCTGTCACCCTGGCTTTCTTGTTTATCTTGCACGCTGCGCCCCTCAGCAGCAATTTCGCCGGCACGAGGCGTCGTTCTGATGGCGCCGGTAGCCGTGCGTGGGGGCGGGCCTGGGAGGCGGCGGCCCTGTCCTCGGGCCCCGGTCCCGGCTGCCCCACCCCCTCCCGTCAAAACCGTTACCTGACCCCGGGCCTCCGAGGACACGGGCCCACACGGGCCGCGCGTGGCGAGCGTATCGCGCGCCGTACCTCCCCGGTTGGGTCTGGCAGACTAGAGAGACAGCCGCGCCCGGCGCCAGTGCATGCAGATGCCGATGTGCCCGGGACCTGGCCGCCCGTTGGCGAGGGCGCACCGGTTTGCGTGGGGGCGGTGCCCCATCTGCGTCGGCGCGGGTGTGTCTCTCTCTCTCTCTTTCTCTCTCTGTCTCTCTCTGTCTCTCTCTCTCTCGCGGTGAAAGTCCGAGTGTGTATGCGGGCTCCCGTGTTCCGGCTGGAGTGTAGGCCGCCGGTCCGGGGCTCTGTATCCTTATGCCGCGACGGCCGTTTGTGCCGTGGCCCGCCCTAGCCCCCGGATCGCCGGCGGGGCCGGGCGTACTCGTCAGCCGCGTAGGTGCTTCTGAAGTGACATTAGATTTCCCCCCGCGGGGGATTCTGATTCATCTGGAGGGGCTTCCTCAGGCCCGGCCGAGTCTGGGCGCTCACTGTCCCCCGCCCCCCCCCGCCCCTGCCCCCCGGGCGGGAGGCGGACGAGAACCGGCGGCGCCCGGGGCCTGCCGCATGGAGAAACAGGTGCCCCCGGCTGGCGCCCGCCCCCCGACGCAACGCCAGGCCTTTGCGCAGGGTGGCCGTATCCCGGGTGCCGGCGGGTCGCGCCGCTGTCTCCCCTGTTGCCGGGCGTGCAGCAGCACGCCATCGGCAGGAATGCGAGTCTCGTCCGCGGCCGGCGGGTCTCGCGCATGCTTGCTGCGCGCAGGCTCCTCCCGGCTCGCGGGCCCCGGCGGGGGGGCCATTCTGCTGATTCTGTACTCCAGAGCGGCCGCCTTTGGGGCGGGTGCCTCCGCCGCGCCGGGGCCGTCCTGCTGGCGGCTGCCGGGCTTCTCCGGAGCAGGGCCGCCCCGGCGGAGATGCGATCAGTCCTCGGGCCCGGGCTCGGCCCCGGTGGCCGGCCCGGATTCCGGGGGAATGCGCCCCTGCCGGCGGCGCCATCCGGCCCCGGCCCCCGGGCCCCCCTCGCGGCTCGCGCGCCCCCCCCAGGCCGCCGGGCAGTATCCGGCACACGCGCCGGCCCACTACCACCTGTCCGCGGCTGCTCCCCACCAGCCACAGCATACCCAGCACCAGCACCAGTCGCAGGTCCCCTTCGGTAATCACGACCCCCGGCCGGTTGGCCTCCGCCCCGGAGGGGCGGCCGACACTCGTCGGGGCTACCTGACACCGCATCGACGCATGGCCCGCGGTGCCCTGGCGCCCCCCCCCCCCCCCCCCCCCCCCCTTCGCCGCAAGGGGGCAGGGCGGGTGCCCCTCTACAGGCGGGACACGTATGCGGGCATGTCCTGCGGCCGGCGCCCGGGCGTCGTCCCGGCTCCCGGGGCGCGCACGCGCGCATGGCGACAGGCCTGGGCAAGCTCGGGCCCCGCCAGCACTAGGCCGGTCAAGTGTCCGGCGCGCGCCAGCTACCCCGGCTGGGCATCACTCGGCTGGCCAGCCCCGCCCGTGCGCATTTGCGCGCGCGCGCGCGGCCGGTTGTTTAACTTGCCCCCCCCCCCCCCCCCCCCCTCGATCTGCCCGCGCTTGGCTTGACTCGCGCCTCGCACACGCCCTCTCGCGATCTCCGCGGCCAGTTGGCGCGCCGGCGCATGGCGCCCCCGGGGGTTTCGTGGCACGCACCGGCGCACGTCCCCCCCCCCGCCCAGCCTGGCTCCCGAGAGCCCTTGCCTCGGGCGCGGGCCGCCCGCAGGGGACACAAGCCCTCCGGGCTGGGGGCGGGTGTGGGTGGGTGTGCCTGCGCAACGTGGGCCCCCCCCCCCCTTTGCCCGTCTGCGGGCGGCTCCCGGGAACTGCCTGACTTGGCGGGCAGGACACGAAGACGCGCCCCCCGCGCCGCCCCACGCAGGGGCTCCGCCAGTATAAGAGGCGGCCGCCAGCGCGGCGGCCGGCTCCTGTTTTCCCTCACCCGAACGTCGCCCCCATACGACGCTTGCCTCGTCCCCCCCGCTCTAACCTCGCTGCCGACGACGGCGCGCCTCTGCGCGTCACTTTCGCGCGCGCGCCCCTCGCGCCCCGGGTTTGTCCGCCCCTCGACATCCCGGTTCCCTCCGTTGCTCCACCAATCGTTTGCCCCTGTTTCACCCATTGAGCCGGCCTTCTTTCCACGGGAAGCCGCCCAGTGAGTGCCTCAGAGCCCCCTCACCCCCCCTTGCGTGACTCGCCGCCGCGTGTGTTCCCGCGTCCTCTCTCGTCCGTCGCCTACCGCCGTAGTCGCACCCGCTCTCGTTGTTCATCTCCAAGATGCAGGTCGTCCACCAGCTTAACGCCTTCAACCGCTGCAAGCAGCGCCAACGCGAGACCGAGGCCACCTCGACCGCCGCCACGCCAAACGATTCCACCGGAGTTGGGAAGAAAGTTTTCGGGTATACCGAACGTCCACTCTTTCCTGAGGCTCAAAACAATGGATTCCTTGCTTCCGTACGTGTGCATGCTTGCTCCCTTGGCCCGCCGGGGGGAGGGGAGGGGGCCTGCTCGTCTCTGCCTCGTTCCCCCTTGCCCCGCCCCGCCCCGCCCCCCCCCCCCCCCCCCCCCCCCCCCCCCCCCCCCCCCCCCCCCCCCCCCCCCCCCCCCCCCCCCCCCCCC
>NW_009242976.1:1486197-1489274 GCF_000388065.1 Fonticula alba
CCCCCCCCCCCCCCCCCCCCCCCCCCCCCCCCCCCCCCCCCCCCCCCCCCCCCCCCCCCCCCCCCCCCCCCCCCCCCCCCCTCTCTCTGCGCCCCCCCCACCCCCTCCCATCGCAGATTCACACCCGCCTCTTCGCCTTCTGGCCTGTTACCTCTGCCTCGACCATGAGCGCGGAGTCTAACATCCCGGGGCCGATTGACGGGTAAACACTTGCGATCTAGCTTTCCCGACTGCGTGGGGAATACAGTGGACGCCGCCGGCGAGGGGGCGCTCTCTCCTCCCTCCTTCCATCTTCTCTCTATGTTTTTTTTTGGAAGAAAGGAGGAGGCCAGGAGCGTCCCCCCTCCGCGGGCTTCCGCCCACTGTTCGCGCACCGGGGTTCCCCGGCTCTCTCGGCCGGGGGATAGCTAGATCCGCGCCACCCACACCATGTGCTTTCTCCTGCGCGTAGTGACCCTGCTGTATGACGTGTGTCTTCGTGTGCGTGTGCGTGTGCGTGTGCGTGTGCGTGTGCGTGTGTGTCCTCTGAGATGGTCACACGTCGCACGTGCGCGCGCACGCGCACGCGCGCGTACGCACGTCCTGCTGGGTGGCTGGGCTCCTTGAAAGAGGAAGGGGGTGTCTCATCTATTCCCCTCTCTGTGCGCTTCTCGCGGCGTGTGCGTGCCGGAGGAGGAGAGACCGCCACACGCATTCCCCATGCGGGTGGTTCTCTCTTTCCCTCCGCGTGCTGCCTCTCCTGCCCGGCGTACAGTCAACAACAATAGACACGACACCGACCACAAACACCTTCCCCCGCGCTACCCCTTTTTTTTGTGCGCCCTTCTCAGCATGCTTCTCCCTTCGTTCGCGCGCGCGCGCGCGCACGCGTGTGCATATCACACACACGCCTTCGTGCACAGGATCCGATGCTTCCTTCGCCGCCGCGTGTTTCTCTCGCTGGCCCTGTGTTGTTGTTTTTTTTCTTTTCCTTCGCCCACCGAGGTGCGGGCAGGACCCGTCCATTTCTCCTGTGACCTTCCTTGTACTGGGGTGTTATTCCGCCGAACGCGAATGTGCGCACAAAAGGAGGAGCCGACAGCCGGGAGAGACCGAGGTCAGGGCACACCAGGTCCATGTGTCTTTTTATTTTTTTTTTGCCACTTCCTCCTGCCTCCGATGGGGCGGGGAGAGGGGGAGATGGCCAACTAGAGAGAGGAGAGAAAGAGGGGATGCAAGGAGGGAGGAATGTGCACGGGTGCCTGCGCGCCCCCCTCCCTCACGCCGGGGTTGTCAGGCCCACGCTGTCGGCCAAGCTAGAGAGCAGCCGAGTGGCGGTCACCAACAGACACGCTCCAGCCAGGGCAGCAGCGGCTAGTGTGGCCGGGCGCCGGTGCTGAGCCCGGCGCCAGCCCGCACCCAGGCGGCCCACCACCCCCGGGGCCAGGATGAAGTACAGAATCCCACGCACCGCCAAGCCATACACGGTCGGCGGACTGACAAGGCCCAGATATGACAGGGAAAAGGCGCTGTCGGTCATGCTCAGCAGCCGCGAGGAGAGCCCCAGGCGATTGGCCAGTGCCAGCACCCGGCCCACTTGGGCCATGCTCGACTGGCCATCGGGATTGCAGGCCGCCAGCCCGCCCCAGGCGGACGTGGCCGCCTCCTTGGACATCACATCCCCGAGCACCGGGCCCAGCAGCGATCCCCAGCGAGTTGATGTGCCCGAGGCCGGGGCCGGAGAGGCCGGGAAGACCGCGCGCGACACGCTGAAGGACACCAGGGCACTGGATTGCAGCAGCAGCGGCAGGGCCGCCGTCGCCAGCAGCGCACAATACCCGAGGATGACCCAGGCAAAGAAGGCGGCCATTTGCCTGTCACAAGGTGGCCGAGAGGGCACCATCCGGAGGGGCCCAGGACATCCGGCGGGAGGGAGACCGAGGCAAAAGAAAGAAAGAAGAGTCCCAATCAGTGCATCAGTGAGTGCCCCCTGGCAGGTGCCATTCGGCTACAAAGAGGACGGAGGAGGGAGCGGGGCAGGCGGGGCGGAGGATGGCGTACCGGCCATAGGAGGAGTCGTCGCCACGCCGGGAGTCGGGGATTCCGGAAATCCAGTGGACCGATCGCAGCAGGGCCACCACGCTTCCCAGGGCCAGGCCGCGCGCGAAAAAGAGCACGGTGGCCAACTTCCACAGGAGCCCAGCCACGGTCGCCAGCGGCCGCAGGCTGACCGGGGCATATGCAATTGGATCTGCCACTTGTGCTGCCAGCCAATCCAAGCTCACCTGCCAGGGGACCACGGCGAAGGCAATGTCCCACGCCAAGCGCAGCAGGATGACGCCAGTGAAAAGCCCCCGGGCCACGGCCTCCAGCGATGGCAGGGCAAGCACGCCCGGGTTCCTCGGGCCAGGGCCCGCGGCCGGGTGCGCGAGAGCAGGGCCTCGGGCCGCGCGGGAGGCGTCCGGCCGAGGAGCCCAAACGGAAGAGCCCGGCGAAGCCACTGGGGGGCCCCTTTCGCGGGGGAGCTGCTCCGCCAGCAGAGACATGTCCTCCAGGCTGAGCGTCGTCCGTGAGAGGCTAGCCTGGCGCAGCCGAGCGGCAGCCAGGGCCGCGCTTAGCGACCGGCTGGCCGCCTCAAGATCCTCCCATAGCGAGGCCGGTCCGGGCATCGGGGGCTCGGCCGCGGGAGTCACCTCGGCCAGGCCCTGCACTTCGGCCTCCGCAGGGCAGAAGGTGGCCTCAAGCGTCGGCCGGAGGCTGGCCCCGGGGGCGCGGAAGCCCAGCTGAAGCAGCACCAGACTGGCCGGCAGGGCCACCCCCAGCAGGTATACGGTTGCTGGAGCGGCCAGCAGTTGATCCATCCAGAAGATGGCCGTCTCGATGGCCGTGCGAGTGGTGGCTTCCAGCGGCGATCGGACCACCTGCAGATAGAGGGCCGCGAGGTCCAGCCGCGCGGAGACCGAGTTGTGGGCATACCCCACCGACAGGTGGCCCAAGTCCACCAGCGGGACGAATAGGCCCTCGGGAATGAAGTAGTCCAAGGCTATGCTCATGGGTAGGGCACAGCCGAGAAGCTGGGAGCCGCGTTCGGGGGGGGG
>NW_009242976.1:1489284-1493045 GCF_000388065.1 Fonticula alba
GGGGGGGGGGGGGCAATGCGTCGGTCAGGCAACTTCCCAGGCCCGGAGGCAAGTACGAGGCAGGGGGAGGCAGCGGGAGAGAGAGAGAGAGAGAAAGATACACGCAGAGGGCAGAGACAGACGGAGGGGTGTCATGTACAAGAGCTTGCGAGGCAAAGGCATCCAGCAGGTGGTGGAGACGCTCTCGACGCCAGGCGGCCTGCGCGCTGGACCGAGCCACCGTGAGATAGTAGGAGACGGAGGAGGTGAAGCCCAGGCCGCGCTCAGGGCCGCCCAGGGGGGGCAGGTGGCCGGCAAAATGTCGGCGCTTGTGCAGATGCCCCTCGGCCAGGAAGCATAGCAGCGGCAGAGCCACCACGGCACAGATCAAGTTCAGCACCAGTGCCCGAGACCAAACGGCTCGCAGGGCGTCGATGCTCAGCACCGGCCCAAGCAGGCCGGGCTCCGGCCGCAGGAGGGCCGCACCAAAGTCCAAGCCGCTCGAGCTCGACCCGACCGGGGCCGGTGGGCCCATCTCCGAGCGCAAGAGCAGCAGGGCCACCGGGGCCAGGAGAGACAGCAGCAGGGTGCTGAGAACCCCCCCGGCCAGGGCGCCCACCAGGAGGCGGCTTTCGAGCGAGGGCTGCGACCGAGCCATGGCCAGGGAGGCGCGCGTGAATGGAGCTGGCGGGGGCTTCCGCGCGGCAAGGGCATTACGCCGGAGGAGGAATGTGTAAAGCACCCGGTCGGCGGCCCTGCCAGGGGCACACCCCGGGGGCCGGATCCCGGTGGAGGTGGCCCGGGCTGGCGCAGGGGGCGGGTCCCGGCCCAGGGAGGAGGTCGGGATGGCCTGGAGCCGGAGGCGTTTGTGCGGCTCAGCCGGGACCCAGGCAGGCGACAGGGCCGAGCACAAGCCCGGGGGCCCGGCGGGGGCGGAGACACTCGGAGTCCGAGCCGACTGACCCGGCGAAGGGACCGCACGAGTCCCGGTCGTCGAGGAACACTCGACTGAGGTCCCGCACGCTGGCCACTCTTCGCCGGGAAGGAGCCACAAGTGGTCGCGACCACTTGTGGCCGACGCCGCGTCCGGCAGGGAGAAGGAAACAATGCGCGGCAGGACCGGCGGGGAGAAGGGCACCAGCAAGCCGGTCGGCGTGGCAAAGTCCGCGGTGTCCAGCAAACTCATCGATTGTGGCGTGGCTGGGAGGAGCCCTCGGCGTGGGGCTTGGCCCGGGGTGCCTGGAGAGGCTGATTCCTCGGCCGGGCGCTTGATTCGCGGGGTCCCCTCGCCCCGGGGCCTGGGCATCAGGCCGCTTGACACCGGCGAGAAGAGCACACGCCCAAGTGGAGGGCCCAGGTCCGGGGTGGAGCCCGGGGTGGGCATGTTGCCCGGCGCTCGCGCCAGAGATGGCGAGTCTGGAAGCGGCCCGCGCGCCGGGGTGGATGGCGGAGAGGGCCGCTTCATGTCCCCGGGATCCAGCTGAAACGAGGCAATGGCCCGGGCCCGGAGTGTGGGCGACCGGCCGACCGGCACCGCGGGCATGGGACCCGGCACCTGAAAGCGGGGGAGCAGCTGCTTCGGCACGGCCGAGCGAAGCTGCCGCAGGTTGGCCAGCAGGGGACTGGACAAGGGGGACCACATGTCCAGAGGAGGGACAGCCAGTGAGGCGAATGCCGGAGCCAGGTGGACGTCGGGCGTGCTCGGTGCGGCTGGCCACCGAGCCGTTGGCTGTGAGGAGGCCACCGGATTGGCCAGGGTATTCGGGCGTGGCCGAGCTCGCGAGGCAGTCGGACTGCTGCCAGGGCCTGGACCGGCGACCAGCGACCTGGCCAGGGCGGCAGCCGCCGCATGGGATGTGATCTTGGCCGAGCGGAGGCCCGCAAGCAGACGCGCACGCAGGCGCGTTTGCAGGCTTGGTGCCTGGTGGGGGGGATGCCGAGGGCGCTGTTGCTGTTGTTGCTGCTGCTGCTGCTGCCGCTGTTGCTTCCCTTGCGCGTGGATGGCCAGCCCAAGGCGCGAGAGATCGGCCGACGAAAGGGTGGCCGATTCGAGGTTCGACTCGAAGCCAGCCAGCATGGCTGAGGACAGGGATGCCAGGGGGACCAGGCCGGCGGAAAGGTCCGGCGGGGGAGGTCCCCGAGGGTTGGACGTGAGCATGCTCCCTACATGGCGGACCACCTGCGATAGGCGCGTGGCGAGGGGGCTTGCTGGTAGGAAGCGGAAAATCCATCGGACCTGCTGCGAAAGAGCCACTCCAGCCAGACGCAGTGTGGCCAGGCGTTGGTGAAGGCCACGGGGGGGAGTTGGTACCGGACGCGGCTGCAGGGGCTGCTGGCGTCGGGGGCGCCGAGGAGTGCGGCCTCGGCCGCGCGAGGTCCGGTGCTGTCGGGCCAGGCGCCGAGGTGGTCGAGACCCCGGCGGCGACAGTGAGGCCTCCAGGACGGCGGGCATCGATGCTTCCGGGAGGGCAGGCATCGGCGCCAGTCGGTCTGCCAAGTTGGGAGGTGGCGATGCCAGGGCCATCTTCATGCGAGGGGCCACGGCCCAAGCATAGAGACCCGACAGGTTGATGGTGGTCTCGTCCCAGGCCAGCAGGGCCAGGAGGGCACGACGAAGGACCCTCGGGGAGTGGGGATCCGTGAAGAGTGCCACATCCAGGAGAGGCTGTGACAGATGCCACGCCAGCAGGACACACAGCGACCAGGCCAGGACGAAGAATACCTGATCGCGCATCCAAAAGTAGAAAGCCATCTCCACATACACGGCCGAGTGGATATCCACCGACGGGGGCCCTGCCGGGGGTCGGGCCGCAGGAGCGGCCAGCAGGGCGGCTTCCCCCTGGCCCATGGTGTGGAGCCGCTCCGGGCTGGGGGACCCGCCGCGAGGGAGGATGACCAGCAGCAGCCTCACGGCCAGCAGCATGCACAAGTAGTACACCCCCAGGCAGGAGAGCAGCCCCGAGAGCCGCCGACGACCATGGGCTGGACGGACGAGGGCCCATGGCCGCACCGTCCACCGTGTGGCCGCCGCACCCGGCAGCCGCATGTCCTTGCACCGCGGCGCAGGAGGGCCGGCAGGGGGATGAAAAGCCAGGGGAAGAGGGGGAGGGGGGGGGGGAAAGAAAAAGGCAGGGCCGAGGCAAGGATGTCCGGGCAGCCGAGGAGCAGTGACGCAGGCCCTCGGCCAGGGGACCGGGCGCACCCCCTGGTGAAATACGGCGCCCTCGGATCTCGCACTGTGCGGCCCGGACATCCGCCTCGCCCCTCCGGGGCCGCCCTTGTTGTGTGAGCCCAGTGTGTGTTCCCTCGGTCTTGCTGCGGCTCTTTTTCCCAGCTCGGAGGGCGCGCGCGCGTGTGTATGTGTGCGCGCAAGAGGGGGAGGGGGGGGGGGAGGGGCACCATTGTCGCGACAATGCCGGCCAGGCGTCCGCTCGGGACCCGAGATCGCGATCGGGGCCGCGGAGCGCGCGACATCACGCGACCAAGTCACACGAGCGCCAGTTGCAAATCCCCGCCCCTCGGACGAGGTCTTGAGTTCAATGTCCGGCTGGGGCGGCGCCTTTTCGGGCCCTGCCCATTCTCCCGCGCTCTCCCCCCGTCCCCGTCCTGGCCCTGGGCAGACACCCCTCTGCCTGGTGGGAGGAGCCGGAGAGCATCCGTCGGCTGCGCATGCGCGTCAGTACCACCAAGGCCAAGCATTAGCGTCTTGCGGCGGTTTCCCGCATCTGCCTGTGTGCGCCGATCTGCTGCAGCACAGGAGCGATCGAGGCGTCGGGTCTTCC
>NW_009242976.1:1493130-1498972 GCF_000388065.1 Fonticula alba
CATGCGCCCCCCCCCCCCCCTTTGTCTGCCTCCCTCTATTCGTCGCCTTTATTTCCCTCCCGCTTGCGTCGACTTCGCCCCTGCTCCTGAGCCCCACGGATGGACGAGTACCTGCGCGTCCTCATTGACGAGATCGCCCTCGAGGGGCCCCACGGTGCGTGACTGCGCCGGACATATGCCCCGTCGGAATCCCTCCGCCCGTGCCTCGGCACATGCATGTACTCCTGTCTGACACCGTCCTCATGCCACCCGACAGGGCACCCGGCGGCCGATCTGGCAGGGCTGCTCTCGGCCAGCACCGGGCACCAGATCGATCGCGGGGTCGTGTCATTGCTCTGGCCGGCGCTGATTCGCCACCCGGATGCCCGTTTCGAAACTGAGCCGGAAGATGCCCCCCCCGCGCCGATGCCCCCGCCGCATCTGCTGGACAAGCAAGTGCATGCCCTCTCGTCGACATCGGTTGGCTGCAAGTGCGAGCCTGCTCTTGTTCGGTTTTGCCCGCTGCCCCTGTTCCCTTTTTTTGTGTTCCTCGGCGCTGTGTTGGGGCCGTCTCCCGGGCGCATGCCTCGCTCGTTCGCCGGCTTGCCACTGACTTCCCTCGGTCCCCGGACTCGTCTCTCTGCCCGCCTGCCGGCAGGGTTGTTCATCGGAGTGCCCCGGCGTTGCGAACCTTTGCCGGGGCCCTCGAGCACTACCGGCAGCGGAAGCTCCGTCTGCGGGTGGTCGCCTCGACAACCTACCGGCATCGAATGCTCGGAGTGCTGAATGACGTATGTGCCCGCCGATTCCTACTCTCCCTCCCCGCCCCTCATGCCGTCTGACGATGGTCCATGCTCTCGCCATGTGGCTGTGGCGGTGGCCGTGCTGACACATGGCGCTTCCAGAATCCCTTCGAGCTCACGCCGGTCATGCTCTTTGTCCTGGAGCAGGCGGCCAAGTCCCGCGAGCGTGGCTTCCCCCAATCCGAAGTGAGCCGCATCCTGTCCATCGACCCGCGCACCATCTTTTCCATGGTCAAGTCTCTGGAGCAGGCTGGCCTGATGTACGCCCGGTTGCTTGTCTGCCTTGCATAGCCGGCTGAGCTTCCCTCCCGGCATTCCCCCCCCCCTCCCCCCCGCCATCCTCTGACCCGGCCGATCCCCTCGCCGCCTGGCCTCCCTCCGCCCGGCCTGTCGACACCCACCCGCAGCTTTCGCATCCCCTTCTTCAAGCCCGGGCTCAGCCGAACCAACCTGATTGTTCTTTCGCGCTTCGCCGGCATGTCGGTGGCCGCGGCGCTGAATGTTGCCTCCCGGGGCGACACCTCCCTGGTGGAGGAGTTCACCGGGATCCCGATCTTCCTCTTCGACAGTGCTCGACAGATCATCCTTTCCCATTTGCGGGCATCCAAAAACCACTCGATGTCCTATGACACAGCGCGGCAGCTGGTGGTGCGCATATGCCTCCTCGCCCGGTGGCACCCCGTGCCGACCTGCCTTTCATTCTCACACTTTCCTGCCATCCCGCTTGCCGTCCCCTCCTTGTCGCCACCCCACGCGGGCGCCAATCGACAAACCAATCCACCAACCAACCTGCCAGGCTCCTCTCCTGGGTATCCGGCAGGTGACCCGCACCGAGCGCAAAGCTGACTCCAGGGCGCCGGACGTCGAGCCTGGCGAGTCGAACGACTCGCCGGAGCAGCTTGCCGAGGTGTCGGAGCCGGCCGGCGAGACACCACAGCCCCCGCCGGCACCGGCTCCCACCGGGTCCGGGTGCGGTGCGATCGTGGTCGCCAGCACCGGCAAGAACCAAGAGGCGCGTCTGGTCCGCCTGCTGTCTCGCATCATCCGCTCGCTCGTGGAGATGGGCCACATCGAGAAGTTCTACACCCACTCCGAGGGCACCATGGTCATGTCCATCGGGCTGCTGAACAAGTCCGCCGGGCCTGCGGCCCCTGGCCGGGACGGCTCTTCCGCGGCCGACCCCGCCTCTTCCTTCGCCTCTGTGGATGCACCACGCCCGGAGTACCTGTTTGCCCTTGATCGGCCTGCCCACTTGCCCATCCACCACTCGATCTTCCGGCTGGTGGCCACCGCGCCGCAGGGCGTGTCCACCACCCGGCAGCTCTCGATTCGGCTTTGCACCTTCGTTCGGACACAGCTCCGCCTGTGTCGCGAGGTCGGCGCCAGCGGGGCCATCCGCATGGACAACATCGGCAATGTCGGCCGCGAGCGGTACGCCTGCCCGGCCTGTGTCTCGGCTCTCCGGCTCCCCTGACTCCGGTTTCCGCCTGCCCCCTTCCTTCGGCCTTTTTAAACTTGGCCACCCTGCCGCACGCGCACATGGCCCTCTTCTCGGCCCTCCCACTGATTATCTCCCCCCCCCCCCCGCCCCTCTTGCTCTTCTCCTTCTTCCCTTTGCTCCCTCCCGGGGCCTCGGCACTGGCCGCCACGCAACCAGGCACATCCTCTTCGAGCCGCCAACAAACCTGGCCGAAATCGCCCATCGATATGGTCTGCAGTTTGATCGCTCGGGGCACTGCTTCGTCAATGCACTGATGGACGCCTCGCTGCTGGATGCCCCCCCGCGGGAGGTCGACACCAAGGATGTGGTTCGCATGGTGGACCCGGACAATCCCCTGGCCTTGGAGTTGGACAGCCGCATTCGCGGCGGCATTAGCACGTCACGTGCGTGTCTTTTCCCCGTTTTCCCTCGCCTGTGCCTCGCCCTTCCCCTTTCCGTGCTTTGCCATCTCCCCGGCCTTCCCCCCCCCCCTCCGGCGGGTGGCCATGGCAGGCTGGCCTCTCGGCACCTGCCGCCCTCCGGCTGACATGCTGCCCCTGCCACGATCGTCCCCCTGTCGGCTCCTTTCCCAGGCCAATACTACTCGTTGAATGTGGTCAGCCAAGTCCGCGCTTTGCGGCTTGCCCTGCACATCCAGCGCGATCCGATCATCTATGAGACGACGCTCGTCCGGAAGTGCGTGCCTGCGAGCTCTTTTCTCCCCTGTACACCTGTCCATTGTGCTCTTGCCGGCCTTCTGACCGGCGCGTATGCATTTATGTATGGAAATGCCTGTGCGCGTGCTTCAGGCTCGCGTCGCAGCCACTGTCACCCAATGACCGGCAATTTCTCGACTCAACCGGCATGGACCGTCGCACCATCCGGCGGATCATCGACGTCCTTGTCAAGGCCAACGTCATTCGCGTGCAGGCCATTCGCGAGTCCGAGGCTCTCGATCCGTCTGGCACGCTGACCGCGGAATATGGCCCGGATGCGCCCGAGTCCTCGCGGCGCGAGCATGACGTATGGCACACACTTGCTTCGGCCTTGCCCGCGCCTTTGCCCGCCTCCCCCCTCCTGGCCCATTCTCACCCGACTTGCTGTGTTGTTGGCTCCCCCCCCTCCCCCCCCGTGCTCCGAAGGTCTTGATTGGGTGTGTGACGCCCGTAGACCGGGCCCGCATCTTGGAAATGGTTGGCGACTATGTTCGCCGGCGGCGCCAGCGTATGGCTGCCGGGCCTGCTGCTCTGGTACGCACTGTGTGACAGTCTCTCCTTCCTTTTTTTCTTCCTCCCGCTCTCGCTCGGATCTCGACCCGCGTTCTCCCTGCCTCCCTGGCCTGTCCCCCTCCCCCTCCCCCCTCCTCTCTCTCTCTCTCTCCCCGCCCCCCTTGTCCACGCTGACACACCTCCTTCCCAGTCCACGCGCAATCAGGAGGTTAGCTTCTTGGAGGACCTCGTCCTGGAAGAGGCCGCCGATGACCGGATTACCCTTCTCGCCGACATTGCCAGCCGGGCGGCCGAGGCCACCCCTGATGCCGATCTGCCGGATGAGAAGCCAGCCGTGGCTGTCGGTCAGGCTGGGCTGACCGCGCTGGAGGCCGCGCCGGCCAAGCGCCTTACCTCGCGTTGGACGTCCACCGGCGATGTCGGCGCCGGGGGCGGGGCCATGCGTGCGACGGCCGCTCGGTTGCTTGGCCGCCGTGCGCTTCTCGATGCGCGCTCGGCCCGGGGCATGTTCCCTGGCATGGACACGCCCGGGGCCGAGGCGCCGGATTCGGATGCCGGGTCCATGGGCGAGGTCGATCGGGTGCCTGTGGCCCCGGTGCACCTGCGCAAGATCGAGCGTCTGCGCGTGCTCTACTTCCACCTGCACCAGATGAGCAGTGCCCCGGTGGCCGGGTCCCCGGACGAGGAGTTCCCCTTCATCGAGGGTGCACAGTTGATGAAGAGCCTGACACTGGGCGTGTTGGTTCGGGCCCTCGGCGTGCAGTCGGACTCGCAGGAGCGTCTTGTGCGTCACCTTCAGCGAAGCACGCACGCGCCGGTCACCAGCGCCGGCGCCCCGTCGACCATCCTCCTGAGCCGGCAGCTGGCCTCGGTGCCGGTGGATTGGCTTCCAGACCAGGCCCGGCGAGAGGCCCTTCTCTCGGTGGGCTGGCTGATGCAGCCCCGGCTGCCGGCTGCGGTCGGGCCCGAGGGTTCCGCGGCGCCTGTCGCCACTGCCAGCACCGATGTCGCCACCGCCACGCCGACCAAGTACCGGATCTTGCGAAGCCTCCCGCTTGGCGGGGCCACCGCCGGCCTGGGCACCGGGGTTGGCTCGGTGATCATGTTGAATTTGCTCGAGTGCTTGGAGGAGCTTGGGCTCCTGCAATTCGAGGAGCAATGCGGGCTGTGCGTTCCCTCGCCTGGTGGCGCTGGCTGGCCATGGTGCTCCAGCACACCCGATCCCCTTTTCTCTTCCTGCCTTCGTTCTTCTCTCTCTCTCTCTCGCTCCCTCCGTCTTTCTCTGTCTCTCTTGGGCTGTCTTTTTCTCTCTGTCTCTCTCTCTCTCTCTTCCTACTTTCCGCCCCCCCGTTCTTGCGATCGTCGCTCACAGCTGGCCATCTTCCAAACAGCTCTGTTCTCGAGTTCCCCATGGATCGGCCCCTGCGTCCGGTTCCCAGGTTCCTGGCCAGCACCTTTGGCACGGCCACCGGCAGCAGCACCGACGGGACCGTGGCCCATGGTGGCCTGCTGAGTCAGAGCCAGGACATGGTCCGGGTTTTGGTGCCGGCGCGCTTCCGGCTGGTGCGACATGTGCGCCTGAAGAGTCCCGGCGATTAGCCGGCCGCTGCGCCGGTGCTGGAATTCGATACCCGGCATTCGACCCAATTGTCGGCCCTATGGTTGGCCCTGTGCCGGTCGCCGAGTCGCATGTCAAGCCAGCAGGTGTCGGCAGCGGTGGCCGCTGCCACCGGCGGCCAGCGCCTGCAGGCGCTCCCCCTTCGCCGGCTCCCCTCGACCACCATTTCGTCCATCCGCTGGCGCCTGCACAAGGCATCCCGCCTGCAGCCGGGGGTGGTGCAGGCTTTCGGCCGGGACGCCAGCCGCCCCGGTCGGCCGGAGCTCCTCTCGCCCAGCTGGGCCGGCCGGCCGGTCACCTACTCCGACGATGGCAATGACGATGACGATGACGATGACGATGGCCATAGCAGTGGCCACGACGGCGAATTGGCCAGCTCGGGCCTCAGGCGGCGGGGCCTTTCCGATGACGATGACCATGACGATGAGGATGGGGATCGCGGGCACTCCGGGCGTGGCGCCCGGGCGTCCGGGCGCCGGCGCCGGCCTCGCAGCCAGTCAGCCCGGCGCAGTGCGTCGGCCTTCTCGAACAGCGTTTCGACCGGCCTCATCGGGCCCATTCGCGCGGACACCTTCGACCTCGGCGATTCGGACGAGGAAGCCGGCGGCAAGAGCGCACGCCTGGGCCAGCGCCGGAAGCGCATCCCCTGGGACGCCCTGTCAACACAGGTACGCCGCCATGCCCCTTCACTGTGGCATCGGCCATTCCTCTTCCTGTCCTTTGCCCGCCCTCC
>NW_009242976.1:1498992-1505638 GCF_000388065.1 Fonticula alba
CCCCCTGGATGGGGTTGGTCTTTGCATCTTCCTGCCCCGCTCACATGCGCCCCTCCCTCCCCCCCTTCCCATATCTCAAGCGTTTGGTGTACTCGGTCATCGTCGGGGCGACCGCCAGCGAGGAGGCCCGCCGTCGGGGGGGTCTCCCGTGGGGCCTAATCACCACGCTGGTGGGGCAGCTGTCAGTCGGTGAGTTGCCCGCCTTCCAAGCGGCTCCTGTCTCCTCCCCTCGCCTGGCCTTCTTGCCCTTCTGCCGGTGTGTCTGGCTGTTGCTAACCCCATGAGCCTTCGTCTTTTGCCGGGGATTGCCAAAAAAAAAAAAGCCGCCTGCCAGCGGCGAATGATCTCCCTCCGGACCGGCAACCCCCAGCTGGAGGGATTCATTCGTGATCGGCAGCGCATCCGACGGAATCTTTGGACCGCACAGTATGGTCCCCGGGGGACACAGCTGCACGAGTCCCATGGTGCGCCAGCTGACAGCATTTTCCCGGCGATCTCGTCGTCTTGGGCTTTTTTTCCCCCCTCTCCTCCTCATCCTCCGCCCTGCCGCAGGCAGGCCCATGCCGCCTCACACCCTCGACTGACCCTGCCGGGCCATGCGAAGAATTGTGGATCTCGCGCGATATCATGTCCGAGGAGGAGCTCCTCAGCGAGGTGGACCGGTGGCCACCGATCGAGGAGCACTATCTCCGGTCCCTGGCCGAGGGGGACGGCGGGCCTGCCAGCATGGACGTCGACATGTCGACCGCCGCGTCTGCCGACGCCCCCGCCGCCGAGGTGGCAACCTTCACCCCGGGCCGACATAACCTGCCCGGGTACAAGCCGCTGCCGCGTCTGCTGCGCAACCATGCGGACTTTGTGCACACCTATCGACCCGTGCGGACGGCCAGCTCTCGGCCGCCCTTCGAGTCCTCCATGCAGGGCACCGCGCGGCTCAGTCGCCTGGTCCAGCGGAACATGTGGACTTCGTTCGGCCTGGCGGCCGGCGTGACGCCCCCGAGCCGGCGGGCTGCCAGTGCGCAGGACACCCGTGCATCGCTCATGCCCGGGCTTGGCCCGGGGTGTGGCCCCGATGCGCTGACCCTCCCACGCTGGGTGGTGGCCGGTCCTCTGCGAAACCCACACCTCCAAGGCGCGAATGGCTCCTCCGGGGGTGCCGGCGGCGCGGCTTCGGCCGATCGCCACGCCGAGCACAATGCCTGGCAAGTGCGCGGCGCGTTGTCTGCCTCGCTTCAAGACCGCCGCCACTATCTGTCTGGCAACTACATCCGATCAAACCATCAACCAGCTGCCGGGTCGCCGAATCCTCTGCTGGCCCTGGAGGACTCGTGCACCACGGCCCCGGGGACCGGGCGCACGCTTTGGGACATGGCCAGCACCGGCTGGCAGCCGCCGACCACCGGCCCTGTCACTCCGACGGGTCCGATTGTTGCGTGTGACCACTTGCTAGCTTTCCCCCCCACATCGGAAGCCGACCGTGCGGAGCACTTCTTCCAAGCACTGAACCTCATCAAGGTGCGACTCGTCCCGGGCCTGGCATCTTCGCCTTTCCTTGTCTCATTCTCCATCCCCATCGGCCATTACCGCTACACCCACGCGCCCACGCACGCACGCACGCACACACGCACACATGTACTAATGTATGCACACACGTATTTACGCGCACATGCGTACTTACACACGCACACACGCAATTACGCGCGCACACACGCAATTACGCGCGCACACACACACATACGCACACGCGTCCCTGGTTGGCACACCCAGTCGGTGCTTCTCCAGCCCGGGAAGTCCGTGGATCCCTTGATTATCTACCTTCTTGCGCGTCAACTGCCGACCACGGCCTTCGAGGCGGCCTTCTCCTCTTCCGAGAAGCTTGGCATGATTCAGCTGGCCGCGCCGTCCGTGATTGTTGCTCCCTCGGCCGGGTCGGCAGCAATGGCCAACGCTCCGGCCGCCACCGCGCCAACGGCAACAAGCGACTCGATGACCGTGGAAAGTCCGGCGCCTGTGGCCACTCCCGCCTCCGTGGCCAGCCCCCTGTCTCCGGTGGCGCCTGCGGGCTCGGTGTCCCCATCGGCGACCGGCGCCCCGGCATCCGCGTTGTGCTCTACGGCCACACACCCAGCGGCCGCATCAGGCGCGGCCTCGGCAAGTGGCAATGCCAGCTCCGGTGCACCGGCGCCCAGGGAGGCCCTCGCCACGGTATCCACCCCCGCCCGGCCGCTCAATGTGACGGAGCGCTTTTTGGCGGCCCTCTTCGGCACCTCCTCGGCCCTCAGCAATGCGTCGGGCTCCTCGCAGGATGGCGCGGTCGCCGCTCTGCTTGCCGGTGCGACTGCCTGCCATGCGGCCCTGACGCGGGACCTGGCCCCGGCCGAGTCGCTGTTCGATGATGTGGCCTCGGCCTCGGCCACCGAGACCACGACCAGCCATGAGGATGAGGAAACGCCCGCCTTCACCCTGCCGATGGTGTGGCATGGCGGGGCGGTGGCCTGCATCTTGGGCCTGCGCCACACGGGCCGCATCAGCATCCTCCCGCAATTCGACCACTTCCCCCTGGGGCTGGGCGCGGATCGCAGTCATGCGCCCCACGGTGCGGGTGGCTCGCTGGCCGGCGCCACCGGCCCGGCCTCCACCTCCGGTGGTTCCTCCCTGAATGGTGGCGATGTCCAGTCCCCCGGAGCCGGGGGCGACCTGGCCAGCGGTCCGCAGTCCCCGTCGGCGGCCTCGGTGGCTGGCGAGCAGAATGACGGGCTGGACAGCCTCCGGCAGTTGGCCTTTGCCCATGGCCGGTATGGCCGGTCGGGCGTCAGTCTTCTCGAGAGCCTGCAGCTGGTGGTCCAACCGGCATGGGCAAATAGCGCCCTGGCCGGGCAGCATGGCCAGGACCCCCGTCAGCCAACGGCGGCCCCGGCTCAGCGTACGCCACGCAGCTTGCAGCTGACCTCCCTCTTGGAAAGCCCCTCCTGCCCGGCAGCCGGCCCGGGAGCCACCGCCACCTCGGTGGCCACGGTCCCCGCCCGGCGCGTGCCGCCTGGCCAGGAAGAGCCCTCCTCTGATCCGCATGCCCTGGCGGAGCCCTTGCGGTCGGCCACCCTGCTCGGGCCGCGGCCGGCCATTCCGCTGGCTCCCCATGCCACTGGTCTGGACCCGAGCACGGTGCCCGGGTCGGAACGGTGGGCTCCGGCCCTGCACCAATGGCTACTGTCGCTCGGCTGGCATGCATCCCTGCGTGCGGACGAGGCGCTCGGCCTTGGCGCCGGAGCGCACGGCGTGGGCTTCAGCCAGGAGGTGGCCTTGCTGCCTCATACCCTTCTCTTTGCGAGCATCTGGCGCGCCGGGTCCGCCGGCGTGCGGGAGTCCATCGTCGCACGGGATCCGGTACGCCTTCCGATGAGCTGAGCCGGCTGCTCCCCCCCCCCTCCCCCCCTCCTGCCCTGCCACATGGTCTGACATGCATGCTTGCCGCTCCCCGCTCCAGGCCCTGGCTGCCTTCTCCTTCGAGCATATCCACCTGGCCCTTGCGCACTTGGTGGGCTTCGGACTGGTCATTCGTGAGGGCCATGTCAAGACCACGCTCCTTGCCAGTCCCTTCTTCCTGGAGCAGATGGATCGCAGTAGGGTCCGCCTCCCTCGGCGGCCCTGGTCTGATTTGGCGGCCGGCTACAACCGCCAGCTTTTCGATGTACATTTCTCGGGCTTGCCTCGGCCCCCTCCTCCATGCCCTGGCTCCCACCTTGCGGCCTCTCCCCTCATGGCTGTCGCTGCTACAGCCTGGCTGACACTGACCCCTTGGCCCTTTCGCAGTCCTTCCAGCATGCGCTCATTCGGCAAATGGTCCTAACCGGCGGTGTCGCAGATGAGGTCCGCCCCCTTCGCCGCCTCGACAGGGAGAGCCCCTGACCTGGCATCTGGCCCATTGGAGTCCTCTAACTCTTCTCTTTTCCCCCTGTGCCCCCTCCCACATTCCTCTTCGCCTTTCCTGGCCTCATTCTCCATCCCCATTGGCTATTGCTGCCACACACACACACACACATATGCACGCACGCACATGCGACACGGCCGATCCTGCCCTTAGCCGACCCTCCTTGCGGCAATGGCAGAGCTGGTGTCCATGGGCGACCTGCGCGATTTGCTGGACCACTTGATTTGTCTGCGCGTCCTGCTGCCGGACTTGGCCGTGGCCCTTGCCCAGCCGGGGTCCTTCGCGGACACAGTCATCTCGATGGAGGAGTCCACCGGCCAGGCAACGATCACCACAGCCGGGGCATTCCTCCGATGCCATCTGGGCATCAATGCCGCGCCCTTCGACCATTACGGCGGATTGGGTCTGTCGCCGGCCGAGGAGCAGGCCGGCCGGCTTCCATCCCGGGAGGACCCCCCATCGCGCCGGTCGGCCCACACGGCCATCCGTGTTCGGCGCTCCTTCCGTCTGAGTCCGGTTTGGTTTGAGCGCGCCAACCACTCCATTTCGGCCACCGAGTTCCTCAACCTGCGGGGGGATCAGTCGCAGCCGCACTTCCCGCCGGTCGGGACGGCCGCCACCATCGCCCGAGACACGGAGACCGTGGCGCAGTCGGCCGGCTAAGCATGTCACACCAGCCAAGCCCTGCTGTTCCCGGCTCCCCCTCTCGCTTGAATAAACATCCCACCCTTGCCCCCGCACCACCCCTCGAGAGAAAGAGCCACCGAGGCTTGAGAGGAAGAATGCCAGCCGGGCACCGGGGAGAGGGGGGAGAAAGGCAAAGCAACACACAAGGCCAAAACCGGAAGGAGGGGAAAAAGTGAGGGGAGGAAGACTGGCCTGCAGTCGTACATTTGAGCAGGGGAGGGCACACGCCAGGCGAGAGAGGAGGATGGGCGAATGGAGGGGGGAGAGCGAGGGGAACTGGATGGAGGCTGTGGCACGCCTGGTGCACACACACACGCACACACACACACACACACGCCCGGGCTCACTCCGCGCCCTCCTTCCCTCCCCTCTCGGCCTCGTGGTAGGGGGGGAGAGGAGGAGATGGGCAAGGAGCATGCACGCATGCAGAGACTGTGCATGCAGACGCCCCACCCCACCCCCCGGCCCGCGCCTCCTCCCTCCCCGGGCGGCAAAGGGGGAAGGGCGAGGTGCGAGGCGGAGAACGAAAGACAAACCCACACGGCGGGGAGATCCCCGCGTGGGTGCGCTCACTTGCCAATGACGCCCTGCTTGGCCAAGACAAACATGCCGACCGCGACAATGGCCACGAGGACCACCGCGCCGACGGCAATGCCGATGATGGCACCGGTGGCCGAGGAGGTGCCGGTGCCGGGGCTCAGCTCGGCCACCTGGGGCGAGGTCAGCCGGCGCATGGCGGCCTGGCCGGCCTTCGGGGCCACATAGATGCCCAGCTGGTGGCCAGTGCGAAGGAGCTGGGCATCGGCCGGGTCAAGGCGGCACCGGCGGTACCGCTTAAGGTGGTCGTCGGAGGAGAGCCCCTCATTTTCGGCGTCAAAGAGAATGCAGATGTCGCGCGAGACGATGGCATCGTCCTTCTTGCTCGGCGGGTCGACCAGCTGGACGGCCACGTAGGAGGTGTCCTCGGCCAGCAGGGAGGTCCGCGGGACGACCAGCATCTGCTCGGTCACCGGGTTGACATCGATCAGGGTGAAGAAGGTGAAGTCGGACTCCGGCTGGGTGATGAGGGAGGTGTACTCGGCGGTCATCTGGGGGAAGGCAAACAGCTCGCCGGTCACCTGGTCCGAGGAGATGAGGGCAAAGATGCAGGCATCCTTGGTCAGGAGCTCGCGATAGAAGTCCGCATCATCGTAACGGATGTCCTGGTAGAAGAAGGGCGACTTGGGGTCCAGGTTGAAGGTTTGCCGGAACTTCGGGCAGTGGATGATCATCTTGGTGGGCTTGGACATGCTGTGCGACAGCTGGATGGTGAGCTGGAAATTCGGGAAGACATCCATGCCGCGGAAGAGCAGCAGCCCGGACCCGGAGTTGGTGCTCTTGCTCTTCTCGAAGGAGTTGTCCGGCTTGGAGAACTCCCCGCGGTTGGGGACAAAGTCCAGCATCTGGATGACGGGAGACTGGGAGTCGTTGGTCCAGCGGGAAACCGGCTGCAGGGTGCCCAGCAGCAGGCCATTCGGGTGGGTCTTGGTGGTGCCGTAGATGATGACGGCATCATTCAGCACATACGAGGCCACATGGGGGTTGAGCTTGATCGAGGCCCGGACGATGCCGGTCCCGGCCGCGGGGATGGTCCCGAGCTTGGCGATGATGGGCGCCCGGCGGCCGCTGCAAGCCACGTCGTCCGGGGAAATCCACCCGCCGGAGTCGCTCTGGCAGATGCGCGGGCCGGCCAGGTACCAGGTGATGGCCTCGGTGGGGGGGGGATGGTAGATCTTCAGGTCCAGGACGCCGCCATTCATGGAGGCATACGCACGAGCGCTGTCCGGCTTGAGGGTGGTGTCGGCGGGGAGCCCGGCACGGCGGTAGTTGAAGTCCGCCGCCAGGTGGAAGGTGCGCTTGTCATCGGCACCATACAGCTGGGTGTAGTCGTTGATCTGGGCCACCGCCAGGGTGGGCACCAGGCAGAGGAGCGCCAGCAGCAGGCAGACCGCCTGGAGCAGGGAGGAGCGTCCGGCCATGGTCAGGGGGGGG
>NW_009242976.1:1506042-1507126 GCF_000388065.1 Fonticula alba
GGGAGGCGAGCAAGGGGAGACACTCGGTCAGTGGGGAGAGGGTGGCGCGGCCGGGGAGAGGGGTGCGGTGGGGAGGATATGGGCGAGGGCGAAGATGCAGCCGAGTGGTGGGGATACGGCGGGGAAATACCAACAAGGGGGAGGGGTTGACGATGCAAGAAGGGAGAAGCAACTGCAAGCAACGGAGGAGGGGGAGAAAGTGCTTGTGCCTTGGGGAGTGTGGCCTCCGCCGCCGGGGGGCGCCCGCCGAAATAGCCCTCCGCCCGCGAGGCAGGTGAGCCGGGAACAGGGGCCGACCAGCCGGGGGGGGGGGGGCAGGCGCGCCAGAGCAAATTGACACACAGGGGGTCCGGGTTCCGCCCCTGGCCGCCCCCCGCCCGGGGCCCCTTCGCCGGGCCGCAAGACAAAAACATGCGCCCGGTGGCCGATCCGCGAGCCACCCCTTTGGGGGGGGGGGGGGAGGCGCACGGAGGGCCTCTCGCAATGTCTCGGAACGAAGGTATGGGGCCGCTCTCGCGGGGGGGATTTGGCCGCCCAGCGGGCTGGGCCCTTTTCTCCCACACACACACACTCCGCTCGAGCCCCGACAGACGGCATACGTGTCCGGCGGCGTCGAGGGCCGGGCGGCCGGGGCACGCCCGCAGCCCCTGGCTCCGTCCGCCTCCCCCTCCCGGGGTGCAGGACATGGCCGGTTGCCACCAAAGTCCCGCGCGACCCGGGCCGGGTGCTCCCCCGGTGAGCTCTGGGGCGCGGCCCGTCTGGCCGGCGGGCGTACGCGACCTCACGCGTCCACCGGCGCAGGAATGTCCGGCCCGGGGGTTGTCACCGCGCCGGGTCGCCCTTCTGGGAAACCGGGCCCCGGTGGCGGCGCCAGCGCCCGCTTCGCACACTCTCGCCCGCAGCCCATGCCCAAACACTTGCGCGCACGGGCGCGCCCGGGCCCGAGGGCGGCCCCAGGCGAGCCGACAATCGCCATGGGACGCGGCCCCAGTGCGGTGGTCGCGCGGGCCGCGGCAGGCAAGCCCCTCCGCCATGTCGGTGCCGCGCGAAACAAACACACCTGTGGGGGGGGGGGGGGGGGGGG
>NW_009242976.1:1507676-1512094 GCF_000388065.1 Fonticula alba
CGGGACACGAGGGTTCGATCAAGCGCCCGGGACCACGGACCGCATGAAACATGCATTCCCCGGGGCCGCCCTGGCGGCGGTGCCCGGCGCCCCGCGGACACGCACACGCGCGCTCGCCGGGCCAGGCGCGAGCAGCTGGGGATGGCGGCACCACCCCCATGCCCCGAGCGGTCTGGCCGCTCCGCCCTCGCTCTCTCTGGGGAGCAGAGAGAGAGAGAGAGAGAGAGCGAGGGCCGAGAAAACGATTAACACCTGGCCACCGACCGGTGCTCCTCCGCCCGGCACACGGCCGCCAACGGGCATCGTCCAAAATAAGACCCTCCCCCCCCGGAGACACACACAGGCCGACATGCGCGCCCGCTCGTCAGCACAGCCATAGGTATTGTTCGGGCCGCATCCGCCTCAAGGCATCCCGAAGCCAGGTCATTATTGCGTATGGCGTCCATGCGATGGAGGACCATCGGTTTGTGGGGACGCGTGCGTGCGTGCATGGCATGCCGGCCGCAGGGCCGCGCGTCGGCCCGGCAAGAGGGCCCATGTCCGGCCCATCACGGCGGGTCCTCCCCCCGGAGGGGAGGGACGCCCGTGCATGTTACGTGTTTTTCTGAGATGTCCGCCCATATTGCCCGCCGGCGTTTCGCCAAGCACCGCGCGAAAAAAAAAAAAAAAAAAAAACTCCCCCACACCGGAGGCCAATATAAACAGTGCTTCCGGGCGGGAAAACCCAATCTCCAGGGCCCACGCCCTGCCTCTGGTTCCCCCCTGGCCGGGGGGCGGCTGAGCACCGAGCAGCGCATTATTACGCCCAGGACCATGTTTTTGATGGGGGAGGGGGGGGGGCGGCGGTGCTGGTCCTTCATACCCGCGGGTCTTTATTTCCATCTTCGTGGGCATCGGCCGGGCGGTGTGTGCCGTCGCGCCCTGGCGTTAATCGTCTCCGGTTAATACACCGGACGCGCCCGCTCGGTTACCTTGGTCAGCACGATCCCGCCCCCCCCCCCCCGCCCCCCCCCAGGGGCGACCCGCCAGCATATCGGGCGCGGGGTGCCCGGACCGGCTGGCCGTCGGGCCGATCCCCCGGGGCGGCTCGGTATTCAGCCTGTGCTGGGGAGTGCGGGTGGCATGTCTCTCCCCCAGGAGGCCCGTTTTTTCCGCCGGTATGTCCGGCGCACGCGCCGTCCGCCTTTTATCATGACAGTCCAAAGACCGTCCTGCGCGAGGGCCCCCCGCGTTGGAGCGGGACACAGAAGGGCGGGCGACAAAGCCCGAAGACTTATGGGGGGGGGGGGGGGGGCGGGGGCGGGGGCACATGCGAGCACGGCAGCAGCCCCAGGGGCACGGCCTTCTCCCGACCAGCCAGCCGGGATACCCTAAATTGACGTCGGCCATCCGGGCTTCTTCCTGCCGCCGCCGCCGCCCCCCTGGCGAGTTCGCTGGCATGCCAGTCCCCGCGCGAATGGCTCCCCCCGCCGCCGACGGGGAGCGGGGGAGGGGGGGGGATGGGCGGGCGTAGGGGCAGCCGGGGAGGCGCGAGGAGAGACGGCACACCCACGACTGTCCCCTGACACACGGCCCGCCCGAGATCCCCTCCGCCCTGCGCCGGCCGGGCAGCAGAGCAGGCCGCCAGCTGGGCCTCATCGGGATCCAACCATCATCGAAGCTCGGACCGGGCACCGGCCATCCCGGTCTCCTCCCCCCTCCCTCTCGACACCCCCTTTGCTCTCCGCCTCCGCCTCCTCCCTCGACCCCTTCTTCTTTGCGCCACTTGATCGCGGGCCTGCAGGCCGGCCGCCCCGCCCCTCCCTCTCCTCCCTCCCTCTGCCCCCCCCCCCCTCTCGATCCCGGATCACGCAGCGGGCCGCGATCGCGTGCGCCGCTCCCCCTCCCCCCACTCCCCAGAGCACATGGCGGTCTCCGGTAATAGCGCCATCGCCCTTGCGCGCCTGCGCTTTGCCTATCTCGAGCGGTGCGCCCCATGCCTTCCCCCTGTGCCGCCCCCCCCCCAACCCCTCCCACCCACCCACCTCCCCTTCGTGTCCTCTCCCCTATGCTCACCCTGTGCGTCTCAGCGAGGGGTCCGTGGCCGAGCGCGTCATCCCGGCACCCCCGCTGTCCATCGGCGAGGCGGCTGTCCCCTTTGTCGGGTCGCCCATCCACCTGCAGCGGTCCCCCCTGGCCGAGGCCGGCCTGCTGGCGGACGATCCCGATGCCTTGGGCCCTCACGATGAGGGGGCCGTCACGCCGGACGCCGAGGCCCGACACCTGGATGACCATGCCACCGGCGTGCCGGCCTATGCCCTGCATGACATCGCCAAGCCCGTCAACTCGCTGTCCATCTCACACATTGAGGCCCCTCTGCGCCTGGCCGAAGGCCGGCTCCAGGCCCGGCGCCTCGAGCAGCATACCCTCGAGCAACAGGCCACCCGGGCCATCCAGCAGCATGCGGTGCACCAGCCTCTCAATGGTGCCGGGCCGCATGCTGTTGCCGCCCCCGGCGGGGCCGGTGCACACTTGCCCCCGGGCCCGGCCCCTCCGCAGGCCGAATCCGGGGCCGATGGCGAGCACCCGACCTTTCCCCCGGGGCAAAAGGCGCCCGCCGCACCTGGCGGAGCTCCCGGTCCCCGGGCCATCGCAGCTCCTGCTGGTCGTGCTGCCCCGGTGGGACGGCCATTCCCCAGCCCGCGCCGCACGGCCGACTCGTCGCCGGCCGACGGGCCGCTGACCTTTTCTCGACAGTGCGGGCCACCACGGCGCGGCGCCTTTTCCTTGCCCCCCCGCGCGGCTTCTTTTCCTCTTCTTCCCTTCGGCCCTTCCCCCCCCCCCCCCCTCCCTCCCTGTATCCCACTGACCCGTCCCTTTTTTCTTCTCTCGATGCAGAAGGCCCTCCTCGGTGCTCGAGTCCGCGTCATCCAAGTCCAAACCCGGCAGCCTGCTGACCGAGCTGGTCGTACGCAACAAGGGCTACATGAACCCCTTCTCGTCGTACTCGAGCTTCGTACGCATGAACCTCTCCCTCTCTCTCTCCTTCCCTCTCTCTCTCTCTTTCTCTCTCCCTGTCCCCCCGCTCTTCTTGACCCCGCCTGGGGCGCCTCTCCTGCCCGCCAGTGCTCACCAGCAGCTCGCCCCCTTCCCCCTCCTTCCCCCTCCTTCCCCCGCCTCTCCCCCCTGCATTTCGCCCGCGCACCCGAACTGTTGCCACCCCTCTTTGGCAGTGCGGTCGCGGCGAGCGGTCCCCGGTTGTCATGAAGATCTTCTTTCCCTTTGCCACCTTCCTGCCGCAGGAGGCCCCGGCTCCGGGATCCGCCCCGGCCGCCGCAACCGGCTCCGACGCCCCGGCCGCCTCGGATGCCCCGGTCGCCCCGGCTGCCACTCCGGCCGTTCCGGCCGCCCAAGCCACCCCGGCACTCGAGGGCAATGAGTACACGGCGGCCGCCATTGCCGCCGCCCGGCGACATCGGCACACGGCCCGATCGCGCTTTCACGCACAGCGCGCCGCCAGCAGCTCCAGTGCCACTGGCCAACGCGCGGCTCCCTCGATGGTCCTCTCCATCAAGAGCGGCACCACCATCGACAATGCCATCGGCTATGCCTTGTATGAGTATGCCGAGGCGGCCGTGGCCGGGCGCTTCACGCCGGCGCCCCTGGCCCAGGTGGGCGCCTACTCGCTGCGCATGGTGGATGACGACGAGCTAGGGACTGTGGATTATGGGACCCCCGTCTTCGGAAAGCATCAGACCATCGAAGCCGACACCTTTGGCCTGTGCGAGGACAAGGCCGCGCGCAAGAAGTGTACGCTCATCTGCTGTCCAACCGTCCGCTCCCCCCCCCCCCTCCGGCTCGTTTGCGCCCCGCTCTTGCTCTCTTCCCGCCCTTCCCCTGCTCTCTTCCCGCCCTTCCCCTGCTCTCTTCCCGCCCCTCCCTTGCTGTCCCCCCTGCCCATGGGCGCACCCCGGCGCCCAAGTCTGACCCCTCCCCCGCCGGCCGCCCCTGACATCGCCTGTGCACATAGTCGAGGAGGCTCGCAACTCCGATCCCGATGATGCCGGTAAGCCGCTGCTTTTCCGCGTCCACCTCTACTCCACGCTGGACATCAAGCAAACCTCCACGGTGATGGCCCAGTCAAATTGGACCTGCAAGGCGCTGCTGCGGCAGCTGTGCGAGAAGCACAAGCTCCCGATCGCTCTGTACACCCTGCGCGCGGCCGATGCGGTGACCGAGCTGCCGCCCGATCAAAAGCTCAGCATGATCCCCGACAATGAGCGCGAGGTCTGCCTCATGAAGAAGGGCGGGAATTCCGGTGTGTAACTCCCATGCCGGCGTGCCTCGCCCGCCTCCCTGCTAGCGCGCCCGGAAGCTGACCAGCACCTGCCCCTCCCCCCCCCCCCCCCCCCCCCCCCCGCCCCCCCCCCCCCCCCCCC
>NW_009242976.1:1512104-1519306 GCF_000388065.1 Fonticula alba
CCCCCCCCCCCCCCCCCCCCCCCCCCCCCCCCCCGCCCATGGCGCCCGTCGTCACACACATTTAGCCGGCGACATCTATGTCCGCCCGGCCAATGAGAACCACCCCCACGATGACCAGCTTGCGGCCTTGGTCTCGGCGGCCAATGCCTCGTCCCTGCTGTCGGCCAACATGCTGTCGGCCTACCGGACGTACGGGCTTCTCCGGGTGTCAGCCCCATCGGCCCTGGCCATGTTCCTGCACTCGGAGGATGGGGCCACCACGCGATCCATCAACCAAGCCCTCGGGGCATTGGCACCAATCCCCACCATCGGCGCATTGGCCGCCACGCCGCTCGCCCTGCTGGTCCCCATGCAGGTGGCCAGTTTGGTGGGCGCGCCCGGGGCCCTGACGACCCCGACGGTGGCCGGCTTCTCCTCGCCGGTCCTCTCGCCCGACAGCGTCACGGTGGTCCTGCCTCCCGGGGCCGGGGTCAATGGA
The DNA here is from genome assembly GCF_000388065.1 of Fonticula alba. Classification (NCBI taxonomy): domain Eukaryota; order Rotosphaerida; family Fonticulaceae; genus Fonticula; species Fonticula alba. Next base: position 1,512,583 of record NW_009242976.1, read on the forward strand.
GCACCGGTCGCGGGCCCCGGGTCGGGGGGCTATTCCGCACCCGGCGGGGCGCCTGCCGCCGGGCCCTCACTCATGGTCACCCTGCCGACCGGCACCACGGGCCCGAGCCCGGGGAACCCCGCCGGCTCAAGCGGGTCCAAGTCCTCGGCCTTGCGCGTGGCCAACAGCGCGGCCAAGCGCATTTTCGGCGCCCTCTCCCCGAGCAGCTCCTCCTCGCAGCAGGCCCTGCCAAACTTGTACAACTTCATCGCCAGCCTGGCCATCCTGGCCGAGTCTCTCTGGGCATCCGCCGCCCCGACTGGTGACACGGGTGCGGGGCATCCCCCACCACCGCAGCCAATCATCGGGGCCTGCTTCTCCGGCCCGGCCCCGATCAGTGCTCGACATGGGCCGCTCGGTGGCGCGGCCGGGGCCGGGGTCGGTGGAGCCGGCGCCGGCGCCGGGCTCCCCTCAAGCGCGGCCCCCTACTTCCTGGACCGCCTTCCCCAGGGGACATACATTGCCAGCCCGGTGAGTGGGGTCCGCTTCCCGGCATCCATTTGCAATGATCGGGGCAACCCCATGGTCGGGGACCGGTCTCCGGCCGAGCGGTGGACCCTGACCATCGATGGATTGCGCTTCATCCTCAGCCCGGAGGACCCGCACAGCCCGAAGGTATGTGCCACCACCACCACCACCACCACCACCACCACCACGAGCCAGTGGCGGGGACGCCGTGCCGAGTGTCTCTCTCGCTCTCTCTCCCTCTCTCTCTCTCCCTCTCTCTCTCCCTCTCTCCCTCTCTCCCAGCCGTACACCCTCCCTCCTCTAACCCCTCCGGTTCGTCAGGTTGCCCTGTCGCCCGAGCATCTGATCGCCTGCTTCCTCCTTCGGCCGGGGCACATCTGCATGATTGTCCGCCAGTCGCCGCCCCTGCGCGCGGCTGACCAGGGGCCCCTGGAGTCGCTTCCGACACCCGCCCACCACCCAAGTGGCCGCGGCTCGGTCAGCCTCCCGGCCAGCGCGGCCCTCACGTCGGAACCCTCGCTGCTGGACTACTCGCATGTCCTGTCACCACAGGCGTCCCCCTTCGAGCATCTGCCGCTGTCACTGCAGCGCCAGCTTCTCCTGCCGCATCACCACCACTCGCTGCACCTGCCCTACCACACGGTTCTCCCCTCGGCCGACAGTCTCCTGCCCCTCCGGCTGTATGAGTCGTCGCTCCTGCTGAGCGATGAATCCCCCCCGGCCGGGCTTTCGGTGGACATTTACACCGGCCTCCTCGATGCGTCCATCGGCCTGGAGCTGACCTCCTCGGTCCGGCTATCCAGCCGATCGGCAACCCTGTCGGCCTACCTGTCCCAATTCTACCTGGAGCGCTTCCTCTCGCGGCGGACTCTGGCCATGTCGATGTCGGGCCCGGCCCTGCCCTATGTCCGACCCGGGGCCGCGACCTCCACCACCACCACCGCCACCGGGCAGCCCGCCTCGGCTGATGGGGATTCGCAGTTGGCCAACTCCCGGTCCTCCTCCTCCTCAACCTCCCTGTCCTCGACCTCCTCCTCCTCCGTGTCGTCGCTCCTGTCGACACAGGACTCGCCAGGGCAGCCGCCCTCCGCCAGCCGGCCTGGAGCATCACCGGCTTCGGGCGCCGGCCAGATCGCCGCGCCCGGTGCTTCGTCCTCCTCCTCCACCTCCACCTCCTCCTCCTCCTCCGCGACGCAGCCTCCCCCGGTGGCCTCGCTCGGGCCCGGGCCCGCGTCCGGATACTTCCTTTCTTCACAGCCACCCGCCCATGCGGCCGACGCCGATTCGCTGGCCGTTTGTGGGAGCGAGCTTTACCGCCATCGGAGCTTCGATCTACCTTTCTACTTTTATGGGAATCTCCCCAGCCTGCAGCAGGAGGGCGGCCTGCATCCCATCTTCGGGGGCATTCCGCGCAAGTGCCTGCTCGGGTATGGGTCCCGGTGGGGCGGGGAAGAGAGCTTCCCACAGGCAACGGCCCTGCTTGGCCCGGTGGCCGTGCCGGTGGTCTCGCCCGGGCCCCAGGCCGCTGCCCCGGCCAGTGGACTGTTCAGCGTCTTTAGCAGTAGCTCGCGCTCGGTCAGCGGGTCGCCGGGCATCGGCCCGGCAGCCGGGCTGGCCTTTGCGGCTGGGCTTTCCAGCAGCGTGGGCGCCCCGCCGGCGCCCGGAGCCATGGCCGAGCCGAGCCTGGCCGGGGGCAACCCCCTGCCGGCGGCCGGCCCCGGGGCGGATGCCCACCTCTCGCACCACCACGGCGTGCATTCACGCTACCCCGGCGGCGCGTCTTCCCTGTCGCCCGATGACCAGGTGGTCTTCCTCCAGACGGACCCGGCCGAGGCGGATTACATCGTCCGCCACCTGCGCTTCATCGTGGACTCGTACTTCCGTTCGGCCGTCTAGAGGGGCAGCGGGGCCGGGAGGGGAAGGCGGAGGGAGAAAATGCGTTCACGCGCCCCCATCTACACTTAGACGCTCGCCCGCTCTCGACCTTCACCAGCCGCCACACATGCGCATGTCCAGACACGCACGTCTCCCTCCATCCCCCTACCCCCCCCCCCCTCTCTGCACCGGGAGAATACACCCTTGCCCTTGTTTGTTGTCTTCCCCTCTCTGTCTCCCTGGCTCTCGCCCTGCCTGTCGTCGAGGGGGGAGGGGGAAAGAGTGGCATCTATTGTGCGGGGAGAGGGGCACTACTTGGCGGCACCGGCGCCGGCGCCGGGGTTGGCCCGCTTGGCGGCCGGCTCCCCAGCCCCCGGGGTGGCGGCTTTCCGCTTGGGAGCGGGCTTGGCCGCGGTGGGCTTGGCTGCCGACTTGGCGCCCGACCCACCGCCGGCCGACCCGGCAGGTGCGGCCTTCTTGCTGGCACCGGCTCCACCGGCCGCCGACTTGGCTCCGGCAGATGTGGTGGCCTTGCCGCCGGCCGCCGGCCGGGCCGTCTTGCTGGCGCCCTCGGTCGAGGACTTGGGCCGGGAAACGGCCGGGGCCTTCTTGGCTCCGGAGGCCGAATCCCCGGCCGGGGTGCTGGCCTTGCCCTTCGGGGCCGGTCGAGCGGCGGCCCCCCCGCCAGCGCTGGCGGTGCCGGCCGCGGACTTGCCCCCGCCAGGGGCAGCCTTAGTCGCCACAGGAGCCGGCTTCTTGCTGCCGCCGGCGCCGGCGGCCGTTCCAGCTGGCCGAGTCCTGGGAGGCGCAGGCTTTGGGGCCGGGCGGCGAACAGTGGCTGCCGGGCCGCTGGGCCCCGGCGCCGTCGGCTTGGCCGCAGCCGAGCTACCGACAGGCAGACTACTGAGCCCGGCCAGCCCGGGCGGGCGAATGGTCGGCAGACTGGGCGGCGGGCCGATGACCACTCCGGGCGGCACGCCGACCACCGTGCCGGCCTGGCGCTGGCAGACGGCGACATGCGGGGCAAGGGCCCCGGCCCGTTGCTCATCGCCCGGGGCGCCGAGCCACTGGCGCACATCCTCCACAGACCGAGCCAGGCCCCGCTCCAGATGCTCCGGCGGGGCCACCAGGGGAAGATCAATGCCCGAGTGAATGACATGCAGGAAGGAGCCGATGGTGTCGGCCTGGTGGTGGGGGACCGCCGCCAGCGCTCCCAGGGATTGGGCAGTCGCTTGGGCGGCGGCCGAGCTGAGCGTATCCCCAGCCGGGGGCAGAACCGCCAGAAGTTGGCCGAAGGAGGAGGATGCCCGGCTGGCTGCCTCGACGAAATCCTCAAGGCGTCCGGCCGCCTCCAGCTCTTCGGCCTGCCCGGTCAGGCTCGGGTCACGCCGAGCCAGCTCGCGTGCCTGCTCAAGCGACCCGGACCAGCCGAGGCGCGTGCGTTCCCGAGCGGCATACTCCAGGGCCGCCATCTCGGCCTCCGGCACCGGGCGCGTGCGTAGCAGCATCTCCGGGATGGTGGCCAGGCGCTCCATCTCGGCGGGGATGCGCCGCGGGGCCAGGATCGTGGCCGCGGTCTTGGGGTCGGCCACCAGGGCCGCGAGAGACTGGAGGTGGTTCATGATGCCGGTGTGGTGACGCGCAAAGTCATTCCTGGAAGGGCACGGGTCAGCGGGCAGGCCATGGGCCACTTTCAAGGGAGCCGCGAATGCCAACATACCAGGGGGTGCCCTCGTGCGTGGCGCTCAGCTCGCCAACGCCCCGGAGCGCGGCGTCGGTCGCCTTGCGCAAAGACCGCGCATGGGTGTCCAGCTGCTGGCTACTGAGGACCGACCGGTTGGCCGGACCGCCCCCGGCTCCCCCGCCGCTGGTGCCATGGCCGGCCCCGCCATACGGGTGCTGGTACCGGTGCTGCTGGAAGGACATGGTCAGCCGAAGGAGGAGGGGAGGGGGAGGAAAGGGAGGGGGGAGGGGAGGGGAGAGTAGAGACCGCGATGAACCCCAAGCGCTGGACGTGTCTAACCAAGGACCGCGGCCGGAACAGTAGCAAGAGAAAGGGAGGGAGGAGGGGGGAAGAGGGGGGGGGGAGGCGGCGAGACAGGAGGTAGAGCGAGGGGAGCGGGCGAGGCGGGGACAGTGCCAGACGCGCCGGACGGCGCCGCCCCGGGCGCCATACCCGGCCATAAATCGTGACTGGTGGTCCTCCTCCCGGGGATTGCCGGGCTCTTGTCTTCGGCCGCCTCGGGGCCCGCCGCCCTTCCCCCCCTCGCGCCCCGGGGCAGGACGCTAGGACAGAGGCCGGGGTCCGCCGACGGCGCGCGGTTCAAGGCGAGATTGGCGCGCGCCAACGCCCGAATACGTTGGCATCCCTCCCGCAGGCCCAGGCAGATCACGCGCACACGATAGCCATTTTTGACGATGCCTCGGGAGAACCGTTTCCCCGGCCGTCCCCCCCACCAACATGCGCGCTGTCCCTGCCCGGACGTGCGACTCCCTGCACCCTGGGCAAAAATCCGGCCACCGAGCTTGGTCCATCCCACGCAGGCATGTCCATCGGCGCGCAGGCCTGCTAGCGGCGCGCGCGTACACGGGCAAGCAGTCGGCCATTGTGTGTGTGCCCCCCTCCGCGTGTGGCTGCACATCATATATGGCCTCGCCGCCCTCTCTCTGCCAGACTCCGCTGCACGGAGGCCGGGCCCCTGCGCTGTGCCTTGCTCCTCGTCTCTGGAGAGTGGGTATATTACAACTGCCTGAAGCTCGGCAACAAACAAACAAACAAGTCAAGTGGATCGCCCCGGTGGCTCGCGGGGCGCCCTCGCGCGCAGTCTGCGGGCATTCTCCCCTTGCCTTGTGCTTTCTTTTCTCGGCGGGCGGCTTGCTTTGGCTCCGGTGGCTCCCCCTGCCCCCCCTCCCCCCTGAACCGACGTGACACGGCGCATGAACCCCCGAGGCGCGAGCGGGGGAGAGAGGGGGGGAGGGAGGGGGAGGGGGGGGGGAGATGCTCTTGGAGCCGAAAGAAGGGAGGATGGCCGTGCGAGGGAGGGGAGGGCGGGATGGCGAGAATGTGGCGAAGAGAAAGGCGCAGCGGGCGGGGAAGTTGTGCCTGTGCATGCGCGGCCTTAGTTGTCGCTGTGGACCTCGACGTCAGTCTGCATGGGGGCGGCCTCAGCGGCGGCCGGCGCGGCGCCCGGGGCACCCATGGGCGGGCCGATCTTCACCTCATAGAAAGGAATGACATCGCGCTCAGCCCCGGCCTCGGTGATGACACACGTGCGGATGACACCGCCAGAAGACCCATCACGGCTGATGGCCAGGGCAACGGCTGGACATCGGACCAGGAGCGGGGAGATGGGGCGGGGGGGGGGAGGGAACATGCGCCAGGAATCAGTAAGCACGCGGCCGCCGGGACTGACCGCACAGGCTCCAAAAAAACGCCATGGGACCCGGCGAAAGGGGGGGGGGGGGCAGGTGGAGGCAACGAAAAAGAAAGAGAGGCCGGCGCACCCTTGCGGCAGAAGTCCAGGCACTCCTCCTTGGACATGTCCGGGCGGTAGAACTCATCGCAATAGCCGTAAATGAAGATGGAACCGGATCCACCGATGCTGATGTCCAGCTGGTGAACCGAGCCACCCTGGGGGATGTTGTACACCGCACCGCCCGAAGCCTTGTCCCAGCCGGCGACGATCAGCCCGGCGGACAGCATCCCGCGGTTGGAGTAGCACACCTTGTGGAAGAGGTTGGCGGCGATCTCGACCGGGGGCGGGGCATCATGCTCGGCGCTGTTGGGGGGCATGTCAGAAAGGAGGCGCGCCCCGGAGAAAGGCAAGGAAGGGCGCAAGGGAGGATGGCGGCCAAGGCAAGGCCGAAGGGCCCAGACGCCGACGGGGCAACGCACGCATGAACCTGCAGGTAGTAGCGAATGATGTCGGCGATGGCCTGGGTGTCGGCGGCCGAGCCGGACCGGCAGCAGTAGATCGAGTCCGGGTAGAGCTCGGTCAGCTTGTCGGCCACACGGTTGACAATGTATGAGCCGGAGGAGGTGCGCGAGTCGGCCGCCAGGATGACGCCATCCTTGAACTTGACCGCCATGATGGTGGTCTACGCCGCGGCCATGGGGGGGGGGGGGGGGCAACGGAGGTGCAAGGGAGGTGAGTAGGTCCGGCGGGCGGAAGTCACACAGGCAGGTGGGCAAGACGCACACCGAGGCTGACGGCCTGGCCGAAGTCCGGAAGCTGGTGGAAAACCATGGTTCAGGAGAGCAGGGGTGCAGGGGAGCAAGGACGGGAAAGGACGCGAAGGGCTGGGGAGGGGGTCTGGAAGAGGATGGAAGAGGGGGGCGGGG
>NW_009242976.1:1519327-1522842 GCF_000388065.1 Fonticula alba
GCATGTTAACACACACGCACACGCGCACACACACCCGGGCTCAGGCGGGGGGGGGGGGGGGAGCTGGGAGAGGCAGGCGCCGAGCGGAGGCCCCCGGGCCTGGGGCTCTCCTCTCCGGCGGCCAAATCTGACACCTGGTCCGGGAGCAGGACATCGGCCAGCCCCCTGTCCGTTGCCCCTCTCGTGCCCGAGCCCGGCCCGTGCGTCGGGGGGAAAGCCAGCCGGTGGGCAGAACCAGCTCCCCAAACTGCGGCCAGAGTCAGGACACACGCCCGCAGCAGCCCCACTAGACACCATGGATACTTCTAGACGCAGACACCCCCGGGCGAGGATCGCCCCCGCCGGCTTACATTGCGCCAGCAGCCTCCGTGCGAATGAACCGGTGGTGTACATCGCGCACCGCCCCGACGCGCGCCTACACACACACACACACACACACACACGCACACACACCGCTACAGCGCACTCTCAGTCATCTTCTCCGGGCCCGCCCCGCCGGCCGCGCCCCCCCGTTAGTGCGACATCGGCCTGAGTCCACCTTGTTGCATGAACTCTCTCTCTCTCTCTCTCTCCCGAGCGGGCCCGGCCGCCGGCCGGGGTCCCGGGGCAGAGGTGCCGGGCAGGCCGCCACTGCCCGGGTGAGACCGTGTGCCCCCCCCCCCCCCCCCCCCCCCCCCCCCCCCGCCCCCCCCGCCGGCCCCGCCCCCCCCCCCCCCGCGCGCCGCGTCTCCGGCCAGCAGAGTGATGCGCCTTCCAGCACGTCGGGACGGCGCGGAGGTATCACGTGCGATGTTGGTGTGTATTTCTAAAAAAAATCAGATGGTCATATAGACGATGCCGCCCGTGACCATGACCTTCCCCTGGCGCGCCATCAGCGCGAGCAGGCTGTCGGCCTCCTCCTTGGAGAAGCCCGGCGACACGGTCCGGTTGATGCCGGCCAGGGCGTCCGCCACATTGAGACTCTGCGAGGCGCTCTGGCGGAATTGCCGCAGGAGGGCCTGCTGGAATTGCCGCAAGCTGCGCCGGTAGTAGAAAGGCCACGAGAGGGGGCCCGCGAGAGGGGGAAAAGCGAGGGCAAGGCAGGGGGAGCGCGTGAGAAGCTGCCATCCACACAGGGGACGCGACCATGAAGTACCCCCGGACGGGGGTGCGCTGCATGACGTACCGCTGCTCGTCCACCGGGCCCGCCTGGCTGGGCACCGAGGAGGCCGAGCTGGAGGGCGCACTGCTCTCGGAGATGGCCTGCGCAAAGAGGGACGTCGAGGCGGCCGTGGTGGCGGAGGACACCTGCGACGAGGAGGTCTCCTGGGACGTCGTCGTGGCCCCGGGCAGCAGGTGCTGCTGCGATGATCCATCCAACGAGGAGGGATACACTTCGCTCGAGCCTGTGAGGCCGGTGCTGGCAGCCGTGCCGGCATCGGACCCGACGCTGCCGAGGGTGCTACTGGCACCGGCCGTGGTGGCCGTGCTGGTGCTGGTGGTGCTGGTGGACGACTGCGAGTCGGCACCGGCCGAGCCGCCGCCGGAGGCCGCCGCACGGGCAGCCCCATCCCCGGGCACGGGGCGCCGGCGCTTCTTCCGCTCGACATCGGTCGAGTGCGTCAGGGAAAACTGCAACATCTCAAAGGCAAACTCCGCATCCGACAAGACCACCTCCGGCGACAGGCGAGCCTTGGCCGAAGCGGTGGCCAGGCGAATCAGCGTTTCCAGAGAACGAGCAGTCACGGGCAGCGACCGGTGCTCCTTCGGGTTGTTGCTGTTTCGCAGGTCGGTGAAGTATCGCGAGATGGCCTCCTGCGCCTCGGGCGTGAGCGTGGGCCTGGCGCAGGGCGTGCCAGCCGACGGCAGACCCGGTGACCAGGGCACAGGGGGGGGGGGGGGACGACTGTTAGTGATGCGGCATCGCCACCACCTGGCCAGCTGCCTGCCGGTGACTCGCTTGGGACACACGCACTTCACCATGGACTTCGCGTAGTGGATATACTTCTTGACAAAGGGAATGGTCAGAATGCGGGAGGCAGTAGACCGCCGGGCACCCGGCTGCAGCGGCTGGCTGGACACATAGCGCTCCTGCGCGAAGACCGGCGTGTCGGCCACCACCAGGCCCTCGGCCGGGTCGCCGGACTGGCCGGCTCCGCCGGTGCCATCGATCCCGGCCCCGAGGATGCTGTTGGAATTGTGCAGCGGCAGCGGGGCGCCATCCTCCTCGCCCGGGCGCCGGTACTGGTGCATCTTCAGCACGTGCGACGAGATGGCCCGATCGTGCTCCGGGTCCATGGTGTCCAGCACGATGAAGAGCAAGTCAAAGCGCGACAGCAGCGAGTCCGGCAGGCCGATGTTCTCGTGCGGGGTCTTGGTCCGGTTGTACTGCCCGTACACGGGGTTGGCCGCGGCCACCACCGAGCACCGGGCATTCAGCGTGGCATGGATGCCGGCCTTGGCGATGGTGACCGTCTGCTGCTCCATCACCTCGTGGATGGCCACCCGGTCGCTGTCGGACATCTTGTCAAACTCATCGATGCAAACCACCCCGCGGTCGGCCAACACCATGGCACCGGCCTCGAGGCGCCGCTCGCCGGTCTCGCTGTCCTGCGTGACGGCCGCCGTCAAACCGACACCGGACGCGCCGCGACCGGTGGTGGCGATGGCCAGCGGCGAGGTGTTCAGCACAAAGCGCAGAAGCTGCGACTTGGCGGTTGACGGGTCACCGACCATGAGAATGTTGATGTCCCTGCGGGCAGGCGCGGCAGGAAGGGAAGACCACGGGCCAAGCGCCGGGTGTCGGGCGCCGGGCGCGCCATCGTGGGAGACGTCAGTAAAACCAGGGCCAACGAGAGGGAAGGGGCTGGCAAACACACGGTGGCAAGTCCACGCGAACGCACCCTCGAATGCGCGTGCCATTGGTCAGGTTCTTTTCCAGGCCGCCCAGCAGCATCAGCAAGATGGCTCGCTTGATGGTGTCATGCCCGTAGATGGAGGGCGCCAGCGACCGGGACAGCAGCTCCACAATGTCCCCGCGGCGGCCGATCTTCCGAATGTTTTGGATGTCATGCGCCGAGATGGTCGGCTGCGAGTCCTCGGCGCCGATCCGCCGGATGTGGTTCACAAGCAGCACCGACCGGAAGATCCCGGACGTCGAGGCGGCCATGCGGTTCGGCAGGGCCCGGTACGATCCGTACACCACGCACCGATCACCGGGCTTCAGCTGGTCCACCAGATCACTGTCCAGGACCAGGTCCACCGACCGCGGGAGCAGCCCGGCCGGCGCCTTCTCCGGCAGCTCTTGGATGGACACGGTCTGGTGATCGGCGTAGGTGGACAGGCCGAACTCCGTGGTCAGCAGATTGCCCTCGGCATCCTGCGAGGGGTACACCGTGGAGGTGGGCAGGGAAGATCCGTGCGACGTGGCATCCCGGTAGTAGTACGAGTGGAATTGGTTGGTCCTCTCGCTGTAGTGCACGGACTTGACCAGCTTCGGCCGGACGAGGGAGCCTGATTGCATTGGGCGGGGGGGG
>NW_009242976.1:1527662-1529354 GCF_000388065.1 Fonticula alba
GACTGCCTGGCCTGCTCGTTGCCTCGGTGCAGGGCGTGCAGCCGGTCGGCCATCACACCCACCTGCTCGTGCATCACCTCGTAGAAGGGGCCGCGCAGGGCCTCCTGGTGCTGGAAGACCGGGCTCAGGAGATGCCGGTAGTGCTGCCACCGGGGTCCGCCATCGCTCAGCAGGATCCCCTCGGGCCCGAGCCAATTCGCCAGCAGGTCGTACGAGAAGGACTTCGCCGCGTTGGCCATCTGCGAAGCTGGCACCGCGCCGGGTGTGAGCCAAGAGAAGAGGCATCCCCAGGGGATCTCGGTCAGAACATGGCTGTACTTTCAACCACTGCGGCGAGTGGACAAGGGGGCGTGGGGGACTCGGCGCGTCGCGCGCACCACCGATGACGGCCTTGATGGCATTCGGCGAGTAGACCTCAACCCCGGGGATGGGGCCAATCCAAAACTGCCCATACCCCGGGGTGTTGGGGTGGCAGGAGAGAGCCGTGAAATGGGCCTCCTGCTTTTTGGGGTCCCTCGGGACCAGGCCAATGTGACCCATAAGCAGGGAACAGGGGCGCGAGGGCAGCTGGAGGATGGCTGGGAATTTCTGCGCTCGGGACAGGGAACAGGGCGGGTAGGGGGGGGGGGGGGGAGGTGAGTTGGTGAGCCACACCGATGGCCGGGTGCAGACATCCAGGGCAGCGACCGAGGCCGGCAGCGGGGGGAGGGCAGGAACAAGCAAAGCCACACGATCAAGGTCGCACCCTGCGATTGGTGATGTAGATGTTGGCCACGAACAGGGTGCCGCAGACGATGACCGCAAGGATCCCGGCCGCGGCCGAAGTGGAGAGCATGCCGATGGCGGCGATGCAGCCAGCACCAACTGCGCCGGCCGTCAGGGGCAACAGCAGCGCCGGCTTTTGGTCCGGGACAGGCAAGGTGTTTTGGCCCATCATCAGAAGACCGGGAAGGTAGCTGCCCGGTAATAGGTGAGCAAAGAAGGGGGAGGGGGCCGGGGAGGACAGTGAGGGAATCGACGACGGCCTGGGTCGGGAAGGTGCCCGCTCTTTGGTGCCCCGCTGGGGCCAGGAACGAGGCACGGGGGGGGGGGGGGGGGGGCTTTCGCGTGGGCGTGTGCCGGAGTACTGCCAGGAGGCCTCCCGGGGCCGGGGGCCGGTGGAATCCAGCAAGAGGTGTGCCACGCCAGCTGACGAGCCAAGACACGGGTGTTGATTATGAGACAGATCATGGCAGGAAGAAGAAGCCACGGGAAAGGCGCAAGTCCGGGATCGAGCCGTGGCTTTCAGACAGGGGGGGCCATCTTACACCGACGACAGCCCCCGGAGTTCGTCCCCCTGGGCGCCGCCCGACGCTCGGCACCAGGCATACGGGCAATGAGATGGCCTCCCATCGGGGGAGGGTGGCCGGGGGGGGGGGGGGGGGGGCAGACACACAGGCACCCGGCGACCCACTGAAGGGGTCGCTGGCTCCTCCAAACCCACGGGACTCCCCTGTCGGCGAGCAACGGGCCGGGGCAACGAGTCCGCGTGCGGCCCTTTCCCGGGAGCAATCTACTTTGCTCATACAAACACACGTGCATCGAGTGCCGGCCGTGAGCGCCCCTCCCTCCCCCTGGGAAAGTGTGAAGGAACCTCCCCCCCTCCTCCCGGTTCCCGACCGACGCCAGCCGCGGGTTGGCCGGGGAGGGCGC
>NW_009242976.1:1529364-1530493 GCF_000388065.1 Fonticula alba
TGGGGCTTGGCATTGGACCTCGAGGGGGGGAACATGCTCGGCCGAGGAGGAGAGGGAAGGAGAAGGGTGGGCGAGGGCGGCGGGGTTGGACGGACAGCGAGTGACAATCCCCTCGATACTGACTAGACTACCGAGGTAGTGCGCGGCCAGCATCCGAGGGTTGAGCGAGTGCGCCCCAAGTGGCCCGGTGATGCCGATGCGCAACTGGCCCTCGGTCTCGCGCGCGTACAGATGGTTGATGGACTCGACCATTTCACGCAGGGCCTGCTCGAAGGCAATCAAACGAAGGGACGGGTTTTTCAGGAGGCTGCAAGACGGATTAGTGGCCGGGAAGACGGGGGGGGGGAGCGACAAGCAGGCACGGGGTGCTGCTGGGCGGCTGCAATCGGCCGTACATCTTGGCCTCGGCCGCGTTGAAGGCGCGCAGATCGTCAATATTTACAATCAGCCGAGTTTGGCGCTTGTTGATCATCTGGGCGACCAGGTCGCGGTAGTTGACCGAGAGATCCTGCGGGCAATGAAGAGTCAGGGGGGTCAGGAGCCCGGCGGCGACAGCGAGGGCAGGCAGGAAGGGGGGGGGGGAGGGCGGGGCAGGAAGAAGCCCAGGATGGGTTTTCCTCAGCAACGTACCGTGCTATCGAGAAACTGCGCATACAGTCGAACGACCAGCGTGTCGATGTCGACATCGCCGCTTGCCACGGCGGAGGAGGTCGAGAGGAAGGTGCTCATGCTGTCTTGCTCTCTCGGCTGCGAAGGACAAAACCGCGGATGCTGAGTCTCGCTAACAGGGGCCCTGGGCAGAGAACACTGGATCGAGCGAAGGAAGGGGGAGGAGGGGAAGGAAGGGAACGGGGGAAGAGAGTCTGAGGGGGGGGGGGAGGTGTGTGGGGGTGTGGAGCAAGCCCGAGAAGTTCGCATCCTGTCAGGGTGGTGGCCCTTCTCCCTGGAGGAGGGCGGAGGGCGGAGGGCGGAGGGCGGAGCGAGACAGGGAGAGCGAGAGAGAATTGCTGGCAGGGAAATGTGCGGCATCCCCCCTCCCCGCACGGAGCGGGCCATGGGCTGACATGCCAGATCGCCGACACAGACACGCCTGGAGCACCCACCCGGCCAGCGCCCCACCCCACCCCCC
>NW_009242976.1:1530503-1534303 GCF_000388065.1 Fonticula alba
GGGGGGGGGGGGGGGGGGGGGTTGGATCATGAGGCCTGCCTTGGTAAACGCAACCGCCTCCTGTGTCTAACCCGCTCGATGGGCACCCAGTCCCAGCCAATGAAAGGCTGGAGCCCTCATGGGCCGAGCGCAGAGACGTGCTTGTGCGCGTACATGGGCGCAGGAGCGGGTGAGCATGCTGCCTTCAGCAAGGGCACGCACCCTTGGGACGCGGCATCGAGTGCGAAGCTGCACGGCCCTCTTGCTCCCCTCGCAGGGAGCACAGCGGCCAGTCCCCATGTCTGGTCACGAATAAGAAGGGCTGCGCGCCGTGAGCCGGGCCGGGCGGTCCCTTCGACCTGTCCGGGGACAGGAAAAAGAAAACAACCCAGCTTCCGAACCGGCTGGCAAGAATGCCTTGCCACGGACGGACGCTCCGGGCGCGGGGGGGGGGGGGGGGGCGTTCGGAGCGCAGGTGCTGGTCTGCTCAAACCGAACAGCCCCGCTCCTCGGTAAATTTGCAAACTACATCCCTCCGGCGCCAGGACGCCCCGACAGGGAGGGCCTCATCTGATTCACCGGATAACAGTAACCCTGGAACGGGGGGCTGCACGCGGCCAGGCAGCCACTCGGCGCTGGGGGGCGGAGGGGGAGGACGCCCAGGCCTTCGAGCGCGAATGCCCAACAGGCAACGGGAAGGGCCAGGGAGGAGCTCGGGCTGCACGAATAGCTGTGTCCCATCGCGAATTACATCCCCCGGCCGCGCCCCGCCCGGGGGGGGGGGGGGAGCCACGGCCTGCCGGGGAGGGCCCGCGCGCAGCCATTGAAGGCGTGCCACGAGACTCGTGCTGGGACGAGCCCCGCCCCCCGGGGGAGTCCCCATGCCGGTCCAATGGCTGGCCCGACCTCCAAAAGGCACACTTGCCCCCCGCCCGGCCCCGCCCCCAGACGGGGGAAGTCTGTCGCCCGAAAAAGGGCCCAGCGGCCACAGGCGCGTGTGCGCACACCCTCGGGACTCGGATACACACGCATGTAGGATGACCTGGCTGGCCGGCGAATAGCTCCACTTTCTGGGGGATGTCTCGCGAGCCTGCTCCCATCGCTCGACATGCCCCTCCCCCCTGGCACCCACCCGGCCCCGCTTTCTCGGACGAATGCACTCGGCCACCGCGGACCTTCCGCGCGGCGTGCTGGCCCCACCTGGGGCTGATTCGCCCCCGGGCTCTTCTTCACGCGCGAAGCCCGCACGGGCGAGGGGGGATTTTCGGTATGGCTTGTGCCAAAGCGCCTGTCCGTTTCACCTGAACGGCGCGGGCGCAATCCGCCCGTGTGATGGCCAGATCATGTGCCTGTGGGGCGGACTCCCATCCGAGAACCCATTTCTCGTGGAGCTTGCTGTTCTATTCACCGAGCTTGAACCTTCTGGGCCTTCCTGGCACCGGTGACCGCCGCCTCTCGCCCCCGGCATGTGGTGGCAGGATGCCTGGCACAAGCGCCCGGAGAAACGGGCAACAGGCTGCCCCCACGAGAGGCTCATGAGAGGACAGCCGCCGACAGTGTGAGCCCAGCGGCGCCTACAAGCATGGGTGCTCGCTGGCAGGGAGCCGCGTGTCTCGGGGGGGGGGGGGGGCTCTGCTCCCTCGCCCAGGCCCCGATTTTGCATGCTTGCCTGGGCCGCCGCCCGAGTCCCGACTGATAAGATCACTCGGGGGGGGGGGGGGGGGGGGGGGGGGGGGGGGGGGGGGGGGGGGGGGGGGGGGGGGGGGGGGGGAAGCTGTATTTGCGATATTGGCCCGGGTATACGCCGGCCTGGGCGAAAGGGGACGCCCAGGAGGGCGGACAGCAACCAGGACAAATGGCAGGACATTGGTCCCCGAGTGTGGTGTGGCAGCCACACCAACCGTGGGCATGGCAATCGACTGGGACCGGAGCCCGGTGGTCGGCGTACTGAGTGCACGGGGTGCCATGCTGATCGGCGGCGCCAAATGCCCCATGCACTCAGGCCTCGGTGGGGGGAACACTGGCGCGCGGCTTGGCCTGCAGCCAGACTGGGTCCACCGAACCAAGGGCCACCTCCAGCAGGGCCAGCGCCTCGGAGCCCTCGACCGGCTTCTCCGACCCGGTGTTGTCCGGGCCACGCTGGCTGGCGGCCCCGAAGAACTGGAACTCATGCAGCAGCCGGGCCATCATGACGCGCTGGCCCAGCTCGGCGTACCGGCGACCGAGGCAATTGCGCGGCCCGGCCGAGAAGGGCATGAACTCGTACGGGCTGATGGGCTTGTCCTTCTCGCCCGGGGGGAGGGGCTGCCCGGCGCGGTCGTGGTGCACGTCGAAGCGCAGCGGCTCGAAGCGCAGGGGATCCGGCCAGACCGCCGGGTTCCGGTGGAGGGCCAGGATCTCCACATGGCAGTTGACCCCGGCAGGGATGGTGTGCCCATCGATGTCGACCTCCTGCGTGGTGGTCTTTTTTTTTTCCGAGCGGGCCGGCAAATCGCAGCGTCGTTAGAAACCGAGCATGGTCTGCCCGGGGAGGGGGCGGAGGAGGGGAAGGGCAATAAAGATCCGCCCGCCCGAAAGGCGACGGCTGGCGCGCCAAGTGTGGCGGAGTGGGGTAGGGGGACATGTGGGGCGGGAGGGAGCAAGAATACGCACACGGGCGATGGTCGGCACGCTCGGGTACATGCGCATGACCTCCTTGATGAAGCAGTCCAGGCGGTGGAGCCGGCGCAGCTCGTCCGGCCCGGTCGGGGGGTAGGCCTCGTCGCCGCCATGCTGGCGGCGCTTCTCGCTCCAGAAGGCATCCAGCTCCGCCACAACCGGCTCCAGCTGACGGGGATGCCGCGACGCCAGGTACAGCGCCCAGCCGGCGAAGCTGGAAATGGTGTCGTGCCCGGCGAACATCAGCGTGTCAACCTCCTCCCGAAGGGACTTGTCGTCCAGGAGCAGGGCCTCGATCTTCTGGCGGGCCTCCTTGGTGGGCGCCTCGGCCAGCTGCTGGCGGAGCTTCCCCTGCTCGAAGAGCAGCACGTCCAGGAAGGCCGGGCGCTGCTTGGGCTTGCCGGAGAAGGTGTCCAGCTGGGCGGCGGCGGCGGCGGCGGCGGCATCTTCGCCGGCGACGCCGATGCTGGACATGTCGATCTGGCTCTTGGCCAGCAGCTCGCGCCGCTGCTGGATGACCTTGTTGGTGAAGTCTTGGTGGTGATGATGCACACACACACACACACACACACACACACACACACACATACCCACGCCCATGCAGGCCGACAGGGATGATGAAGAGAGCAAAGTGGCGGCACATGAGAAGGTTGGTAAAGGGGCCGGAAGTGCCGATGCAGGAGCAAGGGCGACAGGCTGCCGGGGGGGGGGGAAGTCGCTGACGGCGCGTTTAGAGGGCTCTGCAAGGGGACCGCGCACCGTGAATGATCTTCAACTCGCGCTGGTAACGTCTGCCCAGCGGGGAGAGGCCGAAGATCAGCGGGCTCATCAGCCACGGCTGGCGGAAGCGCACGATGGACATTTCCTTCATAAAGTCCACGGCTCGGGTGTAAGCAATGTGGGCTTCCGAATGCTGGGCTGCGTGGGTTTTTTTTTGAGGTGCGTGGTCAGGCGAGCGAAGCCGGCTGTGATGTCGAGCAAGACGGACAAGCCGGCACAGGCACATGAGGGGAAGGCAAGGGAGGAGGGAAACAAAACACCCCTCGCACGAGCCCCATGTCGAACGCACAGTTCAGCTGGAAGCCCATGGCGGCCTCGCAGATGATGTCCAGCATGCAGGAGGAGAACCAGTCAAACACATCGAAGGCCGTGGCCGGCTGGCC
>NW_009242976.1:1534313-1535036 GCF_000388065.1 Fonticula alba
CAGTTCAGCTGGAAGCCCATGGCGGCCTCGCAGATGATGTCCAGCATGCAGGAGGAGAACCAGTCAAACACATCGAAGGCCGTGGCCGGCTGGCCTGACTGCCTGGCCTGCTCGTTGCCTCGGTGCAGGGCGTGCAGCCGGTCGGCCATCACACCCACCTGCTCGCGCATCACCTCGTAGAAGGGGCCGCGCAGGGCCTCCTGGTGCTGGAAGACCGGGCTCAGGAGATGCCGGTAGTGCTGCCACCGGGGCCCGCCATCGCTCAGCAGGATCCCCTCGGGCCCCAGCCAATCCGCCAGCAGGTCGTACGAGAAGGGCTTGGCGATGTTGGCCATCTGGGAGGCTGCCGTCCGAGGCCGGGCAGGCATTTGCCGGGGGGCGAGTGTCAGGAGGTCATGGCAAGGGAACTTCGGCAGACCGAGAGCTGGCGACCCATACCGCCAATGATGGCCTTGATGGCATTCGGCGAGTAGGTCTCCACGCCGGGGATCGGGCCAATCCAATACTGCCCATACTCCGGGGCGTGGGGGTTGCCAGGCAGAGATGTGTAATGCGCCTCGACCTTCCGCGGGTCAGCCGGGACCAGGGCAACATGCCCCATGATGAGGGGATGCGGCCGGCTGGGCATTTGGAGGATGGAGGCGAATTTCTGCCCCACAGGCGAGGGTCAGTTGCGCAGGAGAGGCGAGGCGAGGCGAGGGGGACAGGGGGCGGGGGGGGGGG
>NW_009242976.1:1535048-1539716 GCF_000388065.1 Fonticula alba
GGGGGGGGGGGGGGGGGGGGGGGGGGGGGGGGGGCTGGAAGAAGCGGCCGGCACGAGCATGTGCAAAGGGGTACCCTGCGGTTGGTGACATAGATGTTGGTGACATAGAGAACACCGCAGACGATGATGGCCAACAGTCCGGCAGCCGCCGGCGTGGGAAGCATGACGACCGCCGCCACAAGCCCGGCACCAAGGCCCCCGACCGCGAGAGGGAGGACTGGCACCTGCAGGCTGTCTTCGGACTCCTGATGACTTGAGACCATTGGCAGGGAGGAACAGGAAGTGGGGAGCTGGAAGTGGGGAGAGGAGCAGGGAGGAGGCGAGGAGAAGAGCGGGCAAGGAAGGTCGATCGAGTGTGCGGAGAGCAGGAAGTGGAGCTGCGTTTGTTTGGGGGGGCGGGGGGGGGGGCTTTTTTGGTCACATCCGCGCATGGATGTCGATGCACAGGGAGCACGCCGCCAAGCGGCCTTCATTTATATCTCCCAGAGCATCCAGGCATTGAGAGTGCCTCCCCATCGAGAGCCAGGGCGAGGGGAGCAAAGGGGGCCAGGGGGGAGGTGCGAAAGGCCAAGCGGGGGAGCAGGAGGGCGAGGAGAGAGAGCGAGGCAATGGGGGGAGGGAGGCGGGGGGCAGCATGTTTGTGTTGGCAATCGGGGACAGGGAAAATCCGACGCCCGGGCGGGGGCCGCCGAACGTGGAGGAGGAATCGCCTTCGGGGCTGGCGACAATCGCCCATCGGTCAAGGGATTCACGCCCAAACATCAGCCAGGCAGGGAGCCATTTTCTCGACTGGCAGGGGCGCGTATTTGGCGAAAAAGGGGCAGGGATTGAGGCATGGCTGGGGGGCATCAGCTTATGTCCGGGCGTCCACCCACAAAGGAGCCCTGCCCGGGTGGGGGGGGTGGGGGGGAACCCATGCCAGGCGGGCCGCCGGGGTGCCTTTCCAGGAGGGAATTGGATAAACTCGGAACACAAGAAACACTGGCATACCTGCGACGAAGGGGGAATGCCACACACAGTGGGCAACAGCACCATCATCCAGGGGGTCCGCCCGGCCACCTGGCATGGGTTCTCTCCCCCAGGGCAGGACATGGTGGTGGGGTCAACATGCCGCCGCAGATTGTGGACCAAGGGTTGGCATGCGCCCCGGCCTCGGACCCCTGCCCGCCGGGTGTGGCCGCCGCGGCCCGGCCAGGACGCAGCCATTGTCGCGCCACTGGGGAACGCGAATGGCGTGGGCCCCCGACATTGGAGCATGGCGCGGGTGGCCGGCACACGCAACCCCTGCCCTGCTGGGATTGGGCGCCAAGCGGCGGACTCACAAATCCCCGGACCCATGCACATGATGCCCGCGTGAATGCCGGTCGGCCAGCAGTCGCACATCAGGCAATCATCCCCCCCCCCCCCCCTCCCTTTGGCTGCTTTTGATGAGAGGCTCCCCCTCTCCACCTGCCCAGCCCCCACTCAAGTGCTTGGACCGCGCCCTGCCTTGCTTCCTGCCAGTAATCCTCTCTTCGACAGCGGTGGCTGCCCTTCCCAGCAGAGACGCATGCCCATCGGAGCCGCCCATGCCCCTGCCCGCGTGCCCCCCTTTGTCCCTGCTTCCCGCGCCCGCACCTGTGCCTCCACAGAGGAGGGGGCAACCCGGAAGACCCACAATGTTGGACCATGTTTCCCCCCGAATCCCAAATACAGCTGCATAGCAACCCTGCTACGATGGGAGGAAAAAGGAGGAAAAGGAGGAAAGACAGAAGACGCATCGAGAGGCGGGGAGGGAGAGGGAGAGGGAGAGGGGAAGGGATGCATACTCCCCTTCCCCCCGCCCCCCTGCCGCGTCTTTACCATGCTGCTCGGGCCCTCCTCCACCACCCCCCGCACATGATGTGTACCGCGCGATCTCACTGGTCACCCAGGGTCGCCTCGCCAGTGGGCGCCTGTGGCAGGTGGAAGAGGTCCGAGATGATGCCGTCCACACCGAGGGAACGGGCCTTGGTAGCCTCCTTGGCGTCGTTGTTGTGCGAGCCCCACGTGAAGAGGCTCAGGCCCTTGAGGCGGAGTCGCAGGGAGAACGGGGTGGGCGATCAAGACAAAGGCCGATGTCAGCGTTTGGGCGGGGGGGAAAAAAAAACACGGGCGCCGCTGCACAGGCGTCTCCCCTGTGCGTGGGGGGGGGGGGCAACACCGCCAGCGAAGAAGGGAAAACACATGACCGGGGCGCACAAATTTCTTGACCAAAGTAATGAGCTCCGGCTGCTCGACCAGCGGCGCGGTGAAAGAGCAGACCCCATGCAGGCGCGCAACCCGCGCAAAGGAGATGGCCGCCGCAACTGACATGGACCGAACATCGCCATATGCCCCGTACACAGGATGCCCGCCGGTGGTCAGGAAGATCACCGGAATGGCCGACTGCTTGAGACGAGCGCTTTTGCACGTCGCACAAACGAGGGGAGGGTCAATTGGGGGCGGGGAAACACCATGTGCAGGGGGAGGGGGAGGGGGGGGGGCAACGGCGGGATTGTCGCGAGCGAGCAAGGGCCGAGACAGTGGCCTGGCCTCACGTACAGGTAGCAAATCTCGGGGTCGAAGCTGGAGATGACGATCGGCCGGGCACAGATGGGCTGCGGGGCCAGGGCCACGCGCAGGATCTCGTCCAGCATGAAATTGCGATCGGCCCACTGGTCGAAGGTGTTCACCTCATCCGGGACAATGGCCGGCGTGGGGAACTTGATCTCGATGTTGAACATCAGCCCGGGCGGGAGAGCTTGAAGGGGTGGCGTGGGGGAGCGAGTGAGTTGCCGACCAACCAGGAGGGCGAGGGATGGAGGGGGGGGAAGCGCGAAGGGCGAGGCGCCACGCAAACGGGCCGGATGCCGGACGCCCCCTTCCTGCCGAGATGCATCGATACACACACACACACGCAAACATGGGCACAAAATGGGGGACGCACTGTCGAAAAGCTGCTGCAGAGACGGCATGTAGCCGGGGGCCGGGACACATGGGGTGGTGCTGGCTTGACCGGAGGCAGTGGCCACGCCGCTGGCATTGGGGTCCTGGTTGATGGGGCAGACAGTGCCGGCCGCGCGGCCGTGACCCGGCTCGGTGGACATGCACTCGAAGCCCGGATCGCCGCCGAGGTCCGCCGGCTGGCCATCCGCCCCGGGGACCTCGCCAGTCAGGCCCAGGTGCAGGGAACGCAGCTGCTTGGTGGACATCTGGTTCAGATTGATGACCACATCCTCGAAGCCCTGGGCACCGGCATCGCCATCGGAGCGCACGGTGCCACGCACGCGAGCATCAGTGTTGTGGTAAACGACCACCTGCTTGCACTTGCTCAGGAGCACATCGAATTCCACGCCATCGGCGCCGTTGCGCGATGCGCGCAAAAGAGACAGGAGGGTGTTCTCTCGCAGGGGAGACAGCCAGGCCGGCGAGGGGCTGACATTGCGATCGGATGCGCCGGCCCCCCGGTGCCCCACCCGCCGGGCCCCCAGCCCGCTGACTGGCCCGTAGGTTGGAGCCGGCAGGGTGACCCCGGCCAGCTCGTCGGCCGAGGACCCCGCCGTCGAGGGGAGGCTGGTAAAGGGGAAGTCCGCCTGCATGCCGGGCGAGGGGATCGTGGCCGAGGCGGCCAGGGCCAGAACGGACGCCGGGAGCGCCCGGCCAATGAGGACATCCGCCCGCAGGCGCCCGGCCGGCCGCGAAGGGCAGCCAGCCGAAAGGAGGGCCGCCTCGATGATGTCGGCCGACTTGCCGGCAAACTGCCCGGGGGTGACGGTGGCCGAGGCCAGCAGCATGGGCACCGGCGAGGTGCTGCCCTCGGGCCCGCTCGGGGCGGAGAAGATCTCGAAACACATGAACACCTGCTTCAGGGCGGCCTCCTGAAGCCGGAGTGTGAACTCGAAGCTGTCGCCGGCCGACTGAGTGGGCAGCAGAGCGAGGGCACAAGCCGCCCAAGGGGAAACCGGGTGTCAGGGGGTCGATCGAGACGGGGGGAGAGGGAGGGGAGGGAGGAAGCAAAGGAGGACTGGGGGAAGGGGCGGGAGAGGGAGAGAGGGAGATGGAGAGATGGAGAGAGGGGGAGAGAGAGAGAGAGAGAGAGACTCACCCAGGGGACGCCGAACTCCGGCTGGATGGTCGGCACGAAGGAGGGGAACGGCCCGACCGGGGTCCTGGCCGAGGGGGGCTGGGGGCCAAGAGCCTCCAGCAGTGCCAGGTACTTGTCGCACTGGCTGTCGGAGAGGGCGCCATAGTTGCAAATGTTGATCTTCGAAAGGCCACACGAGAGGAGTGAGTGAAGCGGAAAGGGGTGGGGGAAGCGAGAAGAGGGAAACCCCATGAGACGCAAGGAGCAAGCCAAGGGAGCTGTACCTGCGGAAGGAGTGCCGCCGGCGCGTTGGCTTCGCCCGCCGAGAAGACGCTCATTTTGACCGAGAGGGCCGAGGTGTCGGCGCCATTCGGGAGTCCAGCGGCCAGCAGCTCGATCGGGTTCGTGTCGCTGAGGCGTACACTTGTCAGGGCCGGAGGGGGGAGGACATGGTGGGAGGGGGGAGACGGAGGGTGTCCCATGCGCACCGAACGCCGAAGCGAACGCGAAGCTCGGCCTGCCCCTCGGATAGAGGGAGCATTTGGTCATTGGCCGACTTGGGACGGAGAACCGGGAGGGGGGGG
>NW_009242976.1:1540211-1543817 GCF_000388065.1 Fonticula alba
GGGGGGGGGCGGTGTTTACACGTGCGCATGAGTCGGCTGCGACACCGGGGGACGGGCGTCCCAATTCTTGTCCATCGGTAGTTTCAGGGCCTCTGTTGGCAGCTGTGCGCGCGTCCTGCGCCGCCCCCCTTGCCGTGGACGCGGGGGAGGGGGGGCGAGCACAGCAACCGGCGGAGAAGACCAACCTCGAGCCAAGGTTTTCTTGACATGCGAACTCGTGGCGTGTAGATCGGTGTGCCTGAGCATGCGCCTCGCCATACGCGCGGGGGCTGGTAGTATTTTCAGCTCCATTCCCGGGGGATGATCGGTCTCGGGGCCGGGCACCCCAATCCAAGGCCCAGGGGAATAGTTAAGCACGGGTGCCCGTGATATAACGGAACGCTGTTCTGGGTATTCAGTTTGACGAGTGCCGGCCCCGACCATCTTGCCGCTTCCATGGGGAGGGCAGAGGGAGACAGGCGCGGGTGGGGGGGTGATCCTAACATCGGAAAGTCCGGGGCAGGGCGGCGCACGCCACAAAGCCGCCGGACCGAGGCACAGCCGGGAGCGCCGGCACGCTGACCCGTGCCGGGGTGGCCTGAGAGCAGCGGGGTCTCGAGCTATGGACGGCCGCGGGGGGCGAGGGAGCCCTTGTCAGGACATCACGTAGGCGCAGGCATCCCCCCCCCCCCCACCAGGACGCGTCGGGCATCCCCACCGGGGCGCCGGGCGTTCGCCCGGCTGCGGACCAATCACCGCCGGGGCTTGGAACGAACTCCCCCCCCCCCCCGGCAGCGCTTTGGCCCCTGTCGGGCTAGCGGAACGGGGTGGTGCTCCTGGCAAGGGCCTCCCCGGTCGAATAGCGCCGGCAGAGGGAGGGGGACATTTGGGGTGCAACCACCGGGCCACCGAATGGGTCGCGGGCCGCGCACCGCTCTGGGGGTAAACGAGCTGGCCCATAGGGAGGCACGCGCGCCGGGAGCAGGCCATTGGCGCAGAGGCCAAAATATGCGCCCCTCAGAGGAGGGGGCTGGCGGCCGAAAAGGGCGGGGCCTCGGAGCGGGCGGCAGGCGGGAGGGGGGGGGGGGGCACCAGTCGGCCCATGGCGAGCCCTCTCCCCGGGGATGGGACGTGTCGCAGCCGGCGAAGGGTGAAGCGGACGGGCTCGGCCGGCCCCCCCCCCCCCCGGCCCCGGACATGCGCGTCACGCGCCCTGGGGGATGGGGGAGGGGGTGCCGACCGGAGCGGGCACGGCACATTCCAGCGGACGGATGTGGCAAGCGCCTGGCGAAGGGAGTCCTTGCGCCGGGGGGGGGGGGGGGCTGAGAACGAGGGTCGCCGGCCTGGGGCAGCTGGCTCGGGCGAGAGCATCCTGGTGCCGGGAGCCGGCTGCGCCCCTTGCCGTGAGGGGGGGCGGCACTGGCCCTCGCGGCAGGGACCTTGCGGGCGGCTGGCCCACGGGGGGAGGGGGGGGGGCGCCGTACGTGTGGCGTGCGGCGCCCGCGGAGGGGGCAGCCCGCGCGGGGTGCGGCCAGGAGGTTGCCATGACGCAGGCAATTTCCCGCGCCATGGAGGGCAATGAAGGGCATTGTGCTCGGTCCGCCTTGCGGCGCGGATGCGCGGCTCGGGCGCAGGAGCGCGCAGGAGGGCGGCGGCGGGGCGGCCGACGGGGCCGCCCGAGCGTATCATCTCCCTGGCGAGGAAACACACGGCGCCTTGGAGGGCTCCCTCCTTCCCGAAGAGACAATGGCCGAGGGGGGAGGGTCCTACCCGGGGGGGGCGGGGGGGCGGGGGGGCGGGGGGGGGAATGGTGTGCCACAGAGCAGGGGGAAAGTCCGGCCGCGCGGTGCACAGGGAAATAAGACAAATAAGGGTCGGCGTGCACGACGCGCAGGCGCACCGAAAGTCAATATTGCCGCGCCCCCGGGGAGCGCGCGCGCGGGGGGAGGGAACCCAGCTGCTGATCCGCCCGCATGCGTGTGCATGTGCGTGTGTGTGTGTGTGTGTGTGTGTACACACAGATGCAAACATCCATACACACATATGTAGGTGTGTGTGTGTGCGCTCACGGATAAAACACGGAAACATGCATCCTCAGTATATTTGCATTAATAAATATTGGGCTGTGGCAACGCCCTGGTCGCTTTCTCGGGCCGCAGGCCGGGCCGGGGGCGCTTGTTTGTGCGCGCGCGCCCCCCTCCACCCCTTGGTGCACCCGGCGCATGGCACGGAGACATGGGTGTACTGTTGCGCCCGCGTACTACCAGGATGGGTGTGGGTGTTTTCAGCCGAATCGCCGAGTGGGCCCGGGGGAGGGCGGTTTTTGGCCCGTCTCCATGTGCTTTCCCGGCCCGGCCCGGCCCGGGCGTGCGCCGCATCGTGCGCCATGCGCGTGCGTGTAGCGCACGGCCGGGCCCTTCCGCGAAAGTCGGCCCCCCCCCCTCCCTCCGCCCCGCCCGCCCCCCGACCCTGGACATGATCCCTCGGACAAGGGTCAACTCTCTCTGTTGTCGCTGCCTTGTCAGGCGTGCAGGCAGCCCGGGGGGGCGCCTGGAGACCGCTTGCGCCTGCAACAGGGGGCGGCCGGGCGGGGCTGGGGGGGGGGGGGCGCGACAGCCTGACAGCGCGGGCCAGGGCGTCTGGGGCCCGCCCTTGCTCCTCCTTCCGGGCCCGAGCCCGACTCCGGTGGCGGCCGGTGGCGGCGTGGTTCCCCCCCCGGCAGGCCAGGGCCCTTCTGGCGTTCCGGCAATTTGCCGGGTCCCCTTCTCTTAACCTTTGGTGCTTCGGGCGCCGACGCTCCCCGGCCGGCGGCGGAGCCTGCCGCAGGCGCGGGAGCCCCTACGCGGGGGCCATCCCAGCGCCCAACTTCCCGCGGGAGCCCCCCCCCCCCCCCCCCGGCTCGCTCTCGCCGCGGTCGGAGGAAACATGCCTCGGGGGCCTCTTTCCCGCCCCCCTCCCTCGGGCGTAGATTAAGAGACTGCGGCCTTGTCCTGATGCCCGGGCTCTCCCGACCGTGTCTGGGCCGCGGTGCGTCGGGCCGCGCCCTCAGGGATTGCCCGTGCGCGTCTGTCTGCCCGCGGGGGGGGGGGCCTCTCCCTGGAAGAGGCGGCCCACCGGCCAATGAGACCACATTAGCGATGGCCGGGGACGGCGCACCGACACAGGTCTCCATGTGAGGCGCCTCTGTGTCCTGTGTCGCGGCCCGGCCGGATGCCGGGCGCCCTCTTCTGCGCGGGCGGCAAGGGGTCTTTGTTGGGCGGTCCCCCTGGTGGCCCCGCCCCC
This sequence comes from Fonticula alba, assembly GCF_000388065.1. Classification (NCBI taxonomy): domain Eukaryota; order Rotosphaerida; family Fonticulaceae; genus Fonticula; species Fonticula alba. Next base: position 1,543,473 of record NW_009242976.1, read on the forward strand.
GCCCCCCCCCCCCCGGGGCCGCGCGCACACAGGGGAACGGCAGCTCGTCCGCCAGGAGGACCCTTGCTGCCCCGCTCCTGGTCCCTGCATGCTAGCCCGCGGCCCCGCCGTCCGGCGACTGGCGCCGCGGCGGTTGTGCCCACCGTTTCTGCCCGCCCTTGAGCTCCCCCGGGGCTGTGCTTCGGAGTGCCTCGCGAACAGCTCCCAAGGCGCCGCGACCCGTGCCTGTGCGTGCCGGAGGCCGGGGGGCGGAGGGGCTGCCGGAGGAATGGGCTGCCCAGTGCCCCTGTTCCCCCTGCTTGGGGACGGCGGGGGGGGGGGGGGGGGGCGGGGCGCAAGGCCGGA
>NW_009242976.1:1544028-1544867 GCF_000388065.1 Fonticula alba
CCTGCTTGGGGACGGCGGGGGGGGGGGGGGGGGGGGGGGGGCCAAGCGGGGGGGGGGGCCCCCCCCCGGGGGGGCGGGGGCCCCCGGGCCTGGGGCCGGGGCGCGGGGGGCCCCCTCTCCCTCGCCCCCCCCTGCCGGCCGGCCGTTGTTATTGTTCTCCGTCCCGCCGTCGCCGCCGGCCGAGCCCCGGCATCTGCGCCCCGCACGACCCGCCCCTCGCCCGGGTGGCCGCCACCCGGAGGCCGGGCTCAGGCCCGGGGAAGGGGACCGGGAGCCGACATATGTAGGACATGACTGGTAAACAGGCGAGGATGGAGGCTCACGGCTTGGGCGACATGGCCCCGGAGGCCCGGTCCGTCCCTCCCCCCCACGCACACACACACACACACACAAGGACGTGGCCCGGGCAGGTGTGGAGAACGGGGCAGGAGCGGCGCAAGCTCCGGCGCCGGGGCGGGGTGTCACAGACAGCGGCCCGGCCCGCCCTTCCCCCTGGCAGCAGCAGAGGGAGGGGGCTCGGTGCTTGTGCGCAAGCACGCGCGCGCCCTCCCACACACACACACACAGGGGCAAGCAGGGGAGGGGGGATGCCGGGCATTCCTCGGCCGCCCCAGGGCCCCCGGCCTTCGGCACCCGGCCACCCCGCCTCCCGGCCTCCCTCCCGCTGGATGTCCCACACCCCATCCCCGTGCCGGGTCGTGCCTGCTGGACGAGGCCACTGCCGCCAGGCGTCCGCCCTCGCCTGCCCCCTTGAAGAGACCCCCCCTTGGGAGCGGTACACCCCTGGCCGGAGTTCATACTTCGGTCTTTTTCCCCCTCCCCCCTGTGTTGTTTCCTGC
>NW_009242976.1:1545629-1559875 GCF_000388065.1 Fonticula alba
CTCTTCCCTTTTCCCCCCACCCCAACCCGCAGTCCCCCCCCCTCTCCCCCCCTCCCCCAAACACCGGAGCACCATGGCCCGCCCGAGTCGCCTCGCGCTGGTCGCCCTCCTGGTGGCGGCCCTCCTGGGCACCGTCCTGGCCGACACCTACATGATGTTCCCGCCCGGCTCCAACAACCGGTGCGATGAGCGCAGCAACAACCGCAACAATGCCAACCGCCTGTTCGACTCGCAGAACAACGCCGCCGGTGGCTACCAGGTCTGCGACCGCGAGTACCGCTTCTACGAGGACACCGAGATCAACATCGAGTGGACCACGCAGCACGGTTGCGGCAACGGCGCCAGCAACAAGGCCGACAACTCGGTCCCCGAGTCGGTCGGCTGCCAGCAGACCATCCAGATCGGCTGCGAGGACACCTTCCGCAAGTATGCCGGCCCGCAGGCCGACTCCTACCGGCTGACCGACGGCATCTCCCTGGGCCGTGGCTGCGCCGACCGGCCGAGCGAATGCCCGGACGGCAACATGGACAATGCCTACAAGATCTTCGGCAACTCCTGCACCCAGACCCACCCGACCACCGGGCTGACCGAGGTGGCCTACCGGTCGCGCGGCCAGAACATCGACCAGGGCAACCACTGCCCCAACGGCTTCTCCAACAGCGAGGAGTGCAACAACCTGGACCTGTCCAACTCCATGGGCACCTTCAACAGCAACACCTGCCGCTGCTCCACCCGCAAGCAGAAGACCTTCGGTGTTCACGAGCCGGAGATGGTCTATGCCAAGTGCATTTGCCGCGACCGCAACCTCGGCCTCTTCGTGGCCGACCGTGGTTCGTCCAATGTGCTGGGCGCCACTCGCACTCGCGAGAACCCCGGTGGTGCTCGCTATGGCTTCCAGTGCGCCGAGGAGGCCAACTACGCTCCCTACTGGCACTGCACCCCCTGGATGGATGTGGCCTACGTCGTGTCCGACACCAGCCGGTGCGACTTCTACCGCAGCGAGTCCCAGAATGTCAAGGACAAGTGCGAGTGCGTTCCCAAGGCCGGCGACGATGCCACCCTGGAGCAGATTTGCGAGGCCCAGCGCTACAACACCGCCGTCGATTGCACCACCAACGACCACAAGTGGAAGTGCGACTGCAAGTGGAACATCCCGGCCCCGGATTGCATCCAGGCCCCCTGGCAGCCGGACAACCGCCTCGGCAACACCCTGGCCACCAGCCGCAGTGCCGAGGAGCTTTCCCACACCTTCTCCCACTACAAGTGGCACATTCCCCGGAACTTCGTGCCCAAGGGCATGGATGAGCGCCGCTGTGTTCTGCGCATTCGTTACAACATCACCAATGCCGAGGTCCCGCACGACTTCGACTACACCAACAACGACCAGATCAAGAACAACCCGGTGTACGTGTTCGGCACCCCGGGCAGCTCCACCCCCACCGAGGCCATGCCCCTGCGTCTGGCCATCAACACCGCGCAGTTTGGCCGCACCTTCGAGGACCGGTCGTATGTCTTTGTGGTGGCCAAGCGCCCCTCCAACCTGAAGGGCGCCCGCATCCACAACATCAATGTTCGCGGCAAGCGCGGCAACATTGCCCAGGTCCGCAACTGCGTCGAGTACAACTTCACCCCGGATCACAAGCATGTGAATGTCGGCGATTACATCCACTTCCAGTGGTGCCTCACCGAGTATGACGACCCGAACAACGCCGGTAATGGTCTTGCCGGTACCGGTCGTGCCAATGTCGTCCCCATCCACAACTACGCCTCCAACATCTTCCAGAACCAGGCCGAGGAGGAGCGCTGCCGCATGTTCACCGAGGAGGACGAGCGCCGCCTGGCTTGGCTCGATCAGACCGAGTGCCTCTCCGTGGAGGCCATGCTCCAGGGCTCGAATGACAACAACAACATCCGCGCCTGCCAGTTCCTGAACGGTGTCCGCGACCCGGAGACCAAGATGCCCACCGCCTACTTCTCCCACGTGGCCAAGGTCCAGAAGGCTTGCTCCTACAAGTACATCTCCACCCGGAACAATGACTTCTCCAACCGCGCCCAGAAGGGTGTCATCAACGCCACCCCGGCTGGTGCCACCCTCGGCATGGCCATCGGTATTTCCATCGGTGCCATTGTCGTCGTCGGTGCCATCGTCGCCGTTGGTGTTCTTGTCTACACCGGCAAGATGACCATCGGCAACTTCGGCAAGAAGGTCTAAGCGTGCCGCCGCTGTGCATGGCAATCGCAGTTCCGCGAGCGGCGGCGCGGAGAGAAAGGGCCCCCGACAGAGGGCCGGGCCGGGGCGGGGTTGAGCGGCGGCGCGCGAGGAGCAGAGACCGTAGAGGGGGGCCCATCACTGGGGGGTGGGGGAAAGACTCCCCGCTTCTGCGGGACTTTCCTCCCCTCTGCCCTGTCTTGCGCTCTCTCTCTCTCTCTCTGTCCCTTCCCCTCCTCCCTCTCCCCCTCCCCCTCCCCCTCCCTCCCCCTTTCCCTCTCCCTTCCTCCGCTGGTGGCGGTGATGTGTGTGTGTGTGTCAGCCCCAGCTACTGCAAGCCGCCGGTCGGCCCTCAGCTTGTGCGCGCGCGTGCCTCCCTCCCCTGTTCCCCCCCCCCTCTCCCGCCTCTTCTGGCATGTGCTGGCGGTCCTCCCTCCCCCTGCGTGCATCGCATCCTCCCCGTCTCTCCCTCTGTGCGCCTTCCTTTTGTGCATGGCGCACGGGAGCACGCGTGCAGGAAAAAGGCATCCTCTCTCCCTCTCTTTTCCTCTCTGTCTCTCTCCCCCATTCCAACTATCACACCCTGGCATCATCCAGCCCCCCCCCCCCGTTCGAGGCAACTGCTCCTCGCGCTTTCCTCTTTCTCTCGTGTGTCTGCGCTTGCTTGTGGCTCGTCTTTTTCCTCCTCGGCCCCCCCCCCTTTTGCCCCCTCCTCGCCCTTCCTTCCTTCCTCTCCCTCTTCCCCCTATTTCCCTGCGCGGGTGTCTTTCACCACACGTACGCGCCCAGCTCGCGTGCTGTCGGGATTATCGGGGTGGAGTGTGAGGGGGAGTGTTGTTGTGGCGGGGCCAGAGGGACAAAGAGAGGGGGGAGGCCCAGAGGCCGGCAAAAGGCGCTGCCATGCAGTGCAGAGCACTCATGTGGACCCAGGAGGGCCTGAGGCGTGCGCGCGCGATGCGTATGTTGTTCTCGGCCTGGCGGTTGGCAGCGTGCTGTGCTTGTTGCTTCTCGCGTGTGGTTGTATGTCGCCCCCCCCCCCTCTCGACGAGGGTCGGCGTCATGTGTCCTCACGCGGGGAGGGCGAGAGCGGATGGACGAAGGAGGCATGCCTTTGTCTGTTGATGTGCGCGAGGGGGACGGTACGCGCCCGTTCCCCCCCCCCCCCCCCTCCGGTGTTTATGCTCTCCCTCCCCTGCCGCGTCGCTCATGCGTGTGCTTCGGGAGTGCCGAGGGCCGTTGCCCCCCCCTCCCCTGGAGACCACTACCTTTTGTTGGCGTGTGGTCTCCTCCCGGGATGCTGTGTGCCCCCCACTCCCGAAGCGCGCCCTTTCCCCCCCTTCTCCGGCCACGCGCGCCCCGCAATATACACTGTCGAGTCCCCCGAAGATCTTCCCCCCTTCTTTTCGGCTGTCCCTCTTTTTTTTTGTCCATCGCCGTCGGGCGGGGGAGCTTTCTTTCGCCCTCGCGCCGTCGCCGCTGGCTGCCGATCATTCATTCTGAAGGGGTCCAGAACGATGGGCGGACGCGTGGGAGGGCTGGGCGCGGCGCACCCCCTGCGGGTTGCCCATGTATCGCGCGCGCGCGCGCGCGCGTGCGCCACAACCCCCACACGATTCGCCCCCCGTGTGTGTGTGTGTGTGTGTGTGTGTGTGTGTGTGTGCCTGTGTGTGTGTCTGTAAAGTGCGTGTGTATGTGGGGACCCGGACGTTTGCCCTGGCAGGCCATCCACCTGGGCGATCTGCCCTGCATCGCCGGTCCCCCTGCCCCTGGGGATGAGCTGCAGGTTCGCAGGCCCCCCCCCCCCCCCCATGAGACCCCCTAGTGCCATAACCATGTCCCAGGGGAAGCCACCCACTCCACTCCTCTCGTCCCTGTCGCCGTTTCACATCCATCCTGGCCTCCTCGCTTGCCCACTTCTCGCGCCCGCCCCCTCATTCTCGCCCCATCTCCAGCCGCAATCATGTCCAGTGACAGTGCTGGCAATGATGTGACCACCGCCGCCGGCTGTGTGTCGCCACCGGTCATGTCGGACACCGAGCCCAAGTCTGCCCCTGCGGCCGAGTCCGACTCCAGCGCCAACCTCGAGCCCGGCGCCCCGGCCGCTGCCGCCGACCCATCGGCCGCGGCCGCCGCCGCCGCCTCCGCCGCCACCGAGGCCACCGAGGCCATGTCTGCGGAGGAGATCGAGCAGGCGACGGCCCTGTTGAGCCGGATTGACGCTCTTGGCGAGGAGGTATGGAAGGGGAAGCCCTTCCGGAAGTTCCGCGTGGCGCTGATGCCCTTCGTCCAGAGCATCGTCGAGTCCTCCGACGGGCGCATCGACTCGAAGCGCCGCCGCGAGTGGTATGTGGAGAAGCGCGACAAGCTCGCCCGTCGGCAGCGCTTCGCCGGTGCGTCATCCCATCACAGTGGTCTCGCTGGCGGCTTGGCCTCCCTCATTCCGCGCCCCGTCGGCGTTTGATGGCTAACCCTGATAATTTGCCACAGCCGCCGACCGTCACTCCATCGAGTCGCGCAAGCTCTGGTCCACGCGCATGAACAACATGGCCACCATCCATGCGAACATCCAAAATGCCCTTCCCGGGGCCGAGGCCGTCCCTCTGTTCCCCGATGGCGTGGGTGGTGCGTGTGCGAGGAGCTGTTCCCCGCTATCCGGAGAGCCATGCCACTCCCCCTCCTCTCTTTCTCTCCCTCCCTCCCTCTCTCCCTCCCTCCCTCTCTCCCTCCCTCCCTCTCTCCCTCCCTCCCTCTTCGTGTCTCTCTTCACATCGAGCTGACCATGACTCGACTTCCGCGGCTTTCCTCACGGAATGCCCCCTGCCCTCGCCTATCCAGAGAACATGCTGATCGGTGATCACCGGCTTCTGGACGCCCCGAAGGTGGACACTGCCAAGGTGGCTGACGTGGCTTCGGATGCCGAGCCCATGTCCGATGGCGAGGCCACTGCTGACACCGGGTCTGCCGCCGCCGGCGATGCCCGGCCCGAGCCGGCCTCCATGAGCAACCCGCGCTTCACGCCGCAGGGGCCGCAGCCGGCCTCGGTCCTGCGGGACATGGTCACCCCGCCGGCTCCGAGCATCGCCGGTGGCCGGGCCGAGCCCCAGGTCGCCGACGCCGAGGAGGCCGGCGAGCCGGACGGCGCCAACCCTTCGCTCAACCGGCCCATCGGCTGCTACATTTGCCGGGCGCGCTTCCGCCATCTCCACCACTTCTACCACGCCCTGTGTCCCTCGTGTGCCAAGCTCAACTACGAGAAGCGCCACCAGAGCGCCGACCTGACGGATTACATTGCCCTGGTGACCGGGTCGCGTGTCAAGATCGGCTACCAGGTGCGCCTGCCGGCCCCCTCCTCCCTCGCATTCCGGCGATGCCCTCCCCGGCGCATGCGTGCCGCCCTTGCTGCTCGTGCCTTTCTTGCTTGCCTCCCTCTCTGACCCTCTTCATGTGGCTGCCTCGCCGGTCTCCATGCCGGCATCCTCCGTTCCCTTCCTTCCCGGGCTCCACCGCTGCTGTCGGGCCTCGCAGACCGCGCTCAAGCTTCTGCGCTGCGGCGCCACGGTCTATGCGACCACGCGTTTCCCGGCCGACTCGCTGTCCCGCTATGCACGCGAGGTGCGCGCCCCTGCGCATGGGCATCCGGCGCCTCCCGTGACCTCCCTTTCGCCCGGTCTCACCTAGGCCCCGTCCTCTGACAACCCCCCCCCCCCCCCCGCCCCCCAGCCGGACTATGCCAAGTGGAAGGACCGCCTGCATGTGATCGGCATCGATTTGCGCGATGTGGTGGCCATCGAGCAGCTGTGCACCTTCCTCAACGGCACCCTGCCGCACTTGGACATCATCATCAACAATGCCTGCCAGACCATCCGCCGGCCGGCATACTACTATCACCACTTGATGGAGCGCGAGACGCAGCTGCTGGGCATGCTGGACGACCCGGCCAAGGAGGCCATTCGGTGGTCGGCGCATGCCAATCGCGGGCCGGCCAAATCCCTCCCGGCCGCCGACCCTGCGTCGGCCGTGGTCGAAGAGCTGGAGGCCGACGGATCGTCGACCGGCGGGCCCCCGGCCCCGGGCCCGGCGCTGGATCTGGCCAACGGCGATGTCAACATCATGTCGCTGGCCGGCAATATGATGGCCATGGCTGGGAGCTTCTCCGAGGCGCTGGCCGACGCGCCGGGCGATGCCACCGCCGCGGCAAGCAGCGTGGTCCTGTCTGCCGCCACCTCGACCCGGTACTCGTCGGCGCACCTGTCGCAGCTGCCCCTGCTGCCGGAGGACGACGAGCGTCGGGACTGCGTCTTCCCGGCCGGCGCGCTGGACATCAATGCTCAGCAGGTGGACCTGCGCAAGACCAACAGCTGGATGATGAAGCTGGCCGAGGTGTCAACCCCGGAGCTGATCGAGGTGTTCACGGTGAACTCGGTGGCGCCGTTTGTGCTGAATGGCCGCCTGCGGCCGTTGTTGGAGCGCTCGCCCCGTGCGGCGCGGTACATCGTCAACGTCAGCGCCATGGAGGGTGCGTAGTTGTCGCCATGGTCCCTCGGCCGGCCCTCGCCCGCGCTGTCGGCTTCCCAGTGGGTTCTTCCCTTTCCGGGTCCTTCTTCTGCGTGTCTGACATTCCGCCGCGCCCCTCCTCTCCCCTGCCTCCACTCCGATTCCTCTCCCGCGTCCGCCGGGGGGGGGGGGGATTACCTGGCGCAACCGCGCGAGCAGGCAAGTTCTACCGCTTCAAGAGCCCCAACCACCCGCACACCAACATGGCCAAGGCCGCGCTGAACATGATGACCCGCACCAGCTCCCAGGATTATGCCGAGAGCTCGATCTACATGAACTCCGTGGACACCGGCTGGATCAATGACGAGAAGCCGCTGGAGCTTGCGGCACGCCACGCGGAGTACTTCCAGACGCCGATCGACGAGGTCGACGCCATGGCGCGCATCCTGGACCCGGTGTTCGACGGGGTCTCCCGGGGGAAGCTCTATCATGGCCTCTTCATGAAGGATTACTTCCCGACCGAGTGGTGAGGTCCCTTTGCCTCACCTCCGCCCCCCCCCCCCCCCCCGCTGCCGGGCCTCCCGCTCCGCCCCTCTTCTTCCTGTGTGTGTGTGTGTGTGGGGGGGGGGGGGGGGATCTTTTGCCCCCCTTCTCGGCTTCGGCCACTTCTCATTCTCTTCCCTCTCGGGTGTATTCCCTTGTGCCGGGCACACGCCGCCCCTGCTCTTTTGTGGGGCGACGCCAGCACACAATAGACAAGGCCCAGTGCCTCGGTGTGGTGTCTTCCATGGGTCGCGCCTCTGCGCCGGGTGCCCCCTCGCGCCCCCTTCACCGGTAGGCGGCGGTCACCTCGGCCCAGGAGCTGGTTTGCGGGGCGATCAGCAGGATGGCCAGCCACACGGCCCCAAAGAGGCCGACCCCGGCGAGGATGCGCCGGACCCAGGGCTCCAGCCGGCCGCCTGGCCCGGGCCCCTTGGCCCCGCCGGAGCCCGGGGAGGCCACCATGCCGCCTGGCAGGAGGGCCTTGCCGGGGCCGGGACGCGGCGGACTGGGGACAAGCATTTCGCACAGGGTCCCGCTGGCCTCGGCCAGATAGTAAGACACGGCCAGGAAGATGATCGAGTCGAACAGGAAGTTGGTCAGGGTCATGGTGGCGGCCAGGCCGCTGGCAGCGGCGTGGCCCCAGGCCCCCGGCCACAGGAGCCCCAGCAGCCGCGACCGGGCGTCATCCGTCAGCCAGAGGTGGAACTGGGTGACATATGTTTCGAGGGAGATGCGCCCGCTCCACATGAAGAGGGCGATGGACTGGCGCGACACGTGCGCCGAAGGGGGGCGGGGGGGGGGGGGGGGGGCCAGCCGGCGGTGATGTGGGGTCAGTACTGCGCGTGAGGTGTCCTCCTTTTCGGCCTTCTTCTCGCTCTCTCGCTTCCTCGCCCATCGCCGGGGGTGGCCATGGCTGGCGCGTACCTTGGCCCGGAGCCGCCGGCTGAGGTTGCGCAGGACCAGGTAGCAGGTGATGGGGATGACGCTGGTGAAGGGGTGCAGCCGGTTGTAGGCAAACTTGTCCATGTACATGAGGCTGGTGAACCACCACACCAGCCCGGCCAGGGCCAGGGCCGCAATGAGCCCCTTGACGCGGTAGCGGCGGCCGGCCGGGCCGAGCTCCAGCCGGGCCAGGGCCCGCTCGGCGGCCGGCAGGGCCAGGGCCGTCAGCATGCCGGCCAGGATGACATATCGATCGAGCCCGGCCCGGAAGCGCCACTCATGCAGGGATCCCTGGATGGAGAGGATCGAGCTGAAGGGGGCGCTGAGGAGGGTGAAGAGCCCGGCGCCGGCCCAGCCCCGGCCGGCGAAGGGCAAGTCGAAGAGGGCAAACTGCACGACACCGGCGAGGGCAATCTTCAGGAGGACACGCGCCGGGGAGCGGTTCCACCCGGGCCGGATGCCATATGTCCCGAGGACCAGCAGGAAGTAGAACGTGTGCAAGGGGCACACATAGTACAGCATGTACGGCCGGGAGAGGGCCAAGCAGCTGGCCACGGCCAGCATGTTCAAGCGCAGGAGCATGCGCACCACGCGCCGGGCGCTGAAGTCCCCGGTCTTGGTGAAGTAGATGGCATTTCCGAAGCCGGTGAGCCAGATGTAGGCGGCGATGAAGACGCGGACCAGGTTGTATGCCTCGCGCGCATTGAAGAAGTGGTACAGCACGAAGACCAGCTGCATGGCGCCCTTCCACTCGTCCGACTGGTCGCGTCCCAGGATGCTGAACCATTCCGGGGCCAGGAGGGCCGGTGTCGAGCCCCCGGCCTGGTGCTCGCCCGGCGTCGGGGACAGGGCCCGGACGATCGGCGAATTCCCCGGGCCCGGTTGCGGGTTGGGGCTGACGGCGCTGGAGGTGGAAAGCGCGGCGGCGGCCGCCGCGGCGCGGGCCTCCGGGATGCTGACCACCACGCCGGCCTGGCCCAGAGCCGGGACCGCCGACAGGGGCACCGACTCGGCGGGGGCCGTGAGCGGGGGGCTGCGCTTGTGCGGGGTGGCCAGGCTGCCATCTGGGTCGGCATCGCCGTATGCCGGGCCATCGGCCGCCTGCTGGAGGGCGCGCACCTCGGCCGGGGCCAGTGGCATGCGGCCGGGCTGGACCGCGCGAATGGTCAGCAGGGCGGCCACGGCCACCGCGCCGCACACGAAGAAGAAGTAGTCCCCATCAAAGGCACGGCTGCCGGCGGTGGCGGCCCGCCAGGCCAGCGGCCCGTCCGCCGCGAAGAATGCCAGCACCGCGGCCGCGAAGAAGGCACCGGCGCGCAGGCCAGCCAGCCCCGGCGGGGTCCGAAGCCGGGCCAATTCCCCGGCCGACAGGGGCACCGTGGCCAGGGCGTGGCGGACCTCGGTCGCCAGCCAGGCGCCCATGCCGAGGACCAGGGCCACGGAGAGCGTCAGCTGGGGGGCCGTCGGGGCCGATGGGACCCGCGCCGGGTCGTCAGGGTCGGCGCCCAGCGCCCCGGCCGGCGACTTGGCAGGACCACCGGCGGCGGCGGCGGCGGCGGCGGCGGCGGCGGCGGCATGCGCATCGTCCACTCCCCGCCGGCCGAGGATGTGGGCCAGGCGCTGGTCGGTGGTGACAAGTCGCTGGTCGGTCATGCCGGCCGGGCCGATGAGTGCCCATTCCTGCAAGCTGCCGAGGCTGGCCACCTGATCGGCGCGGATCCAGGACTGGCTGCCGGTGGGGGCCGCCTGCGCGGTGCGCATCACCAGCACGGCTTCACCTTGGAGGAAGGCCTGGGCCTGGTCGGCGCGAAGGCGATTCCGGCTGAACTGCACGAGGCACACGATCAGGCAGCTGAAGGTCACCAGGGCCAAAGCCATGGCAGGCAGGAGGCGGGTGAGGGCGGCCACCGGCGAGCCGGGCGGCCGTCGCCGGCCCCGAGGCGTGAAGCCGGGACTGTGGACGAACATGACGGCGGCAAGCGGATGTGGGCGGGCGAGGGGAAAGAGAGAGAGAGAGAGAGAGAGAGGCCAGGGGGCGAGGGAGGGACTGCCAGGCCAGGCGTCTTGGCGAGCAAACCGAGGGAGGAGCAGCCACTCGTAGACAGGGCAGGCAGCGGGCAGGCAGCGGGGCGAGGTGTGGAAAGGCAGGGTGGTGTCCGTGGCTGGCGGCAGTTCAGCGGCCGGAGGAGGGGGCGTTTTCCCCTTCCCTCCGCCCGGACCCTCATCTGGGCGGTGCCCATCGGCGGGCACATGCCATGGCGACCGGCTGCATGCGGGGTGTACCACGGGCAGAGGGCACCCGCCTTGGGTCGAGGGCCTGATAGTGGGCGACATGCGCCTGGGCGGCAACAGGCGCCCGGCAGCACGCGTGTGCGCGCGCCGACGCGCGGCCCTGCGCAGCTGCCAGCACCCGGTCGCGCCATTAACTTCCGGCCGATGCGGCGGCCAATCGGACACCTTCGGGCCGGGGCCGGGGCCGGGATCGGCCGGGATTGTGGGTCAGGCGCCGGCGAGAATGACAGATCACACCGCGCCACGTGCCACGGGATGCGAACCGCGTGCGTAACTCGCTTGGCGATGGCCGGCGGCCGGGCGGGCGCCGTGCTTAACCCACCTCGGCTCGCGCCTTGGCATTTTCCCGGCCCTACAAGCATGCGTCTGCCTGGTCCCTGGAATGGTGCCCCCACCCCCCGCGGTGCTGAATGTGCGCCCTGCCCTGCTTTGGACCCAGCCGGGATGTGGGCGTGCGCGCGCGCGCCGTGCGGTGTCTGTAGACGTGCGTGTGCGTGTGCGTGTGTGTGTGTATGTGTGTGTCGCGCCCCGGCCCGAGGGGGCCGCGCGGTGGCTGTCGCCCTGGTGCCTGGCCAGGCATTGGCGTCCCCACCAACGGCGCCATCCCCCCGCCCCCCGCCCGCGCCCGCGCAGCCGAACACGATTTGCCGGGGGTCCACACCCCGGCGCGAGAGCTGGCCCGAAACCTCCCGACCGGGCCCATGCGGTCGGGCCGCTCGTTCGCCGGTGCGAGAACCGGCTGAAAGTCGCGCGCCTACGACAGCGGGAGAGCGTGGGCGAGGGAGAAGCGGCCGGGTGGGGGCGGAGGCAGGGGGGGGGGGGGGGGGGGGGGGGGGGGGATTGGCGAGTGGCTGCTCAAATGGGCGACCAGGACGGGTGGGCGACAAGCCGGCCGTGCCCCTGGCGCATGAGGTGCCAACTTGGCGGGCTGGCGCGCTGGCACCCTTGCCGGTCGCGGTCGTGGCGGCCCGATTGTTTCAGGAGGGGCCAGCGGCCTGTAAGACGGTGTGTGTCGGCGTCTGTGCGCATGTGTGTGTGTGGGTTATGCGGGCATGCGTGCATCCGCAGGGGGCAGACGCGCGGCACAGTAGGTGCGCCGGCCCCCCTGTGCGCCCCCCCTGCCGCTCGATGAAACGGGCGCATTCGGGCCCGCCGCCGGTACATCAACGGCCGCGCGCGCGCGAACACGTCCTCCCCCCCCCCGGACAAAGACACGCCTTCTGGCCGGGGAATGTGCCGGTGCATCACCGGGGCGGCCGGGGAGAATGGAGGGGGGCGGGGGGGGGGGGGGAGCCCCTGCGCCCTGGGAGCCGGCATCCCAGTGCGCACTGTCAGGAGGCTGTTGTGCGTGCGAGCCCGCGGGCGGCCGCGCGAAAAGGGCCGCGAGGGGCGCCCCGCCCCCGGGCAACCTGGCGAAGTGCCGGGAAGGCACGCCCCGAGGGAGGGCCGTGTGCGGGCGGGCCAGTCGCCCGGGCCGTGCCCCCAGGCACGTCCGCGGCATGCGGCGCCGGGGCGCGTGGTGGCCGCGGGCGTCAGCAGCGCGGTCCCCGCCCGGCTTATGCCTGCAGCCAGGATGCTCTTGCCGGCCCGGGGGTCCCGGGCTGCAGTGCCTTCTCCACGGCCTGGCGTCCTCCCCCGGCCGGGGGCTCGGAGGAGGACCCGGGGGAGGGGGCGTGTGTGTGTATGTGTGTGTGCGTCTGTGGGGGGGGGGGGGGAAGGAGCATGGACCCCCCGCCCCTCCTCCACCTCCTCCGGGTGTCGGCTTGACATACCGGCACACATAATATCTGGCAAGCATTCCAGCCACCCCCCGGGGGGCAGGGACAGGAGCCCGTAGCGAGCCGGGCCGAGGGGAGCAACCCCCCGGCGGTGGACTGGCGACCGGGTGCCGGGGGAGCATCAATGTGCGCACTTGACGAGGGCGCACATTCCTGCTTGTCGGCGCGGGCGGGGCCGTACGCCCCCGCCCACGCCGGCCGACCATCGATGCGCCGATCATCCTCGAGGCCCCGGGGCGGCTCGGGGGCGACGCCAAGCTGATCGCCTCGGGGCCGCACGCCGGGGGCCGGGAATTTCGACCCTCATTTCCGCCGCCGGCCAGCGGCTCCCGGACACTGGTCTCTCCAGTCACCGAGGTGCGCCCGGTCTTCTGGCGCTGATTACCTGGCAACATGGGTGTGCTGATGTTCTCTTTGAATTCCATAGCCGCGCCGATCTTCTTTTCGGCGCCCCCTTTTGCGCCCGCCCTTCGGGGCAGCCACGTCGCCCCGGCAGCCATCCCGAAAGCGTGCCCTGTCCCAACCCGACAACCGATCGAGCCCTCACCCCGGGGCCATAGCCCGCACACGGGCGAGCAGCAAGCGGCGAAGGTGCGGCCGAGGGGGGGGGGGGGGGTGCGCGCGCCCGCGCGAGAGCGCGTGTGCCGGGCTGGCGATGCACAACGTGGGCCCCCCCCCCCCCCCCCCCCCCCCCCCGATGGAAGAGAGGGTGGGGCTCCCGCTGCCTCATCCCGCCCGGCCGGGTCGTTTTCGCCGGGGCCCTGGGCCCACCCTCTCGCCCCTCTGCGGGGGGAGCGGCCGTTTTCGTGGGTCGCTCCTCGGGCCGGAGCCGGTCCTCGCACCATCCCCCCCCCAGGCACCGCCCACTCGGCGGGGCTTCTCGACGGGCAACAGCCAGGCACGCATGCCTGCCCATTCGCCCGGGCCCCCCTTGCCCCCACACCCTCGATCGTGCCATCTCGTATGTGCGGTCGAGGCACTGGCCGCCGGTCTGTCCCCTTGTGGTGTGCCCCTCCGCCGGTGACCGAGCCGGCTCGAGTTGGCGGCGGCGGCGGCGCCCTGCATAGGCGGGGCGAGGGGCAAGGCCGGAGGTGGCCGTGGTCGTGGCGGCGGCCGTGGTGGTGGTGACGCGGGGGCAGGGCGCGAAGAAGGCGGCCCGGCGCAGGTAGGCCACCGAGGCACACCCCCCGGCGGACCGGGCCAAGAGACATGAGACACCCTGGCACCAGGCGCCGAGGCTTGCCCTTGGCACCGACACATGCCTCTCGAGGTCACTTTTTCCCATCCGAAGCACCCGCCTCCGCCAACCTTCCCTCCAACCGGTCTCGGTCCCTCCCTGCGCTCCTCCGTTGCTCTTGCCAGCTACACAGTGTCCGGCAGCAGCACCGCCTCCCCTCCCTGCTACCTGCCCTCGCCCCCCCTCCCCCCCCCCCCCCCCCCCCCCCCCCCCCCCCCCCCCCCCCCCCCCCCCCCCCCGCCCCCCCCCCCCCCCCCCCCCCCCCCCCCCCCCCCCCCCCCACCGCGCCGTTCCCCATGGCGTCCCTCGGTGCGGCCGGCGTCTCCGGCGCCCCCGGCGCCGCCAGCAAGCGCCCCATGAACCTGACGGTCAATTCGCGTGTCGGAGCCCTCAGCTCCGGCACCGGCCCGCGGTCTCCCCGGTCGCCGCGCTTCCGCCAGCCCCAGCCGGAAGAGCAGCCCGGCATCAACCTGGCCAAGGACCACGATCAGGTCCAGCTCCAGCGCGGCGACCGGGTGTGGGTTGCCCACCCTACCCAGGCATACACCCTGGCCACCGTCAAGCAGATCGAGGAGGGTGGCAGCAAGATCACCATCTTCGACGAGGCCTACCAGACCTCGACTCTGCCTCGGTCGAAGGTACGCCCGGCACGATGGTGTGCCCATGCGCCTGCGCCTGCCGCAGCGCTGCGACGAGCGGCCAATCCCCCCCCCCCCTCCCCCCCCCCCCCGCCTCCAGACGCCTGCTGGAA
>NW_009242976.1:1560003-1572945 GCF_000388065.1 Fonticula alba
GCGCCTGCCGCAGCGCTGCGACGAGCGGCCAATCCCCCTTTCCCCTGCGCGCCCGCCGCTGACCATCCCCCCCCCCCGCCTCGCAGATCCTCCCCGCCTCCAACCCCCTCAACACCAAGGGCGTGGATGACAACACGGAGCTCATGTACCTGCATGATGCTGCGCTGCTGGACAACCTGCGCGTTCGCTATGACATGCAGAACTACTACTCCTACACGGCGTACATCCTGATCGCTCTCAACCCGTACCACCAGGTCCCGGGTCTCTATGGCCCGGAGCGCATCGCCGAGTACAGCAACAAGCCCATCGGCCGCAAGCCGCCCCACATCTATGCCCTGGCCGACCGGGCGTACCGGAGCCTGCGCGCCAGCAAGTCCAACCAGACGATCGTCGTGAGGTGCGCTCGTGCCCCTGCTCGCCTTGGCAGGCGTGCCTCCTCCCCCCCCCCTCTCCCTCTCCCTCTCCCTGCGTGTGCATCTCCGCCCCCAGCATGGCCCGAACTTGAGCAGTCCCACTGACCGACCCCCCCCCCCCTCTCCCCCCTCTCCCACCATGCGCGCACTCAGCGGCGAGTCCGGTGCCGGCAAGACCGAGTCCTGCAAGCTCATCACACGGTTCCTGACCACGGTGGCCAGCCCGGCCTCGGCCTCCGGGCAGCTGCAGCAGCTGGAGGAGCGCATCCTCCAATCCAACCCCCTGCTGGAGGCCTTCGGCAATGCCAAGACCGCGCGCAATGTCAACTCCTCGCGCTTCGGCAAGTACACCGAGCTCCTCTTCGATCGCAAGGACCTCCATGTGGCCGGTGCCACCATCGAGACCTACCTGCTGGAGACGTCGCGCGTGGTCCGCCAGTCGGCCATCGAGCGCAACTTCCACATCTTCCACTACCTGCTGGCCGGCGCGTCGGACCGCCAGCGTGCCGAGTTCCACCTGGCCTCCGGGGCCGGGGCCGGGAAGCTGTACGCCTATCTGGCCGGCGCGGCGCCCACCATCGACGGGGTGGACGATGCGGCCGAATTCACCCGGGTCATCCAGGCCATGGATGTGCTGGGCGTGTCGCGCGTCCACCAGAATGAGATCCTCCGCATGCTGGCCGCTACCCTGCACCTGGGCAACATCCGGTTCCTGGATGCCGATGAGAATGCCGCCGCCGGTGGCGGCGCCTCCGAAACGGCCGACGCCTGCAAGGTGTGCCCCACTTCGCAGAAGGCCCTGGAGCATGCGGCCGAGCTGCTCTGCCTGCCGGCCGATGCTCTCAAGCGTGCGCTGGTCACCCGGACCATGGTGGCCGGCACGTCGGCCCGGCGCGATGTCTATACCCTGCCCCTGCGGCCGGCCGAGGCCCAGGGCTCGCGCGACTCCCTGGCCAAGCACCTGTATGCCGGCATCTTCCGGTGGGTGGTGGATTGTGTCAACCGCGCGGTGCCGGTGGCCGCCGGGGCCGCCTCCGGCACTCGGACCATCGGCCTGCTGGATCTCTCGGGCTTCGAGATCTTCGAGACCAACTCGCTGGAGCAGTTCTGCATCAACTTCGCCAACGAGAAGATCCAGCAGTATTTCGACCGCCAGGTTCTGGGCCAGGAGCAGGAGATCTACGAGCTGGAGGGCCTGCGCTGGCGCCGTGTCGAGTTCAAGGACAACGCCGCCATCATCGACCTGGTGGAGAACAAGCGCTTCGGCATCCTGTCGTTGCTGGATGAGGAGTGCCTGATGGTAGGTCCTCGTCTTTGTTCGCTCCGCCCCATCGGCTGGGCTCGCGATGCTCCTGCCTGCTGTTTTCCCCCTCTCTAACACATCCCCGCGTCCTCTTGCCCCCCCCCCCCCCCTGCCGTAGCCCAAGTCCACCGATGCCTCGCTGGCCATCAAGCTCCACACTACGCACACCAACAACGAGTACATCAGCAAGCCCAAGATCGGCCAGGGCCGCAAGCGCATCACCGACCGCGAGGGCTTTGTCATCCGCCACTTCGCCGGCGAGGTCACCTACGAGGTGGCCGGCTTCCTGGCCAAGAACAATGACACCCTGCATGATGACCTTCTTGGCCTCTTGACCCGGGCCACGGAGAACCCCTTCATCTCCGGCATGTTTGCCACCCAGGTGGCCGACGACCCGACCAGCGCCCAGCTGACCACCGGCGGCCGGTTCAAGTCCCTGGCCGGGGGCTTCCAGCTGCAGCTGACCTCCCTGATGTCCAAGCTGTCGGCCACCACGTCGCACTTTGTCCGGTGCGTCAAGCCCAATGACCGGCAGCAGGCCGGGCTCTTTGAGCCGGTTCGCGTGCTGGAGCAGCTCCGCTACTCCGGCATGTGCACGGCCTTGGTGCTCATGCAGTCGGGCTTCCCCACTCGCATTGGCTTTGACGAGCTGTATGAGCGCTATGCGCCGCTCATGCCGGAGCCCATCGCCCGGCTGGCGCCGCAGACCTTCTGCGAGGCGCTGCTCGTGGCGCTGGATCTCCATGGCGGCCGGGACTTCCAGATGGGCCTGACCAAGGTCTTCTTCCGGGCCGGCAAGCTGGCCCTGATGGATGAGTTGACCAGCGAAAATCGCGAGTCCATGCAGCTGGTCGTCGGCAAGGTGCTCAAGTGGCTGGCGCGCAAGCGCTTCCGCACGGCCATCTGGTCGGTCATCGCGGCCAACCGCCTGGCCGGGGTGCTGGAGGGGGTGCGCCGGGTCCGGGCTTTCCGTCGGGCTGTGCGCCTGCAGGTGATCCTCGTCCGGGCCATCTACCGGCCACTGGCGGCCGTCCGGCGTCGACTCTACAGCGAGGAGGCCCTGCGCCGGCGTGAGGCCGAAGCGGCCCGTCGCGCGGCCGAGGCCGAGGCCCGTCGTGCTGCGGAGGCCGCGGCCGAAGCCGAGCGCCAGGCGGCCGAGGCCGCTGCCCGTGCCGCGGCCGAGGCCGAGGTTCGCCGTGTGGAGGAGGCCCGGCGCCAGGCCGAGGAGGAGCAGCGCCAGATGCTGGAGTCGCGGATTTCCGAGCTCCAGGCCGCTGGTACCAGCTTGCGCGAGGAGCTGAAGAATGCCGTCACCGACCGCGAGAGCAGCCGCGCCCAGGCCAACATGCTGAATGAGCGCATTGCCATGCTGGAGGGCGAGGTGGAGCGTTTGACCACCGAGCGTGACAGCCTCTCCGGGCAGGTGGCCACCGAGCAGCAGACCCGCGCGGCTCGCGAGGCGGACCTGGCTGCCACGCGGGCGGCCCTGGCCGCGGAGCGTGACTCGCGCGTGTCGGCCGAGGGCGCCCTGGCGGCCGAGCGGTCGGCCTCCGCCGAGGTGACCAAGACCCTGGAGTCGGTCAAGCGGCAGAAGGAGTCCGAGCTGGCGGCCCTGCGCCAAGCCACCGAGTCGGATGTGTCGGCGGTTGGTGCTCAGCTGTCGGCGGTGCTGGCCGAGAAGCATGATTTGGAGAATGCCCGGCGTGAGGCTGCGGCTGAGGGAGCTCGGCTGGCCGAGCGCCTGCAGGCCGTGGAGCAGCAGCTGGCCGCCGAGCGCCAGGCGCACCAGGCCACCGCGGCCCAGGCCGAGCAGGCACGCCAGCAGAGCGAGGCCCAGCTGGCCACCGAGCGCCAGGCCGCCACCGAGCGGACCAACGCCGTGCAGGCCAACCTGGCCCGCGAGACTCAGGCTCGCATTCAGGCGGCCGCCGATCTGGAGACCACGCGCGGGCTGCTGCAGCACACCGCGGCCGAGGCCTCGGCGGCGCAGGCTCGCGCTGAGGCTGACCATGCCAGCCAGCGCCAGCAGCTGGTCCAGCTGGCCACCGTGGTCAAGCAATTCCGCGACCAGCATGAGGCCCAGGACCGGGAGATCACCCGTCTGCGTGGGCTGGCCGGGCAGCTGGAGACCGGGCTGTCGCAGGCGCGCGCCGTCGGCGAGCGTCTGGGCTCGGAGCTGGCCGTCGAGCGTGCCGGCCGCATGGAGGATGCCGAGCAGGCGTCTCGCCAGGCGGCGGAGCTCCGTGCCCAGGCCGCCGCCGAGGTGGCCAACAAGCAGGCCGTCATCGATGCCATGGCCATCGACCGCCGGCGCTTGGATCAGCGCGTGGCGGAGCTCACCTCGCAGTTGTCCATCATCGACGACCTGGAGGCCCAGCTGCAGGAGGAGCGCACTCTGCGCGCGGAGCGCGAGCTGGAGCTCAGCCGCCTGCGTGCCGAGTTCGAGGAGCTGCAGGATGCCAACCGCAAGATGAATTACGAGCGCCAGCGCCTGATCAACATTGCCATCCGCTGCCAGGAGGCCCAGCGCCAGCTGCACAATGTCTACGAGAAGTTCCCCAAGGAGTTGGATCTGCTGAAGCTGCTCTTCGGCGACTCGTCCTATGCCACGGCCATGCGCGGGCAGTCGCTGGCCGGGTCGCTGCAGAAGCAGAGCGGCAGCAGTGCCAAGAAGTGGAACTCCCGCCTGTGTGTGCTGAACGACATCTTCCTCATGTACTTCGCCGACAAGAAGGACAAGGAGCCGCGCGGTATCATTCGCGTGGATCAGGTCCGGTGTGTGGAGCCTGATGACAATGTCGGCAAGCCGCACACCATCCGCGTGAGCATGTTCAACGGCCGGGATTACTTCTTTGCCTGCGAGGATGCCGCCGACCGGGACCAGTGGCTCCAGGCCCTGGAGCGCGCCATGACCCCGGCCTGAGTACTCTGTCGGCCCGGCGCCCCCCCCCCCCCCCCCAGTGCATCGCATGCGCGGTCCAGGAGGAGGAGGAGGGAGTGCGCGAGACAGAAGGCCCGCCCTCACCTTTCTCTCTCTCTCTCTCTCTCTCTTCCCCCTGTTGCGTCATGCGCCTCCTTCACCCTTGCTCCCGGCATGGAAAATGCGCACACACAAGTCCGTGCATGTGCGTGGCCGGTCTCCCTTCTTTGAATTTCAATATCAATTTCACGACAAACTCCCAAAAAAAAAATACACGCCCAATGCGCGCGCGCATACACACACACACACTCCAGGGGGTGCTCGGCTTTATGTGGCGGCACACGCGTCTGGCTCGGCCAACAGGAGGAGGGGGGGAGGGGCGGGTCTGCGAGGATTGACGGTCTTTTTTGGTGTATTGTCTCACAGGGTGTCCCAGCTGGGGAAGAGGCCGCCCACGCCGGAACCGCCGCCGGAAAGAGGAGCGGCCGGCGGGAGCCCGACCTTCACGCCGAAGCTCGGGGAAAAGACCGTCTTGGAGATGGCAATCAGGTCGGAGTAGGCCACGCGCGAGTTGTGGCTCGAGTCCTGCAGGGGGGGGGGGGGGGGGGGGTCGGGGCCACACATGTCGAGTGCACCACGGGAGACGCGAGTGAAATAAACGCGCGAAGGGGGTGAATATGGTGCAGGAGAGAAGTGAACCGCATGAGGATGGCCAGAGCACCATGAGGACGACGTACACGCAGGGCATCGCCCATCGGGTCCGAGCTACTCCCATAGGCCAGGGCCGTAATGCGGGAGAGGCGTGAGGAGCCGGCGGCGCTGGCGGCGGCGCCTGTCCCACCGGGCGAGGCGCCGACCCCCGAGGAGGCCCCCCCAGGGAGAGGCCCCTCATCCGAGGCAGAGGCGGAGGCGGAGGCAGAAGCGGACGTCGGGTCGCCTCCGGCTGGGCCCGCGGCGGCCCGCTGCGCGGCCCACTGACGCTGGCGGCTTTGAAGGTGGGTGGTGGTATCCACACCGGTGGCATTGCCCAATTGCCGGAGCACCTGCCGCAAGGACGCGGCAATGCGCCCGTCAATATTTTGCGTGAGGGACTCATTCAGAGTGACTGGCGGTGGGGAGGGCGCATCGGGAGTGAGCGGGCCTGGCGGCTGGGATGTCAAGTGGTCGGCGGCTCGAAGCAGGCGACAGAGATCGGCAAAGCGGCAGAAACGCACCCAGACGCTTGTAGTTGGACGACCGCGCCGGACCGGGCCCAGTGGATGGGCGAATGCCGGCGGCATGGGCCTCGACAGCCGACGTGGTTGAGGTCCGGCGCGCCGGCGAGCCCTGCCCCGGTGAGGCCTGCCCCGGCGACGCAGAGGCCGTCGGGTAAAGGGAACCGCTTGACGAGCTGGACGGTAGTTGGGGCTGTGGGGTGGCCGGGCACGCATCGCCATGATCCAGGGAGGCTGGCAGGGGGGCAGGCGGCGCAGGCTCCTCCAGTTTAGCGCCCGGGTCGATGTCCGACGCGGAAGCGCCCGAGGTGGGGGCGGGGCCGGGCCCGGCCGGCTCGCTGGGCGCCTCAGCTTCGGCCGGCTCGGGAGGTGCCTCACAAACCTGCTGGCCGGCGCCGGAGATGTCCTCGGCAGCAACTTCGGGAACACCAGGAGTGTCTGGAACAGGAGCCGAATCAGGCTCAGCTACGGTGCTCTCGGCTGGAGCTGCGCTGACATCGGACTCAGCGTCGGCCACAGGCGCGGCCACAGGCGCGGCCACAGGCGCGGCCACAGGGGCGGATACAGAGGCGGATACAGTTGCCTCAGTGGGTGCGGTGCCGGCAGGGTCGGGGCTGGCGACAGGGTCCGCCTCGCCGGCAACGACGCGACGCCGGCGTCCAGCAGCACGCGGAGGGGCCATTGGATGGGGAGAAAAAGAAGGAGAGAGAGAGGGGGGGGGGGGGGAGGGGGGGGGACGGCCATGCACCCGCCAATACGAGGCGCCCCCGGTGTCGGTGGGCTTTTCTCGGCATTTGATCCCCGGCCCCCTTTCCTCGGCCCCTCGTCCTCTGTATGGTCGGACGATCAGTCGCATCTAACTTGGGCAGGGGCCCCGGGCGGGCGCGCAAGGGGGGAGAGCGAGAGGTGGACTGGTGCGGCCCGCTGTGCGGGGGAACATTGTTGTGCGCGCTCTGTTGCGTGCGGGCCGACGTACCGAGCGCCGGCAGACGGTTCGTGACACGATCATGTGTGGAGTTGCAGTTAATGCGGTGCTCCCTGGCCGGGGCGGCGATAGTTAAGGCCTGGGGCCATTTAGCTGGCCGATCACTTCCCAGGGACCACGCCGAGCAATCGCCCCCCGCACCCGCCCTTGCATGCCCCCTCCCCCCCTCCCCCCCCCCCCCCCCCCCCCTCCCGCCTCCCCTCCCTGCTCCACTCTCGCACCTGAACCTTTTTTTCTCTCTTTCCCCCCCTCTTCCCCTCTCGGGAGCAAACAAGAAAGGCCCCCTGCTGTCTCGCGCTATGGATCGCGGCCGATCGTCATCCAACATCCGCCAGTATGATCCCCTACTGGCGGGGGCACCTACTGGGCAAGCGGTGCTCTACCATGACCGGGGGCTGATCCGCGCGGCACAGGCACGGCCGATGCATCGGAAGCACTTGCGTGAGCTGCGATTCCCTCCGGCGCCGGAACAGCCGCCAGGGGAGGCCCCTTTGTCCCGGCGCGTGGCGGTCCGGTCGCCTGTGACCTCGGCCCTGACGCCAGGTGACTTTGGGCTGTCAGCCGAGGCGCCGGCCCCGGCCCCGGTATGCGCCCCTCCGCCACCATCACCGGCCCCCCCTCCACGGCGCCGGGATCCCACCCCCGACGACGCGGCCAATGCGGCGCACATCCTCCACACGAAGAGTCTCTTCCTTGGCCGGCTGGTCCCTGCATTGGACACCTTCGACCTGGAGGGGTTCCTTACGGCTGCCGCCGGCCCGGTGGAGCATCTTGACCGGGTGGTGGACCAGCGTGCGTACATTGCGACGGCCTTCTGCCTGGCTCTGGCCTTGCCCTTACGTGCTTTTTGTCCGCCACTCCCTCTCCCGCCCTCTCGGCGCACATCCCCCCCCCCTCGCCCTCCTCCGCATGCCCGACAGGCGATGGGTCCCTCCGGCCGTATGCTTTCGTCACATTTCGCTACGCCCACCATCGGGACCGGCTATACCACGCAGCGGACGCCGGGTCCGGGCTGCTTCCCCTGGGCAACGGCTTTTCCATCTTGGTGGATGCGGTGCGCGGGGCCGGGCCCCGTATGGAAGCCCCGGTCGAGGGCTGCCCTGGCCGCCGGCGTACCCGGCTGGCGGACACCCTGATGCCGGGCTGGGTGCCACGACGCCTGGGTGGCGGTCTCGGGGGGCGCATCCAGAGCGGGCAACTGCGCTTTGGCGGCCGGACAACGCCTTTCCGCTCGGGCCCGGTGGCGCCCCGACGGGGGCCCCCCTTCCGCACTCGCCCGCGCTAGTGCCGGTGCACCCGAGCCCATGGTCTTTATCGGTGTATTGTCTCAAGGAAGGGGGCTGCCCTACACGCGCAGGGCAGCTGGACGGCCGGCCGCCGGGTCTGGTCCTCCGCCACCTGGCACGACATCCGGGTAGCCGAAGTCCAGGAGAATGCGGCGACGCAGGGCCGGCTCTAGGTCCGCGGTGTAGGAGATCACTCGGCCATCCCGGCCGGCGCTTACCAGGAAGGTGTCCCCATCAGGCCCGGCCCCCAGGCCCAGGTCGGCAAGCTGTGCCATACAGGCGTCCGGCAGCAGATGCCCGATGGGTGTCGGGGTGGCGACACTGGCGGGGGCGCTTCTGGCAGCGACAGAAGCAGCGGCCGCAGCGGCCGCCGTGGTGGTGGTATTGGTATTGGCAGCGGTGGCAGCCGGCCATCCTGGTGACTGGTCCGTTGGCCACCCTGCCGGCACCGACTGGGCCGGCGCCGGGATGGCTGCCAAGGCGGCTGTCCCCGGGAGGGTGCCATTCTCCGCTGGGCCGCACCGCCGGCGCCGGCGCCGGCGAGCATCGGCCTCCGGCGAGGAACGGGGCGTGTTGGGCCCGGCGGCCGGGCGCTTGGCGTCCATCCCCGAGCCGGGGGCCCGGCGCCGAGTGGCCGCCAGCAGCGGGCTTGCCAGGTGCTTGAGCCCGGTGACCACATGCCCGTGAGACTCCCAGCTGTATGCCACTTGTGGGGCAGGCTGGCGGCTGGGATCGGCCAGGGATACGGCCAGGCGCCCGGGAGAATTGGCGCCAGCCACTCGGGCTGACAGCAGGCTACGCAGCTCATAGGTATATACCCGGCCGTCGGAGCCCCCGAGGAAGAGGAGTCGCGCGTCGGCCTCACGACCGGCGGCCGCCGCGGCACTGGCCTCATCCTCGCCTCCGTTGGGGGTGCAGGGCTCTGTCTCGGCCCCGGGGCGGATCTCATCGACCAGGAGCAGCGAATGCTCGGTCAGTGGGGTGGTGGCGATGCTTTTGGCCCACACGCCCTCCGGGAGGGTGATTTCCAGGAGCGGGCTGTCAGCCAACCGGGCGCTCGGGTCGGCGGGGTTGACAACTGCGCCCATGTGCAGGAAGGGTGTCAGTAAGAGCCGACATGTGTGACTTCCCTCCTCCCGTCCAGGAGGGAGGGGGGGGCGGAGCAGGAACGGCACGGGCGAAAGGGCGCGCTTTTCGCCGGGCCCCGGGGAAAGACCGCGAAGAGGATCACAGGCCACCACAACGCACAGACCACCTTGCCGCAGGACAGCGAGCAGGCCACCAGGGAAAAGGCGCTGACCGACACGCCTGGGACCTCGCACAGGGTCACCACCGGCGAGGCGAACAGCCATACCGCCAGCTCGGTCGGGGCGGTTTCCTCCTCCGGGTGCAAGCGCCAGAGGCGCACGCTCCGGTCGAATGAGCACGTCATGACCAGTGGCAGGCCGCCATGCGAGTATGCCGCGCGGATGGCCGCCGGGATGGACCGCTCCCCGGGGACAAGGCCCTGCTGCTGTGAAACATACTCCGGGGCAAACAGCTCCAAGGTGGCCGGGAACCGCAGGAACACCGAACAGTAGATGTCCGACGCGTGCCCCGCAAGCTGGTGGGCGACGGCAGGGGCACGGAGGGCAGCGAAGGGCACGGGCGATGAGATGGCCCGAGGAGGGGACCGGGGGGGGGGGGGGCAGGGGGGCGGCCACATGCGACCGTGGGTCCGGCATGGGCGAGGGGCACAGGAGGCGGGCGTACGGTGCAAAGCTGGCGCAGTTCGGGCGTGCTGGTCCGGCCAGCGGCCGACACGGTCCAAATGTGGACCATGGTATCGAAGCCGCCGGTGGCGATGAGGACATCCACGCCGCCGGACCGGGCCGTGTCGAGACCGGCGGTTTCCGGCCGCGTCCATGAGCCGATGGTCACCAGCGGGCCCTCGTGGGCCGGAAGGGCGACATGGGCCGGTGATCCGCCGAGCGCCAAGGCCGGGAAGAGATCCCGGCCGGGGGCGGCGGCTGGCCCGGGGTGCGCCGAGCTGGCCGCCGGCAGGAGCCACGTGTAGGTGACGGACAGCCAGCCGTGCGAGTCGCCGGTCAGGGCGATGCTCCGCCCTGCGGCCGGCTCATTCGCCGGGGCCGAGGCGGATGCCCCCCGATCGAGAGACACCAACCGCACGGCCAGGCAGGGCCCGCGAGTGGGAATGCTCCCGCCACGAGCCGGCGCCCGGCGCAGTGGCAGCGCCAGCACCTGGCCGGCGGGTGTCGGTGCCGCGGCCGGCGGCGGCGGCGGCGGCGGCGGCGACTGGTCGCGACCCGCGCGCGCGGCCTGGGGCGACAAGATCAGTGACAGCTTGTCGCCCAGCTGGCGGAAGAAGGCCAGCGCCGGGCGCACACTCTCGGGCCGAGGCATGCCCTCCTCCAGGGCGGGCAGCGGCGGAGCCGGGGGGACATCGCCCGGGGCCTGGGGCTGGGCCTCATCGATGGGGGGGCCGCCGGCGGCCACCGGCGACATGCCCAGATCGTCGGTGGAGTTGGGCCCCGTCGGCCCGGGGCCTGGCGGCGCAGCGGGGCTGGCAGGCGGCCCCGTGTCGAACCAGCTAAGCAGACGCCGAATGCCCGGGGGGACGTTGGAGGGCCCCTCGGCCTGGGAGGCCGGGGTGGCCGAGGCAAGGGGTGCTGTGGCTGCGGCCGGGGCAACGCCGGCAGCGGCATCTGATCCGGCCGGCGAGATGCCCTCGGGCGTGGGCGGCACCACGCGGCCCGGGCTGGCCTTCGCCTCGCGCTGGCATGTGGCCACGGCAGTGGCGTCGATCGTTCCGCCGGCCGACTTGGCCAGGTGCCGGAGAATTGGCGAGTCCGGCAGGGTGATCTGGCTGAGGAGAACCCCCTCTTCGGGGTCCAGGCCGGGAGTCGGATCGCCGAGGTCCATCCGACTGACCAGGATCGCGCGGCTGTCCTTGGCTGCGACGAGTATCCACCCTGCGTCGACGTCGAGATCGAACAGGTCCACCGGGTCGGGGCGGGTGTCGGGACTGTCCTCGCGGTGGGTCTCCGGTGGCACACTGAGCGGCCCGGGGGCCAGGCACGAGGAGGCATCTTTCGGGTGAATGCCAGGAGCCGGGTGAGTTAGTGCGAGGGCAGGGAGCGGGGCGGCATGACAATGGGGTGATGCACATGTGTGCGTGTGCATGTGTGCGTGTGCATGTGTGCATGTGTGCATGTGTGCGTGTGCGTGAATGAGGCAGCGGACAGCGAAGAGGCAGAGGAGGATGAAGAGCGAGCACAGGGCGCAGAGGGCCGAGGCAAGCGGGAACATCGCGCGCACCGGACTCGGGTGTGGGAAGTAGGGCCGTGGCCGCCTGGCCGGCGAGCAGGCCGCGCAGGGCAGCCCGCTGCCCGGCCTGGCGGACAAGGAAGTAGTTGGCCTGCGCCAGACCAAAGCGAAAAGCCAGGCTGCGGTGGCAGTGCTCCATGTACACAAAGCGCCACAGGTTGAAGGGTCGCGGGGGCCGGTCGCGCGGGGCGCTGAGATCATTGCGCCAGATGTTGACGTCGCATTGGTCGAGCTCCGGCGCAAGCCAGCCCTGGCGAGCGCAATGGGCACGCCAAAGGACCGGGTCATCTTGACAAGCCACGCGCCAGCGTTCACTGACCCCGGCGCAGGCCAGCAAGTCGGCCACCGGCAGGTGGAGGAGCACGCGACGAAAGAGGTCTGCCGGCAGGACCACAGCCGGGTCGGTGCACGGTTGTCGGAGAGGCGAGGGGGCTGGTGTCATGTCGCGGGAGCCGCGCACCGGCTGGTCATCGGAAGGGCGCGATGCGACGATAGGGCGATAGGGGGCGGGAGAGGGGAAGGAGAGAGAGAGAGAGAGAGAGAGACCGAGGGAAAGCTAGTGAGCTGGGACGGGCGGGAGGATGTTGGCGGAGAAGGAGGTGGATGATGACATGAAGTCTGTCTGCCGGGGAGGGGGGGGGGAGGGTGGGAGTATGTCGCTGCCACTTGTTCTCGGAGCCTTGGTCATGTTGTCGGCGGCCATGGGGCCGGGCGGAGGCACTGCCGGATCTATGGCGCTGCTGAGGGCGGTGAACAGGAAGGTCCGCTAGCGCCGGGTTGGATGTCAGATCGCGAATGAGGGCAGCGAGCGGGGGAGATCTTCGCCTCGCGGGGGTCCGAACGGGAGCCAAGCAAGCGTCCGCGGTCCTGTAAGAGGGGCAGATCGCCAGCAGCCTGGGGCCGTTGCAACGCACAAAGATCGGGAAAACCAGAAAGAGAGAGAGAGAGAGAGAGAGAGAGAGAGAGAGAGATCGGGCGGGTCAGCAATTGAGACCCCCTTGTCCCGGACGGCAGACGGACAGAGCATCGGAAGGGGGCGGGCCAGCAGCACAGTGTGCCCGTCGCAACCGGCTTATTTTCCGGCAGGTTGAGCAGGGACCCGCACGATCGGCACAGATCGCGCCCCGGGACCCCCGCTAAAAGGCCGGGGCCGCATGAAAATGCCACCCACAGCCACGTACGGGGGGGGGGGGCAGGGAGTGCAGTGGAGTGGAACATTAGCGGCGCGCCCCCCCCCCCCCCTCTCCGGAAGGCCGCCAGGTCCAACGGCCAGTCCTGCGAGGACCTGGGTGGTGCGGCGACGAGGTCACGAACACCCAGAGCCTTCCGGTGCCCCGGCCAGCGGCAGGGTGAAGTCCCGACAAGAGACTCCCCCGCCACTTAGCTCCCAGTGATGTGCTCGCTCGCCCAAAGGAGCTGGCAGCGCCCATATGATGGACAGCTGCTCCAAACACATGTCTATATTGCCCCTCTGCTCTGCGCGAGAGGGGGGGG
>NW_009242976.1:1573265-1577820 GCF_000388065.1 Fonticula alba
CGCCAACGCCCCCCCCCCCCTCCCCCCTGGTAGCGTGCCGATCGCTTTGATCCCTGCCAGGGGCTCACGCTACGAACTCCCCAAAAGCCCCCGGCCCCGGCCCCGGCCCCCAGCCAATGATGCTCCCTCACTTGCTCCTGACCAGGGCTCCACCTGTCCATCTATGAAAAATGATTCACTCGCCCTCCCGGCCCGGGGGAGAATCCCCGGCCAACCGTTGGGCGTTGCTCGGGTCCTGGTGAGCCGTTCGTCCTCGGCATGAATGCAAGCATGCACCCACACGGCCGCCCGCCCGCCCGCCCGCCCGCCCGCTGGAGGCCCTGCCATGATCGCGGCCTGGGCGCGTGAATCATCCCCCGCCCGCCTCCCGCTGGGCCATCTAGGGCGGCCACTACCGCCGGCTAGACCCAGCCAGACAGGCACCCACGCACCCCCCCTCTCGTGCATGTCTTTTCTGGTAGATTTATATTTAATTGGTTCGGGGCGTAGTAATATTACAGGGGGCAGAGAGAGAGAGAGAGAGAGAGAGGAGGGGGAAGTAAAGGAGGGGCAGATACCACGAATGCATGACTGAGAGACGCTCCTAGAGGTGGAGGGAAGAGGAGGAAAAAAAGCCCCAGGAACATCCCACCGCGCGCACGCACGCACACACGCGCACCCTTCCCGGAAATCTTGGCCCCTGGTAGGGGGGGGGGGATCAGATACGAAGGCAGGGAAGGGTGGGGGGCGCCACGGCTGGTGGAGGAGGAAAATGGAGAGGCGTCATCTCAAACGAGCAAACGGGGGGGAGGAGGAGAGGAGCATGACGGGGGGGGGGGGGATAAAGGAGTGTCTCCCCTACACGGACCCGCCCCCTCCCCAACTCATCGGGTAACGGAGAAGGGGGCCGTGCGCGGGGAGAGGTGCGACAGCGACGAGATGGCAATGCGCCCACCGCGGCGCATGGCGCCCCTACCTCCGCAAGTGAT
This sequence comes from Fonticula alba, assembly GCF_000388065.1. Taxonomy (NCBI): domain Eukaryota; order Rotosphaerida; family Fonticulaceae; genus Fonticula; species Fonticula alba. The sequence continues at coordinate 1,574,234 of NW_009242976.1, forward strand.
GCACTTTCCCCGTCCCATGCGGAGGAGGAGGGAGAGGACACACAAGAGGGGAACGCACGCGTGCGCACTGGCCCACCCGATGCCTGGCCGGGCTGACCGGCACAGGGACGAGAAAGGCAGAGGGGAGAGAGAAGGAAAGAGGGCGTCACGAGGCCGGCTTGTGACTGTGAAAATGGAAGGGGAGATGTGCGTTTGCGCCCCGTCCCTCGCCTCGTCCTGCCTCCGTCCGGCTCCCCTGCGCGGTCTCCAAGGAGAAAGGTGGAGAGAACATGTGCGGACAGCATATGGAGGGCGAGAAGGGGAGAGGAGAGATGAGCGGGCTCTCATGCATCGGAAGTGCGCGGCCGCGCGGCCGCGCGCGCACCGGAGGAACATCGCGCCTTCTCACTTACAGGAAGTAGTCGGTGGTGGTCCGGCGGTGAGGGGTGTCTGGCCCGGGCTGGTTCGGGGCATCCTTGAAGATGGTGAACTGCGGCATGAGCGACTCATCCAGCTTGAGGATGGCGGCCACATTGTTGCACCGGTAGCAGTAGTTTGGCGCCGACCAGACGGTGACGATGCGCTGGTCGAACATGTACTTGTAGCCCTCCATGACCAGCTGATGTGCACGAGCGATGAGCGAAAGGCCGTTGGCATCGTTAAACTGTGAACGATTCCGGGCAGGAGGGAAGGGAGCAAAGATGGGACACGTGTGTGCGTGTGTGCGTGTGTGCGTGTGTGCGTGTGTGCGTGTGTGTGGAGGGGGTGGTGGTAGAAGAGCGGCGAATGAGTCAGCGAACACCGAAGGACCGAACGGAAAGGGCGACCCGGAGGGAGGATGAAAGGAAAGCGCAACGAGGAGAAGGGAGCAAGAGGGGCAAACAAGCAGGCACGCACGCCCTCCACCACGTCGCGGCCGAAGAGGAAGCCAGCCCCTCGAGGGCTGACACCCCAACTGCTGATTTCCTCCGGGTCGGACCAGAGCAGGTCGCACATGGCACCCTCGTGCGGGACCTCCTGCTTGCGGTCAATCGTCCGGATCTGATCCAGGGTGTTGATGGACGGCGACAGACCACCATGCACACAGAACACCCGGTCGGACACAATGGCCGAGAGACTCAGGTGGTCGAACACCTCGCAGCAGTAGCGCCACACATTGACCGAGTTGTACTTGCGCACACACTCGTCGTAGAAACCGTAGATCTGGGTGATCTGTCGCGACTCGTGGTTCCCGCGGATGAGGGTGATCCGGTTGGGGTAGCGAACCTTGAGGGCCAGCAGCAGGAGGAAAGTCTCGATACTGAAGTGGCCACGGTCGACGAAGTCACCTGTCGGGGCAGCGAAAAAGGGAGGCAGAAAGGAAGGTGTGTCGGGAAATCAGTAAGGAGGCACAGGCGAGGGGGGCCGGAAGGCGGAGGAGGAGGGGAGGGGGTAGAGGGGAGCGGGCTTGAAAACGCACCCATGAACATGTAGTTCTCGTGGGGCACCTCGCCACCAATCTTGAAGAGCTCCATCAGGTCCCAGAACTGGCCGTGAATGTCGCCGCAAATCTGCCAGTCGCAAGCCGGGCGGGAGGGAGGGAGGGCGGGAGGGCGATGGGGGGGGGGGGGAGTCAGCTCCGGGCGCGAGGACGGGAACAACAGCACACAAGGGGGCAACAGCAACTGGGCAAGCCCCGGAGCAGCGGGGGCGCAGGCGCACAATGACCGGCGGGTCGACGCGCTGGACGTTGCTCTCCTCGACGAGGATCTCCCGCGCGCGAGAGCACAGCTGCTTGACCTCCCGCTCGGAGATCAGCTCGCAGCGCTTCAGCTTCTCGATGGCGCTGCGAATGGCAGTCCAGCAACGAGGCGGATGATTAAGCGATGTCAGGGGAGACAGCGGATGATGTCGAGCTGGCAGCACATGGGAAACCAGGAAGAGAGGGAGGCAGAAAGAGGGAGAGAACGCACGCATCAAGATTGAGCGACATGATGGAAAGAAAGGGAGCTCAGCCTGTAATGGCACACCGATAGGTGGAGGGGCGGGGCCCGAAGAGAGGACAGGGGGAGGCAACGGACACGGGTGCAGCGATGAAAGGGCGGCGCGCCGTCGAGGTGCCGGGGAGCAAGCGAGTCAGACAACGGGGCGGCTTGCCCAAAGGGAGGCGCACAAAAAGCAGGGCCGCGCGGGAGCAGCACAGGGCCGAACGGACCAGACACGGGCGGGCCGGTGGACGTGAGCGGGGGGGGGGGGGGGGCAGGCAGACAGCACGGAACCGGGGACTGGGGGGGGGAGGGGTAGGCGGGTGGCAACGACGGCAGCGGTGGCGGCGGTGGCGGCGACGGCGGCGTGGGCACAGAGCAAGGAACAGGGGATGGGGGAGGGGAGTTGGAATCAGGGAAGAGGAGTGGTAAACAGGAACGCCCATCCGCGGGCCGGAGGGGCTCGTCCCTGTAAATGCCCCTGAGGTGGGCCCGGCCCGGGCGGTAAGCGGGCGCGAGCAGCCGTTGTTGGCCGGATAGAGGGGGGGATTACCCAATTGCCGCCGCCGCCGCCGCCGCCGCCGCCGCCGCCGGTGCGGGGCACAGTCGCTGGCCCGCCGTCCCGCGTCCGGGCCACTCCAGCCGTCTATCTCCCCCCGTGTGTTTCCCCCTGCGCGTGCCCCACGCCCGGGGGGTCTCGCACCCCCCCCCCCTGACCGCCCCCCAGGGCCGACCCAATACAGGCGCATGCACATGCATCAAGGGGACCCCAGCCCCGCGCGCTGTGCGCATGTACGTGCGTGTGCGCGCCTGCCCTTCCGACGGCCCGGGGCGAGGGCGCTCCGGGGCCGGGATGCGCTACCTGTGATCAACGGCGGGAGTCGTCGGGCGGAGGAGTGGCCGCCCCTCCTCCCGGCCCCCCGTTACAAAGGCCGGGCGCCGTGGGGCCCGGCCGCCAGGTACTCTCACCGGCCGAACTGAAAACCCAGCCAGACGCACATTGTACCCCGCCCATGCCGGGCCGCACCCCCCCCCCCGAGCGAGGGCCGCGACACTTGCCAGCGAACGAGAGGAACACAGTGCGCGCCACGACCAAAAGGGCAAGCGACTCGCTGCGGGGGGGGGGGTGGGGGGGGCGCGGGTGGAGAGAACGGGAGAGAGAAGGGCGCGGAGAAAATGAAAGAACAACACACACACACACACAGACATGGGACTGGTGTCTATCGGCCGTCCAATAAGACCCCGTCTGTGGCCACCAAGACGACGGGGCCTCCCCCGGGACCCGTGCGAGAGCAAGCAACAGGGCCCAAGGTGCAGCTGACGCACTGCGCCAGCTCCCCGGCGTCCCGCTCGGACCTTGGGGCCGGCGACGAGGCGCGTGAGTCACTCGGGCGCCGCCTCTGTCCGGGGGCCACAGGACAAGCAAAAAGGCGAATGGGCGCGCGACCGGTCGGCACACGCGGGACCTGTCGCGAAGCGCGGCCTAGGTCCGCTGGGCCGGCCGCCGGTGCTGGGTCGCCCCCGAGACAAGGCCCCCCCCCCCCGCCAGGCCCGGCCACGGCCAGAGGTGCGCAGGTGCGAATACCCGAGGCTCGCCACGCTCGCCGCACGACAGGGCCGGCACGGTACAGGGCGGCACGGCCG
>NW_009242976.1:1578230-1583417 GCF_000388065.1 Fonticula alba
GGGGGGGGGGGGGGGGGGGGGGGGGGGGGGGGGCGGGACAACAACACGGAAACACTATTCTCGGGACCGGGCCACCCGCGGGGCGCCCGGCCTCCGGAGGCGGCGGAGCAACGCACGCAAGAGCACCGCCGCCTGTGCCCTCGGCCGCCGCCGCTCTTGCCCCCGCGGCTGAGGCTCGCTCGCCGGCGGGCCAGCTCGCTCGGCCAGTGCGGTCCGACAGGGGCGCGCGCGCGCGTGTACGCACCTGCCAGCACGCATGCCAGCCCAAACACACACACACACACACCCTCTATCACTCTCACGTACACCGCGGCCTGCCGCGCAGCCTGCCAACCAACCGGCAGACCACCATCACCGCCACTGGGGGCGCGCCTTCCAGGCGACGAGAGGCCGCAGGGGAGCCGGACTAGCGGACGGCCGAAGCACGTCGGCGAGCGCCCCCGGGGGCACTCGCGGGGCATGACGAGCTATCCGATCGAAAACGTGTGTCCGCCCACACCCCCCCCCTGCCCGCTCTGTCCGCCCGTCGGCCGCAAGGGCTTCCGGCCGAGCCAACTCCCTCACGGACCGGCGCAGGTCGGCGCCCGGCAGAGAGCCGCGGGGGGAGGGGAGGCGCACGCGCGCGCAAGGCCACGTTTATTTCTTGCAACTCCGGCAGACGCTTTTTTATTGTTGTTTATATTCCTCCTGCCCTTTTTCTCGGTCTCCAGAAGTAAGCGCTCCGCCACATGGCGAGCTCATGAGCAGGGCCGCCGCCGGAGGGGCGAGCTTTCTCTCCGCGCCCACCCCCCCCCCCCTCCCCGGCTGACAACGGCGCAGAATGGAGACGGGCACCCCGCCCGCCCTGGGGGGGGCGGGAGCCGCCCCCGATGGCCTCCCTTGGGGGATTGGGCGCCCGGGCCGGGAAATGGCCTGACCCTTCCGGGGAAGCTGCCTGCTTCCTCAGGCCCCACCCTCTCCCGAGCGCCCGACCGCAGGACACCCCGCGCCAAGGCCGGGCGCCCACGGCGGGCGTCAGGCCCCGGGCGCGCGGGGCCGCCCTTGCCGCCGGAAGCCAGTGCACACCCGCGCGCGAACACGGTAACGTCTAGCCCCCTGCGCCAACCCCCAGCCGGGCACACGACACAAGATGGGCCACGCGAGGCCCGACAGGGGTGCGCGGGGCTTCGGGCGCAACACGCGCCTGCTCACCTGGCCCCGGCCCCGGGGCCTCGCCTGGCCGATCGCTCCTCCGCCAGGGGATATGCGGCCCGTCTTCGCACCCGTGCACGCAAACACGAACACACGCGCACGCGCACACAGGCGCGGGCATGGTCCCCCACACGCGGTTATGGGGCGGACAAACCAGAGAGAGAGAGAGATACGCTTGCACACGGGGATGCACAGACACACATGCTTGGGAGGGGCAGGGGCTCGAACGGCCCTGACGCCGTGCTGCCACTGGCACACGGTCGGGAGGTACCGACGCACCTCCCCGCCCCCTCTACACCCACCCAGGGCTGGCCCCGCAAACACCCCCCCCCCCCCCCCCCCCCCCCCCCCGCCTCCGCAGGCCCCGAGGAGAGAGCACCGGCACACGCGCTCGCCCCCTGGCAAAGGAGACCGGGCTGGGGCGAACAGCCGCCGGTTGTCGAGTCCTCGGTGCAAAGTCCCCGCCTGTCGGAATGGGCGCCACAGTTAAGGGTCTTCGCGGCGGGAATCACACGACCACTGGATGCATATTCCGGATGGCCATCCCAAATGATTTTCCCTGCCAAAAGGACATCTCCCGCCGGCTGGGACCGGAAAACTTGTCCCGCACCGCCCCTCCCTCGTCTCTAGATGCTTCTCAGGCGGAGCGGACGGTGATTGCCGCCGCTCGCCTCGATTGGCGCCCCGGGGGCTTGATCCCGGCGGTGCGGCCATCTCCGCGAGGACTGGTGGCACCTCACGCGCACCTTCACGCCCGGCCGACGTGTCAGCCATATCTCACTCGCTCGTGCCCATGCTCCGTGGCTGAGCCGCCCCCCCGCCCCCGCCCCCGCCCATTTCCCCGCAGTCGGTCTAGCGCACAGGACAGGCAGAAAAGGGGCAGCACACCGGCATGCGCAACATGTCCGCGCCTTTGTCGGAGGTGTCGCAGGGACGGGCCGCCGCCCGCCCCCCGGGCCGGGGCATCATCGCCATTAGTTCCGCCTCTGTCGCTCGGCGGCCCTCGTTCCCGCCCGCCCTGGGCAGCCGTTCTCGATCTTCGCCCCAGTGGAAGGGTCGGGGAGCTGGCGCGTGCGTGGAACCGTTTTCGGCCAGATCCGCACCCCCCGCGCCCCTCCCGGCGCCGCCTGCACACGCCCCCTTCTCGCCCTCGCCCTGCCCTACCCTCCCGCCGTGCCCCCCTCCTCCAGCCTCCCTCCCCCCTACCGCTCCTCCCCAACCCTTCTCTCCCACTCGAGACAGTTCTCCCCCCGTCCACCATGTCGCTCGTGCGTCTCACATTGCTGGCATTTTTTTTCTCTCCTCGCCTCCTCCCCTGCCCCAGTGTCCCCCCCCCCCCCCCCGGCCAGTGAGTTGCTTACTCACCCACCCTCGCACAGAGCTTCAAGACCGCCGTCGGCAACGTCGTGGAGGGCGCCCTCACATACCCCTTCGTCAAGCTGGCCCAGCTGAAGTTCACCCTCCAGGCGACCAAGGACTGCCCGGACCTGGCTGCTGCCCAGGAGCAGGCTGTCACCGAGCTCTTCGAGCTCATCAAGAAGCACGGTACGGTGGCCCTGCCATGTCGTGCCTTGGCGCGCCCGTTGCCTGTCCATGCTCCTCCCCCCCCACCCGGCCCATGGTGCCACTTGCCGCTTGCTCTGACTCACCAGCGGTCCCGACTGATCGCCTCAGATATGGCCCCCTTCTATGAGGCGATCTGCGCCTCCGGCCTTTGGCCCAAGCCTCTGGACGCGACCCTGCTTGCTCAGCTGAAGGAGAGTGCGTATGCTGTCACCATGTGGCCGCCACCGCCGCCGCCGCCGCCCCATTGCTAAATGCCCCCCCCCCCCCTTCCCCTCCAGGCAACACGGCTGCCCTTGCGCGCTTCGATGCCGAGCTTGAGACCGCCAAGGAGTCCGCTGGACCGTCCGAGGTCCAGGCGGCCAACCAGAAGATCGCCGAGTACAAGGCCTTCATCGGTGCCCCGGTGCGTGCGCGCGCGGCCTCCTGTCGTCCGTGGCCTCGCCCGTTGATTGTGCCCCGAATGCTGACCCCCCCCCTGGGCCCTTCCCCCGGCTGCTGCTCCCTTCGCCGATGGGGTGCGGCGGTGCACATGCAATCAGGACGCGGCCGCCGCCCTGGAGACCGTCCTCGAGAGCACGGTCGGTGCCGGCCCCCGCCTGGACAACGTCCTCCTGCTGGCTCGGTTTGCCTTTTCCCTGGCTGACAATGCCCTGATTGGCAAGTACATTGACCGCGCCAAGAAGTGCGTTTGCCCCCCCCCCCCGTCCCCCCCTGCCCACGGCACACAGGGGCCGCCCCATCGCACCCCCTCCCCATTTTGCCCCGTCTGCGCGCCCTGCCTGTGTGCACCGCTCACCTCCCCCTCCCCCCATTGGCTTCTCCTGCCCTCTCGTCTTCCTTCGTGCCCCCCCCCCCTTTCTCAACCAGGCTGATTGATGCCGGTGGCGACTGGGACCGTCGCAACCGCCTGAAGGTCTACGAGGGCACCTATCTCATGTCCATCCGGGACTTTACTCGCGCGTCGGAGCTCTTCCTCTCGGCCCTGCCCACCTTCACCAGCACTGAGGTACCTTGCTTTGGCATTTCCTCGCACCCCCCCCCCCCCGCCCTCGCGCCGCTTTCTCACATCCTCCCCATCCCCACCATCCCACAGCTCCTGCAATATGACACCTTTATCTCGTACTCCATCCTGATGTGCCTGTTCACCCTGGACCGCGAGATGCTCAAGTCCAAGGTGCGCCCTCGCCTCTCTGTCTTGCGCCCGCTGCCTTGCTTCTCCGCCCCTGACGTCTAACCCCGCCCTGCTTCTGTGGACCCCCGTCAACACACGCAGATTCTCGACTCGCCCGAGGTCCTTGAGGTCGCCATCAAGGTGGCCCCCTTCCTGAACCTGGCCGAGTCTTTCTACAACTGCGAGTACCGGGCTTTCTTCACCCACCTGGCCGAGGTGGAGGCTCTCCTGAAGAAGGATCTTTTCCTCTTCCCCCACTACAAGTATTACGTCCGCGAGATGCGCATCCGGTACGCGACGGCCATGCCCCCACGCGGCCACCCTTGCGGCGCCGGTCACCGACCCATTTGGCCCCCATCCATTCACCTTCTCCCTCCCTCCCTCTCGCTCTCCCTCTTTCTCTCTGCCTTCCCCCTCGCCACTCTGGCCAGTGCTTACGCCCAGTACCTGGAGCCGTACAAGTCGGTCAAGCTCCAGAGCATGGCCGACACCTTTGGCGTGTCGCCGACCTTCATTGATGAGGAGCTGTCGCGCTTCATCTCGGCCGGGCGCATCCACTGTGCCATCGACGCCGTGTCGGCCACCATCGCCACCCGGCGCCCGGACAACCGCAACAGCCACTACCGGTCGATTGTCCAGGAGGGGGACCTGCTGCTGAACCGCATCCAGAAGCTGGCGCGTGTGACCGATCTGTAAGGGAGAACCGCCGCCAGGAGCGGGCCTTCCAGCGGACGGGGCACCGGCCTCGCCGCTGCTCTTCCCCCGCCCTCTCCCGGCGTGCATTCCGTGTCCTCTGTTTGTCCCTCTTTCCAATGCTCTCTCTCTCTCTCTCTCTCCCTCCGTCTCTCTTCCTGTCCGGGGCTGATTTTGCCGCCGCGCCCGTCCCTGCATTCTTTTGGGCCAGAGCGCACCTCACACAGGCAGGGATCGAAGATGAAGGCCGAGGGTGAGAGGGGGGAGGAACACGCCCCCGTCCCCCCCGTTGTACAATATAAAAACACATCTCTCTCTCTCTCTCTCTCTCTCTCTCTCTGCCTCCACTCCGATACTCCTCCCCTGTTCCCCCGGCGGGCCGGGGCGCGCACCAATGTAATCGGCCTACACAGGTGTTTGGGCTGGCCATCCGATTTGGACAGGTGCCACCGAATGCACATGCGATGGCACTTCGCGAGGCGCCTCGTGTGCCTTGTCCGCGCCGGGTCGTGTTCTACGCCAGGCCGGATCGCACCGCGTCTCACACCCAGAGGCCGGATGCAGGG
>NW_009242976.1:1583477-1588869 GCF_000388065.1 Fonticula alba
CCTTTTAGCCAGCCCGCGTGCAGTGGCCGCCACCCCCCGCCATTTGACATTCCCCTCCACACACCTCCCCCTCGTCCTGTTTTTCCTCCTCCCTCCCCTCCACCCTTTTCCCCCCTTCCCACCGGTTTTGCCCCTCGACTACCACACCACACATGCCGCCCGGCAAGAAGCCCGCCCCGTCGTTGGACGACTGGGCCGATGACCTGCCGGAGGCCGTCCTCAAGCAGGCGGCCGCCCAGGCTGGCCCCGCGCGCGCGGTGGTCTCCTCCCTCTTCACCAATAACCCGACGCTCGCCAAGCGCTCGGACCCGCTGCCGGACGTCAGCACCCTCGAGCGTACGAACGCCGCGTTGGCCGAGGCCAACTTCGACACCATGGGCCTAGACCCGCGGGTGGTCCGCGCCCTGCGAGATCGCCTTGGTGTCCAGCGTCCGACAGCCATCCAGCACCAAGGTACACATCGCGAGCCCCATGTCCCCCCCCCCCTCCCCCCCTCCCTGTCCCCGTCCCCGTCCCCGTCCCCGCCCTGTGGCTCGTGCTCTCCCGCCTCATCCCCTGCGACTTGCCTGCTCCCCCCCCCCCTCCCCCACTTACCTTTTGTTCCTCCCCTCTTGCCAGCCATCCCGGCCATTCTCAGTGGACAGGATGTCATCATGCGCGCGCAAACCGGCTCCGGCAAGACGCTGTCCTTCCTGCTGCCGATTCTGCAGCATCTTTTGACCCTGTCGCCGCAGGTCTCCCGCGGTGATGGCGCGCTGTGCATGGTGATTGTGCCGACGCGCGAGTTGGCCGCCCAGACCCAGGCGGTGCTGGAGCGCCTAATCCAGGCCGCCGGCTGTGTGTGGATCGTGTCCGGGGCTCTGGCCGGTGGCGAGCGCCGCAAGGCCGAGAAGGCTCGCCTGCGCCGGGGGCTGAACATTGTCATCGGCACGCCGGGTCGGCTGAAGGATCACCTGGATCGGACGGCCGGCATGGACCTTTCGCAGGTTGGGTGGGTGGTGCTGGATGAGGCGGACCTGCTTCTGGATCTGGGTTTCGAGAAGGACGTCCGTGAGATCCTCAAGACCATCGACGAGGTGCGTGCTCCTCCCTTGCCTCCTTCCCTCTCGCCCTCTCGCCCTCTCGGCCTTCGGCCTTTGCCTTTTGGCCTCCCTGTGTTTTGTGTTAGGCGCCAGGACTGACACCTTGGCGGCACCATCGTACCCCTGCCGGGCCTGCTGTCCCTCTTCTCCAGCGTCGGGCTGTTCGCCGGATCGGCGTCCCGCGGGATCGGCGTCAGACTATCCTCTGCTCGGCCACCATCTCCAAGCGCCTGCAGGCCATCACGCAGTCGGCCATGGAGTCGCCGGTGTACATCTCCACCGACGAGACTCTGGTGGCCGGGGCTCAGCCGGCACCGGATGCCGAGGCCGCCAGCACCACCGCCCCGATGGTGATTGAGCCCGCCCCCGACATGGCGCCCGATGCCGGGTCGGATGTTGCCGGCGATGCCCCCAGTAAGGAGGGCGAGGATGCCAAGATGGTGGACACTGAGCTGGGTGAGCGCTTCCACGTGCCGGCGCAGCTGCTGCAAATCTACTATGAGCTGCCGACCAAGCTTCGTCTGGTGACGCTGGTGACGCTGCTGCAATCGCGTCTCGGCGTGACCGAGGATCAACTCCAGCGCCTGGACCAGACGCTCGCCGCACAGGCGGCTTCCGAGACCGCCGGTCCGGAGGGTGCCGATGCGGATTCGACCTCCAAGCCCACGGCCGCGACTCCCAAGCCGGCTGGCACGGCTCCCAAGTCGGCCGCGGCGCTGGCCGCCGAGAAGGCCCTCGGCAAGCGGCCCTCGGCCACGGACAAGCCCGCGACTGATGGCGCGCCGCCGGCTGCGGAGCCGGCCGATCCGGCCCTCGGCTTCGCGGATCCCAAGCGTGGCATTGTCTTCCTCAGCACCACCGACAGTGTGGACTTCCACTTTGCCCTGTTGACTCATGCGGCCAGTCGGCCGGTGCGCATCGACAACTCCGGTGCGGTGGTCCTCTTCGGGGAGAAGCCCGCCGATGGCGAAGCCGCTGGCGACGGGTCCGGCAGCGATTCCGACGACGACGCCGCCGCCGCCGGGGCCCAGGGGTCCAGTGCTTCCGGGCCGGCCGACCCCGACCAGGGTGCGTCTCTCTTCGATTCGGACGAGGAGGATGGCGGTGCGGCTGGAGGTGGGTCGCGCGCGGCGCGGGCCCGTCGCCAGGGCCGTGCTCGGCACATTGCAGAACTGTCGAGCTCCTTCGACCCGGTGACCGGGAAGCCTCTGCAGCGCCAGGCGGCGTTGACCCTGTCGGCGTGGGCCACGGCCCCGATCCTCGGTGGGGCACGGGTATACCGCCTGCATGGGGACATGGCGCAGGCCGATCGGATGGCCACCTTCCGAGCATATCGCGAGGGCGCGGCCCGGGGTGAGGCGGCCGTGCTGCTTTGCTCGGATGTGGCCGCGCGCGGAGTGGACCTGCCACAGGTGGACTTCGTGGTGCAGTACGACGTGGCCACCAGCGTGCGGGACTACGTCCACCGGATTGGCCGGACCGCGCGTGCCGGGCGCGAGGGGACGTCCATTGTCTTCCTGATGCCGCACGAGGCAGCCGGGTACACGGAATTCCTGCGCACCAACCATGAGTTGGTCCTTCTCCGGTCGGACTATGAGGCCATGCTGATTGGCACCTGGGGCGGTCGCGCCAAGCGCGCGCACCGGCTGGCCGTCAAACAGGCGGTAGACCGGGCTCAGCGGCGTGCGGGACCCACCGCGCGGCTGAAGCACGAGGAGCGGGAGCGCATTCGTCGCGCGGTGCGCATGCCGGATTGGCGCGAGCTGTTGACCGGCTTGCAGCGGTCCTTCGAGCGGCAGACGTCGCACCGAGCGGTACGCCAGGACATCCTCGCCTTTTTGTGCCTTTCTTCCCTCCCCCGTCCCCCCCCCCTCTCTCTCTCTCTCTCTTTCATACACATGCATACACTCTCTTTCTCTCACCAGCTGACCTTTTGTCGGTCTTGTGCCCCCCGGGGGGGTGGTTTGCTTCCTGCTGTGCCACTCAGTTCCACAAGCTTTCTGTCCGCGCGCTGCGGTCCTACATTCGTGCGTATGCCACGCATCCGAAGGCCATGCGGGCCTTCTTCCACCCGAAGCAGCTCCATCTGGGGCATTTGGCCAAGAGGTACGTCTCCCCGGGGTCTTTTGGTGGCATACCTTTGGTGCGGGTGCCCGCCGGGTGACAGGGGACATTTACTCACATTGGCATGTGTTCAGCTTTGGCCTGGTGGATGCGCCGTCTCGCTTTGCCGCCGGCAAGGGCAAGGCCGCCAAGGCTGCCTCCGGCGGTGGTGGTGCTGGCGGCGGCGGGTCTTCCCACTCTGCGAGCGCCGGGAAGAAGTCCGCCAAGGCCCTGGCGGCCGCGGAGAATGCAGGCACGGCAGCCATCGCCGCACACGAGTACAACCGTCTCTCCTTCGTGAAGCCCGTGCACGTGGCCCGCGAGGAGGTCAAGCGTGCCAAGCGCAAGGCGGCCTCCGATGAGTTCGGCATTAGTGCCGGCATCGGTGGCATGCTTTCGGGTCCGATGACGCGCAAGGCCAAAAAGCAGCGTTGAGGCTGCCCTCCTCCCCCCCCTTCTTGTGTTTCCGGACCGGTCCGAGTGTCGCTCTTTCCTCTCTCTCTCTCTCTGCCCATCCTCAGAATCACGGATAGGCTGGCCTCATTAAAGATAGACGCGCATGTGCCTTGGCCGGGTCTCTCCTGCTGTCCTTCATGTTGCCCGTGGCCGTGGTGAGATGAAGACGGATCATGTGGGGATATGTTACATTGTTGGGGGCAGGAGGGGGAGGGGAGAGAGGGTACAAGGGAGGGAGGGGGGGGGGGGATGTGGTGCGTGTGTGCGTGTGTGCGTGGGGGAACTAGGGACACGGCGCGTGTGCGCGTACGCAAAAGCACACGCACACATACACACAAGGTTATGGCGGAGCGATGGGCGGAGAGGACCGCAGGCAGGCGCCAGGGGGGGGGGGGGGGGGGGGGGGGCTGGCAATGCCGGGCCCATACTCACTCCAGGGTCTCCAGATGCCGGAAGCGCGTGAGGATGAGCTGCTTCTGGGTCTCATAAAGCTCACCATTGAGGATCAGCTCGTCCAGGATGTGGTACACCTTGTGGAAGAAGAAGATCAGGTCCAGCTCCGAGACATTCTGGAAGTACTGGTCCAGGGTCTCAACGAAGAGGTGAATGGCCTCCAGGTAGGCGAGGACGTTGTCCTCGGAATCCACACACAGGCAGAAGAAGAGCCCGGCGTAGCGCTTGTACACGAGCTTGTGGGTGCGGAACTGAGCAACGCGGCATCAGTTTACCGAGCAAGTCAGGAGAGAGGGAGAGAGGGAAAGGGGGGAGAACGGGAGGGGGGACTGGGCTTGAGGCCCCGCCGCCGTGCGCGAGAACGAACCTCAACAAAGTTGGACTGGTACTTGTTGTCGCGGGCGGCGACAACGCGATGCACGTCGTTCTTCAGCTTGATCTTCTCCGCATCATCGAAGGGGACATACCACTTGGCGAGACGGGTCTTGCCCTGGCGGTTCTGGACAAGCAGGAAGTGGATCTGCGCAATGGGCGCGCCGGGAATGCCCAATCCCAGAGCGGCCGGGTGAAGGCGGTGTGAGTGGGAAAGTGCTGGCGCAGGGGGCGAGCGGGGAGCGAGCGGGGAGCGAGGCCCAGGGCGCGCACCATTGGGAGGGGGCCGATGGCGATGCGGCGAGAAGGGGGGCGGTGTGGGAGGAGGGCGAGCACAGGAAAGCAGACGGGGTGGGGGGGGGGGGGGGGGGGGGGGGGAGGAGGAGAGGGTGCCCGGCGCCCGGGGGCCGGGGCGTGGACGCGCAGACCCACCTCTTGATAATCCTCCCCCGCCCTCCTCCGCCCGCCAGGGGAAAAGAGAATGTGGCCGTGACAGATCATCCACCCCAGGGGCCGGCGAGCCGGGGAGAAGGGAGATCCCGCACAGGCCTGTGGGGCGGCGGCATCCCCCCCCCCCCCCCCCCTTGCTCTCGGCCCGGGGAGAAGAGGGCCCTGGCCAACCACAGCCCACGGACGGGCGACCGGCGGCAGTTGGAGATCGAATCACACGGACATCACGCGCCAGGCCGGCGCTCGGGCCGGAGGCATTTGGCCCGGCGCCTGGCGGCTGCGTTTCCCCCTGGAAAAAAAAGCCTGCCCCTGGAGAAGGTGCTGGTTGCCTCGAGGCCAAGAGGGAGAGGCGGGGAGGGGCCTGCAGGCCCCGGGCGTGGTGGCCGCCCAGAGATTAGCGGTCTCTCGCCTCGGGGGGGGGGGGGGGGGGGGGGGGGGGTTTGGGGGGGGGGGGGGGGGGGGGGGGGGGGGGGGGG
>NW_009242976.1:1588945-1608484 GCF_000388065.1 Fonticula alba
GGGGGGGGGGGCAGGGTGCTTCTCGGGCGAGAGTTGCTTGAGCTGTGGTCTTTTTTACTGCAGCTAATCTTCCGGAACGCGGCGATCGGCCTTTGGGCTGTGTGCCCCGGCGTGGGAGGGCCGTTCGTCGGCAACTGTGCCGAGAGCGGGCCGCGGCTGCGGCCGAACGTTGGGGTGTGGGCGCGGCAGCCTCCAGCGCCCGCCCCCCCCCCCCCCCGGAGGGGGTCAGATCGCCCGGCCCAAGCCACCCGACGAGTTGCCCGTGCTCCCTGCCCCTGGCCGGTTGCCCCTTCGGCACGTCTTGGAGACTAGACGCAGCGGGCCCGTGTTCCCGGTCGCTGTGTCGGGATCTCGATCTGTGTGCGCGAATGGGCGACTCTATTGGGGCGAACCCGGCCCCCTCCCAACCTGCGCGTTCCTCCCTCCCCCCCGGAGGCTTGGTGCCGAGTAAGCCCCGGTACCCAGGGTGGCAAACCGGTTTGCGGTCGTGCCTACGGTCGCTTCCGGCGGTGGCGGGGGGGGGGGGGGCGGGGGGGGGGACGGGAAAATTGCCGGCGTGCCTCGTCCGTCAGTCTTGCGGGGAGATCGCTTGGCCCGGCACTAGTGAATGTTCGCACAGGCTGGCTCGGTCGGGAGTTGCACAGGAGCCACCAAGGACGGAGTGCGGGGGGCGGGGGGCGGGGGGCGGAGAGGGGGAGGGTGGAACAGACTCGGTCGCGCCCCTCTGCTGAGGATTGCTCCTGGCGACACCTTTCAAATTCCACAACGTCCCGCCCGGGCGAAGCGGTATCTCTCTCTCTCTCTCTCGCTCCCCCCCTCCGCTCCTTCGTTCCACGTTGCTGCTGGTCTTCGACCGTTCGTCCCCCCCCCCCCCCCCCCCCCCCCCCCCCGGATTATACTCGCACACTCCACACTCTGTCATGGATGTGTGTGTGTGTGTGTGTGGCCCGCTCATGCACCGGCCCCTTCCCCGCTGACGACGCCCGCTCTTTCTGCCACCACCCTCCATCCCTCGGCTTCCAGCCCTCTCCCCCCCCCTCTCCCCAAAGCATGCTCTCCCGCATTGCCACTTCCGGTATCACCGCCACTGCTGCCCGGACTTTTACCACCTCCGCTGCCGTCGCCGCCGCCAACATGCCCAAGGATTTCAACCAGATCGCCAAGTCCCTCGAGGAGCACAAGGACTCCGCCGGGAACCTCCCCCTCCTGCGCTTCGGCGACGTTTCTGACCCCGCGGTCATCGTCCTCCAGGTCCGTGCCTCTTCCGGGCTCCTGCCACGCGCCCGGCCGTGTCTTTTGCTGACCCCTCTGCATGCATCCCCCCCCCCCCCCCCCCCCCCCCCCGCCCCCCACCCCCGCCCCTATCCTCATGCACCATGTCGCACCAACAGGAGTGGTGGGGCATCAACGGCGACGTCAAGGACCACGCCCGGCAGATCGCCGCGCGCGGCTACGAGGCCGTCATCCCCGACCTCTATCGCGGCAAGTCCACCCTGGAGGTGGCCGAGGCCGAGCACCTGATGAACGACCTGGACTTCGCCAAGGCCATCACCGACCTGGACGCCCTGATCAAGCATGTCCGCGAGACCAAGGGCTGTGCCGGGGTCAACCGCCCTGTCGTGCTGACTGGCTTCTGCATGGGCAGCATTCTGGCCCTGGCCACTGCTGCCAAGGCGGAGAACCGTGTTGACGGTGTTGTTGGTACCTACATCCTCCTTGTTCCTTTCTTCTTCTTTTTTTCCCCCCCCTCGGTGCCTGGCCACGGCTGGCATGTCTCTTCTCCCGTCCTCCTCTCCCGTCCTCCTCTCCCTTGTATCGCACGTGTTGACCACGATCGCCCGACGTCCTCTTGTCTCCCCCTTCCTCCTCCCTGCCCGATGCTGGTCATTCACGCATAGGCTTCTACGGCGTCCCCTCGGCCGATGTTGCCGACCTGACCCAGATCAAGGCGCCGGTCCAGGTACACACGCACACACACACACACACACACACACACACACACACACACACACACACACACACACACTCGGTTGTCCTCGTGCCTTGCTCCTGTCGTCGCAAAATGAGCCCAGATTGCCACGCCACATGCTCCTGCTGCTGCGCCTGCCCATGCCCCACGTCCAGCGACGCATGAGGAAGTCCACCACTGACACTGCCATTCCCCCCTGCCCTAGGCTCACTTCGGTGTCAAGGACCCCTTCGATATCTCCGACCCCAAGGCCTCGGCTCGCGTGCGTCCGCCTCCTCTCCCCCTGCCCCGCCGTCTCTTTTTTTTTTCCCCATCCGCGCCACCTCCATTCCTTCCTCTATCTATCTCTCTCTCTCGCCGTGCCTTTGCTGACTGCCGGCGGTGCATCTGCCTGGCCCATGCCCTGCCTCCCGATCCAGCTGGCCGTCATGCTGGCCGCCTCTGGCGTGGAGCACGAGATCTTCAACTATGAGGAGCAGGGCCACGGCTTCCTCAACAGCTCCGAGTGGTATGCCGGTATGCGGCCGATCCTCGGCGCCCCGCCCACCGACCCGACTGACATCGAGCTGGCCTGGTCTCGCTTCTTCGCCTTCGTCGATAAGGTCACCAACAAGGAGAAGTAAGCGGCATGGCAAGATGGAGGATGTCCATCTGGCAAAATGTGCCCCTTCCTTCGGGAGGGCAGCGAAGTAGTTGCTGCGTTCGCATGTGCACCTCCCCCCTCTCGCTGTGTTCCTGTCGCGAGGGGCGCGCACATGCGGGCAATCGCGTGTGTGTGGGTGTGTCTGTGCCTTAAGATGTGTATGGCTGCGTGTGGATGGGGACCCTCCTCTCCCACTCGGATCACCCGCACCCACCCACCCACCCACCCACTCGCACACATCGTGCATGTCCTCGGGCGCTCCACCTGCTGGCCTCATGCGCGCAGGGGAGCACAAGCGACTCGCTTTCCCCCCTCCCCCCCTCTGTCTCGTTGTCCAATCACCTTCCCCCTCGCCCCTCATAAAATGAAACCAAAATAAAGCGGGCCTCCGCGCGCGTGCGTGTGCACGCATGGAGATCCCACATTCCGTCTTTCCTTGATCTTTTAGCCTGTCCTCCGGCCGGGCAGGCAGCGGCCAGCTATCTTAGCGAAGCGGCGGGTTCAAGTGAGCAGCTACTGCCAAAGGCAAATCGAGGAAAGAGAGAGAGGGAGAGGGCGAGAGAGAGAGAGAGAGAGAGAGAGGCCAGCCTGATGTGATGGCTGGCCGTGAATGTGTATCTGTGTATGTGTGTTGTTGTGTACACGGGATGAACGGAAGAGCCTGGGCCCCGAGAAAAATGCGCTGGGACGCCAGACAAATGAATGTGAGACCGATGGGCTCCGAAAGGACATCGCCCTTCCGTCCTTCCGTCCTTCCGCCCGCCCGCCTGAAAGGACGCCCAGGCCCACATAGCGCGCTGAGTTACCTACATGTAGTTAAGCAATGTGATGATGGGAAGAAGGCAGATGACATGCCGTGGCCCGAGCGCACGAGTGGCAGCTGGCCCCCGTTGTTCGCGCGAAAGTCACGCCCTCCGGGACGGCCTACCATGGGCTTCGGAGCACCTGCGTGAGAAGGATCCCGGCCCCGGCAGGTTGCACGATGTCCACACGCCGGCGCTGTGACAGATTCACGCCGGAGACAACAATGATGGTCCCTGCCCCGCGCTCTCCCTTATTGGCCTCGCCGCCGGGGCCTCCGCGACAAGCGATCGAGCGGGGTGATCGGCCGGGCCTGGGGCAGGGCGGGGGCCGCCACTTTCGGTGTGTGTGTCAGCCGAGCCGAGGTAAAAACCCCCATGTCTGGCTCGGGCGTCCCGGCCGGGGCGTGAAAATCGCCCTCGCCTCTTGGCCAGGCGCGGCCACACCCCCGGGCCCCTTGCCCGGGGTGGCAGCGAGGGAGAGGCTTCCCGGAAGGGGGGCGCCGGGGGGTTAATGATGGCTGGTCCTATCGCATTAAGCGCCGGCACAGGGATGTGCGAAATAGTGAACGGAGCGACAAGGCAGCTGGCGAGGAAAAAAAAAGAGACATGACAAGATTCCGACCTGCTGTCGATGGGTCACATCTCGAGCGAGAGAGAGGGGGGGGGGGGGCGGGGCAGCACGGCCCCCTGAAGGTATGTGAGCCCGAGGGACAGCGCAAGACAGAGGGGCCGAGCGGGGGAGGGGGGAGGGAGGGAGAGCGGGCGAGCGAGAGAGCCTGAGGGAGATAAAAGGGCATGCAGCGATTGGCCCTGGCTACGCGGGGTCGGGGGCCTGCCAGACTCCAATCGCCTCGGCTTGACTTTGGCATTCCTTGGCAGAGCAGCACCCAGGGACCACCCACAGGAGGAGAGGCGTGCGACGCATGGAAGGGAGGGACCCGGTGTGGGGCAACTTGTGTTAAGGAAATCCTTTGGAGGTCTTTCTCGGGCACATCTTTCGGAGGCAGTGCTCTAGGGCCTTCATTCGCAGACACGCGCCTGCCCACGCGCATGCCTGCCTTTAGTAGGCTCAGCCAGTGAGAGGACCAGGAGGAGTGGGAGCTAAGCCGCCAGTACGACCGCCGGGAGTGACATCTGGTGTCCATTGCGCCAGGCGCCCCGGTGGCCAGATATCCCGAGACGTATGGGGGCTGGGGGGGAGGGGGAGGGGGGGGGGGGGGGGTGAGCACATGGCATCGCGGCCTCCAACGCCCCCTTGGCCCCTGCTCGCCCTTCGCCTGTCTCGTGCACCATCGTCAGTCGCGACGAAGGAGGCAGGCCCGGAGGGGCGTCGGCACTGTCAGACCTCTGCCTCGTGGGTGAGCATCCGAGGGCGGTGGGCAGCGGGGGAGTGATGGTGCTCAGTGGGAGTGCGTGCATTGGGGAGGTTTCTCGATGGAGCCAGCCGCGAAAGTCATACAAGTGGCATGGTGCACGCGATCTCTCTCTCTCTCTCTCTCACTCTCTCTCTCTCTCTCGATCTGCTGGCGACCCTTTCGTGAGATGTTGCCGCGGCGCCCCCGGGGCCGGGGGATTTTTCAGGTGAATATTTCATCCAATTCCCCCTGGGGATGGGGTGGGAAACCGACGATATGCCCCGAGGGCGACACTCCAACACCGTGCACCCCCTCCCCCCGCACCCCCGCAGATGCGCCCACCGGCGAGGGGCGGGGCATGACCGCCTGTGGCCCCTGCCCTGAGTGTCGTGCCTTTGGCTGGTCCAGTCCTCGACGCCCCTGTGGCCGGAGACGAGAGGGGCGCCGGAGGGAAGCGAAGAGGGGGCAGAGGCTCGGCAGGGCGAGAGCGTTCGTGTGCCTACATATATGTATGTATGTGTGTGTGTGTGAGAGAGAGAGAGAGAGAGAGACGCAGCCCTTCAGGAAGCCAATGCTCCGCACTCCTGGGGCAGTAGTAGCCTGTCCGGGTGTTGCCGTGTTGCCCCTCGCGTCCCCCCTTAGATCGGGTGTTTTTGTTGGTCACCAGAGTACTCTCCCCCCGGGGCCAAACATGGGTCTCGTTGCCCCCCCCCCAGCAGGCCGGCAGGGTCTGGGCATCTGCCAGACGAGTGGATATCCATGTATTTCCCCACAATCAGACGGGCTGTTGGCGACCGGCACACCACAGCGGCCCTCTCCCGCGCATCTTGGAGGCACCTTCGGAGACAGGAGGACAGAAGCCGAAAGGGAGGTAAAGGGGGGGGGGGGAAAGTAGGTGCCCCGGCGGCGGGGAGGGCCGTCTTCCTACGGGGCGCCCCGAAGCATACCTCGCCAGATGCTCCAAGGGGGGCCGCATTTCCCGGCGAAGGGGCCCCCTGCTGACCGGAGGGGGGGCGGGGGGCCCATGCTCGCTCGAACGCTGGGGGGCTGTGAAATTCACGCTGCCATCCGCAAGGAGGGGGGGCCAATCCGGCCCCCGCCCGAGCCCCGGGGAGGGAGGCGGACACCTAGTGGGTGTGGGGTAGGAGCCGGGACATTCGCCATTGAGAACGCGCGGATGCGTGTCTGTCCTTCCGCGCACAGACAAGCACGCGTGCGTCCATGTGTCCGCGGAGCGCCCTTCCTTCCAGGGAGCGAGAGCCAGGAGAAGGGCGAGGGCTTCTATGGCGCCACACCCGCCGGTGATGCTGCGCTCTTTCATGGCACGCCCTGGCTGAAGGCCCGAGGAGGGAGGGAGAGGGGGGGGGGCGGACCTTAAGCCAGGGCCGGCTGCAAAGCAGACAGGCCCCTTCGGCGAGACGCACCTCCACCCTCTCGCATGCTTCGCCCTGCCATGTGCCAATGTCTACATCAGATCAAAAGGGCTCCTCAAATGCCCCTTCATGCCATTGCAAAATCACCCTCCCCCTTCCTACTACCTTCTCACGCGCAAACACACACACACGCACACGCACACATACATACATACATACTCGCTCGCCGACACGCGCGCAGGCACGCACGCACGCACGCACGAGAGCAAGCCCAAACGAGGGGAAGCAGAGAACGAGAAAGCGCGAAAGCACGAGCAAGACAACCACAGCAAATCGACCACCGGTTTCCAAGAGCCCGTGTAGCCTGCTCTCGGCCTCTGCTCCTCGCCACGCCCGGCCGACCGTATCTGTCCCTGTCTGCCGCCGGGGAAGCAGGCGGCGCGCATTATTTCCCTTTTTCTTTCCCCATCCCCCCCCCCCCCCCCAACACACACACACACACACACACACACACAGCACCAATGCGAGGCGTGTCGCTGTACCGGATCTTTGGCGCCGGCATCGGGGCTGGAATTGTCAGCCTCGGCGTGGTGCTCCATGTGGCCAGCACACACACGGTGCGGGAACTCCTCCAGCCGGACCGGCTGCTGGCCATGACAACCGGCGTCCTGGCCTTTGCCCAGGCATGCTTCTCCTTCTTCCTGGTGACCACCCTCACGCCCTATGCTGTGACCTTTGGCAAAATCATCCTCTACTCCTACCCGCCGTATGTGATGGAGTCCAGCCCGGTGCTGTGGGTCTTCCTCGGCCTCTACATCATGGGCCTCGTGGGGGCGGCAGGCTGGTGGCATTTGGCCGAGACGGCCTTCGGCCCGGTGGCCAGCCTGACGCTGCTGTCGCCGGTGACCGTGCGTCTGGCGCGCCTGACCGCCGAGAGCCTGGCCTCCCGGCCGGCCAGCTGGCCCGGCGTGGCCCGGCAATTCCTCGCCGGGGCCGGCCATTGGATCTGGTATCGGTGGCTGTCGAGCCGCGGAGCCCAGCTGGTGGCCATTTGGCTGGTGGCCAATGTGGCCGCCACGGCCTACATCACCGTGGCCAATTTGCGCTCGGTGCGTCCCCTGCGCTTGTCGCAGATGCGCTGGAAGTTGGTCGAACGCCGGGCCCGGTCCACTCGGGTGACGGCCACGCCGCTTTCCGGGCCCACGCCGGATCTCCGGTCCGCCGAGGCCGGCGGCGCCGCCTCGCGCTCCCCCGCCGGCAGGGGGACCGCCTCGGCCGGAAGCTGCTGCAGCTTTGGCATTGTCAATGAGGCCGCATGTGCCGGGCCGAACTCCGGCCACTTGGGCCCCCTCGACGAGGGGGAGGACCACCTGGCTGCCAGCCAGCCTGGCCAGCAGCATCACCAGTGCGGCAATATGTCCTGCCTCGGGCGGCTGCATGGGGCCGCGCGCCCGCTGACCGCGGCCGAGGAACGCCTCGAGGAGGAACTGGACCAGCTGGTGGAGAAGGCCAATGCCCGGACCTTGGAGCAGGTGTCGCCGGAGCTGCTACAAATGCTGGCCCCGAAGACCGGCGAGCTGTTCGGCTCGTCGACGCTGGCCACACCACGCTTGAGCCGGAGCCCGGGCTCCCTGGACGAGGAGTACTCCGAGGAGGAGCTGTCCGAGTCGGAAGAGGAGGAGGTCGCCAAGGAGACCCTCTCGCCAAGTGCCGATGCCAGGGCCCTGTCGTCCATCCGGCGCCGGGCCATTCGCAAGGCCCGGCCATTCGAAGCCACCACCATGCTCGACACGCTGGAGCGCGATGTGCTGGAGGGCTTGAGCCAGGCCCCCCTGCCGGGGGGGCTGCTACACCAGTGGTTCAGCGGCCTCAATTGGCGCTCGGTCCTGACCGGGTCCTGGTGCTTCGACCCGCAGCCGGGCGTCATCAAAACCAAGCACATCCTCTACTGGCATGGGGGGGCAGATGGTGGGGATCGGCACTTCGCCGGCCTGCCGCCTGACACCACGGACCCGGAGATGGTGGCCGGGCGCTCGTGGGCCGAGTTCCTCGACCCCCCGGCCGAGGAGTATGCGGTGCGTCTTTCGGCGGCCGCACCAAGCCGATGCCACGCGGCCAGGAACGGGGGGAGAAGCCACATGTGCCCCCGGGGGGGAGGGGGGGGGGGGGGCGAAAGGAAACGCACACACACTCCGAGAGGGAGACACGGGGCGAAGGGGAGGCTGAAAGCGACAGGGCGAAGACCACGACGAAGCACCGGCTTCCGGCTGCGCGCGCACCACCCACCGCGGAGGTTGCTAACGATCCTGTCTGCTTGCTCTGCCCCCTCCTGGCACGCGGCACCAACGGGCGCCCATGGGTGTCCCAGGCGACGGCCGCATCGCGCCTGGTTGACAGCGATTTCACCATGGACATCCTGATCCCGGACCATGTTGACCCGACGAACTTGGCCGCCGTGGCGGCCCTCCCGCGGGTGGTCAACATCCACGGCGGGGCCTGGGTCATCGGCGACAAGAGCCTGGCCTCGCTGCCGATGACATATGCCCTGGCCCGTGCCGGCTTCCTGGTGGCCACCTGCAATTACCGGCTCTGCCCGCGGGCACACAGCGTGGTGGAGATGCTGCGCGACTGCCGCCGAGCCATGGAGTTCGTGCGCACCGGTCGCGCGGTGTCGCGCTTTGTCGAGCGCGCCCGTCGGGTCCATGGCAGCCGGGCGGCCCTCCTCCGGATGAATCCCACCCGTGACTGGGACCACCCCCTGTCGGGGGATCTGCATCCTGCTGGGGCGAGCTTCCTCGAGCATCGTCGCGTGTTTTTGGCCGGCGATTCGGCCGGCGGTCATATTGCCCTTGTTCTGTCCCTCGGCCAAGCACACACGGCCACGCGCGTGGAGCACCAGCGTCGACTGGCCGAGGTGGGCAAGGTGGCCGGGACCCGGGTGGCAGCGGCGGCGGCGGCGGCGGCGGCTCCTGCCGGGCCGGTCGCCGACCCAGTGTCGGGACCTCGGCACAAGGCCGCCCCCGGTGATCTGGCGCCTGTGGCCGATGCCGAGGCCGTTCGAGCGCATCTGACCAATCCACGGCGCGACACCGATCCCCGAGTGGCTGCCGTGCTGGACTTCTTCGGTGTCGGGGATTTCCTCAATGAACAGCAATTCATCAAACACCGGCAGCTAACCACCCTGCTGGAGGAGTACCTCTTGCGTCGATCGCCCGATGGGGACCCCACCTCGCGGCGCTTTTCCCCGCATCACATGGTGCAGGACATGATCGCCGACATTCGTGCCCGGCAGGTGGCCCGACGGACCGACGGTAAGCCCAAGCCATCGGCTGAGGCGGGGAGACTGCCCTGCACCGAGGAGGTGTGGCTGCCGCCGCAGTTCGGCATCAGCGGCACGCGCGACACCCTCGTCCCGTCACCCATGTCCGTGTCCCTGTACAAGGAGCTGAAAGTGCGTACCAGGTCCAAGGGCCGGCATGTGCCATGGCGCGGGAGCCGGTCAGTGGGGGGCGTCCCGCCAGGCGGGCGACCGGCGGAGGGGGGGAGAGGGGAAAAAAAGAACCCACGGCTTAGAGGGGGGAAGGGACAAGCAACAGGCGGGGGAGTATCCGGCAAAGGCGCGGGCAAGGAAAGATAGGTATCCGGCTCCGCGGTGCGCCGCATGCATGAAGCTGACTGACAAGCTTCCCCCTGGCCCTGGCCTCCTTGCCCCCCCCCCCTCTCCATGTGAGAGAAGACTCTTCGTCTGCTGCGCAATGAGCTGTCCTTGACCGATGACATGGTTCGCG
The DNA here is from genome assembly GCF_000388065.1 of Fonticula alba. Lineage (NCBI taxonomy): Eukaryota > Rotosphaerida > Fonticulaceae > Fonticula > Fonticula alba. Next base: position 1,598,877 of record NW_009242976.1, read on the forward strand.
TGTCGAATGCCCACCACATCTTCAACTATTACGAGTCGCCACGCACGGCGGCCACAAACCAGGCGGCAATCGCCTTCCTCCGGGCCCAGATCGCCCTCGGACACTACTATTGAGAGCAGGGCCGAGAGAGGGGCCAGACAGAGGCCCACAGGGGGAGAGAGGTGCCGAGGGAGGAAGCGAGAGAGATGCATGGATGCATGCGGCACCGAGGCCCGCCGCACCATGTAGGCAGAGCCGGCGAGGAGTGGTGCGGGGATGCGCAGGGCAATGCGCGTGCCACACTGCGGACTTCGCCCTCTCTCCCTGGCCCCGGCGTCCAACCTTTTCGCACTCTGCCACACACACACACACATACATACACACACACACAAGCTAGATAGATTGCGGGCAGAGGAGGCGCAAAGGGGTGAGGAGGAAAGCGCGGCGCGCAACCGAACCCCACGCCGGGGAATGTGCCTATTCCCCTGGCGCACGCGCCCTGTCCCAATACAGATAGATCTTCGAGGGAAAAAAAGGGAAAGACAAAAGAAAAGCCGACTGGCGGAGGGAGAACGGAGATTGGGCGAGATGGAGCTCGCGCCGGCCGCACGCCCGGGGCAAGATGGCAGGGCGGCGGGCTTCGCGCCCGGGGAGTGTGCCCCCCAAGCAAGGCGGCAACACAATCCGGCAAGGAAAACAATCGGAGCCAGATCGATTAGATGCCGATCTATGCTATTCCCGGAGAGTTGGCATTTGTCGTCAATTAATGTTGGACCCGCTGGTGGAGGCGGCGGCGGGAGCCGGGGGGGGGGGGGGGGAAAACCGGGCCGGGCCGGTGGGGCCGGGGGGCGCAGACAACAGAGAGTACCACCATATCGGGGCCCATGACCTCGGGGAACAGCGGTCCCCCTCGGCTGCAAACTATCTGACACGGCAGCCAAAGCCCCCCCCCCCCCCCCGCCCGAGTGACGGGACTCGGCGGGCATTTGGCTAGTGAGCGGATGTCGAGGCCGCCCGCCAGGCAGGGGCGCTTTCCACGGGCCGGACCGGCGACTACCGGCCGGGCCCGGCGAGAAAAGTGACACCTCCGCCGCTGGCCCTCTTGCTCCGGCAGCTAACGCTCCCTCTGTCCCGTCCTCCGCCCACCTCTCCTCCCTCCCTCCCCTCCCTCCCCTCCCTCCCCTCTTCCCTCCTTTGCCCTCGATCCGCCCCATCCAAGCGCCCCCTCCCCCTCCAGCCATGTCTGCCCCGATGAGCAACACCTCGCTGGCGTCCATTCGTGGCGTGATGATCCTGGACTCGGCGGGCAACCGCATCATGGCTCGTTACTACGACCCGCCAGCCCTGCCGAATGCCGGGCGCTCCGCCGCCAACAACGGTGGCTCGCGCCAGCAGACCCAAAAGTCCCGGAAGGACGTCATCGATCTGTCCACTCTCGAGGGGCAGCGCTCCTTCGAGGCTCGCGTCTGCGATCAGGCTCGGCGCCTCCCCCGTGCGTGTGCCCCCCTGCGGCCCCCCGTGGGTCTGATCAAGTGCCGGCAGCCCCCTGCCGCCGCATTCACGCGCATCTCGCCCCCCCCCCCTCTCCGGCTCTCTTCTGTCTGTCTCCCTCACACACACACACACACGCACACACACGCCATCATCTCGCTCTGGCTTCTCTCCTCCGCCCTGCCTGTATCCGCCTCGGTCGACAGACGGCGAGATCATGCACCTCCCTCCGATGCTGGTCTCTTACCGCCCCTCGCGCGACCTGATCCTGGCCATGGTGGCCCCGGAGCACGAGAATGAGCTCGCCCTTTGGACTTCCCTCAGTGCCCTGGCCGATGCCCTCAACAGCCTGCTGCAGTACGTCCGCCAGGTGCCTTCCCCCCCCCCCCCTGCACGTGGATGCACAGCCACTGACCGACAAGCCGAACAGATTCCACCTGGAGAAGTCGGTCATCATCGACTACTACGATCTGGCCCTGCTGGCCATCGACGAGGCGGTTGACGGCGGGTGCGTGTTCACACATGGAAGAGCACGCTCGCTCCGCGATCCATACATGTGAGCATGCATACTGACTCCATTCCCCCCCCCCCCCCCCGCCCCTCAGTATCCTCCTGGAGATTGACGGGGCCCAGATCGCCGCACGCGTCGCTGCCCGGCATCCAGATGCCCTTGGTGGCCAGGGATCCTCCTCCTCGTCTGGGCCGGACGGCTCTGGCGGCAGCCTCGGCGAGCAGATGGTCGGCACGGCCTTTGCGACCGCGCGCCTGATCGGCCGTGCCCTGATGTGCGCCCTCTCGCCCTTTTGCCCTCGACTGCCTGTGTCGGCGTCTGCCCCGGTGTCGGTCCTTTGGCGAGGCAGCTCCCGGCAAAGCCGCCTTTTCTCACCCCTCTCGCCACACCCCACAGTCAGTGAACGGTCTTCCACACAAAAGGTCCAGCGCCCTGCCCTGCCTTCAGGCGCCCCTTTCGTTGCCGCCGCCGCCGCCGCCGCCGCTGTTGCTGCTGCGGTGCTTTCTTGCCATCGTGCCTTGCTCGGCGCAGGACCTGAGGCTCGGGGGCGGCTTGCCTTCCCGCCGCCCGCCCTGCGGCTGTGCCTCCTTTGTAACATAGCTCAATTGATGAAACTCCCCAAGAACAAAAGAAAAACAACAGTTGGCCCAGCATTGCCAGGAGGAGACGGGGAGGAGGCGGGGGGGGGGGGGGGGGGCTCGAAGATGGCCAAGTAGCAGCACGGCGTTGTAATCGCCCGGGGCGGCTCAGGCGCGGATATTCAAACGCCCGGTGTTGTCCTTCCGCATCCCCCCAGACGGGCGTGAGCACGGAAGATGCCCTGCATCCTTCTTCGCCCCCCCCCCCCCCCCCCCCCCCAACAAAAGCAGCACGGCTGATTCGGATTGGTCCCGTGAGCGGGGCGTCTAAATAGCATTCCGCTGATTGTCGCTGGCTGGAATATTGATTCCGGCTGGTTCTCCCCTCGGGCCCGCGGCCGGGCCGGCGGGCTGGCCAAACACCGCACACAAAATATACACGCGCACATACATCGCACACAGACAGGGAGAGATAGACACCCGCCTCGTCCATCAGCCGCTCCCAGGTGGGGGGGCGGGTTTCCCGGCTCGGGGGGGTGTTCTCCGGAGAGGGTTTTTCTCCGCTCGGAAGTCCCTACGCACCAAGATGGCGATGCGCGACCCGAGGCCGTCAGGTGTGCCCCCGCCCCAGGCGGCGACCCTTCTGGCATATGCGGAAGACCTTTGGAGTAGGACGCGCCGATGTGGATGTGCGGCCGGCACTTGTGTGGTCAGGAGCAGATGCCCCTGCCTCGCCGCCCTCCCTTCTACCCCCCCCCCCCCCCCCCCCCCCCCCCCCCCCCCCCCCCCCCCCCCCCCCCCCCCCCCCCCCCCCCCCCCCCCCCCCCCCGGGTGCGCGCCGGGCACGGTTGGCAGGCCTGCGCCAGGCACCGGCCCGTGTCTGCCAGGGCAAGGTGACGCGCGGAGCCTTCGGCCAGGGTCGGCGTGGGCTGCTGCTGGTCAGCCCAGCGCGTCTAGAGTTGGATACCTCCGTCTCGGATGGTGCGACCCCGCCCGCCCCCCGCCCGCCCCCCGTCCAATATAGACTGCCGGCATGAGTAATGCCCTCGCCCTGGCGGTTGGTGTCATCCGGCCCCCTCTGCCAGAGCCCTGTCCCCTCCTCTCGCCGGTCCGCTGCCTCCCCTCTGAAGAGCCAGCCTGGCACCAGGCCCGCGCCGCACCGTCGCAGACAATTCGGGATTGCTTCGCTCGCTCCTTCCTTGTGCGATTCCCTCCCTCCTCTTCCCCCTCCCCTTCCCCTTCCGCCCTCCGCCCTTTCCGCTCGCCCCTCGCTCTTCGCCCCTTTCCCTTGCCCACTTTCGCGCCGCCGGCTGGCCCCGGTGAGAGCCGATCACCGCCACCCCGCTGGCCTGGCAGCCGCCACACCCGTCCCTTTGGCCGGCCCGGGCCGGCATGTCCCTCGCCCTTTCTCGTGAGCGCTGGAGCTATTCGGCATGGCTGCTGCGGAAAATGCGCCCGCCGCTCCTCTGTCCCAGGCAACAAGGCAGACACACACACACATACATACACGCACACACTCCCTCCCGGGTCGCCCGCGAGGCCGTGTGCCCAACTCCCTGTCTCTCCCTCCTCCCCCCCCCCTCTCCTTCCTTCGTCCCTGTCTCCTGCTGACCCCCCTTCCTCTCTCTTTCTTTCGCCGCCGCTCAGAAGACGTCGAGTGCCCTCCCAGTGGATCTTTCATCCAGGATGTTCCGCCGTGCCCTTTCCCTGCCCACCCGCAGCCTCACTGCCGTCCCTCGCCGGTACATACGCCTCTCGGTTCCTTCCACACGGCTCCCGGTTCCGTCAACTTACATTCTTCTTGCTCACTCTCTCTCCCTCTCCCCTCCTCTCCCCTCCCACACACACACACACACGCGCCTCTCCTGCTTCGGCCACCAAACAGCGCCTTCGCCTCGGCTGCCCCCGAGATTGGCCAGGCCCCCGCCAGCTCCGGCATGAGCTCCCCCAACCGCTGGATCATCGGCGCCACCATCGTCTCGGCCGTCGCGCTGGCCTGCTTCTCCATGAAGAGCAAGACCGACGATCGCTCGTCCCTTGGCTACTCCCCCTACACCCCGCGGGCCCTGACCCTCGAGTCGCTGATCACCGCCCAGGCCGCCGCCGAGGATCGCGACCCGACTGCCGAGCTCAAGGCCCTGCACAGCATCTTTGCCCCGTACCAGCCGCTGGATGACATCATCGCCGCCAAGGCCGCCGCCGCCTCCAAGGCCGCCCTCCCGGCCGGCCCCGTGTCCGAGGCCATGAAGATCTTCGCCGGTGACCTGTCCAACCTGGCCATCTCCATCGACCAGCTGGCCACCGTCCCGGCCGCCCTGGCCACCGCCCTGGTGCACATCTTCGCCGGGCCGACCGCCAACCGCCTGGCCAAGCCCGAGTATTCGGCCGAGTCGCTGCTGGCCGCCAAGGAGATCACCGCCCTCTTTGCCAACTCCCCGGACCGCGCCGCCCTGCTGAAGCAGATTGCCGCCGATGCCGAGGTCCCTGCCCTGTCCGGCAACAAGGCTGCCGCTTCGGCGGCCCCGGTCATCCCGGTGGCCCTCGGCACCGCTGGCGAGTCCGTCTGGCTGATGGCCGGCGGCCGGGTCTTCCTGAAGAACCTCTACCAGTTCCTGAACAGCGGGTACTACTCGGTCCGCCCGGAGGATGGTGCCGACCCGAAGGTCGTGCGCGAGGCCATCCTGGCCAAGTCCAAGGGCGAGCCGGTTCCCGCCGCCGGGGATGGTCGCGTCTTTGTCGCCTGGTCTGGCTTCCCCTTCGAGAACACTTCCGAGGTCCTGGCCCTGACTGGTCTGCTGTCCGGCAACTTTGTCCTCGGTGTGTCCAAGGACGCCGCCGAGCACCTGCTCTCGCATGCCGTCTTCCCGGCCGACTCGAAGCTCTCCCTGGCTGAGAAGCTGGCCCAGATGTATGGCGACTATGTGGTCATCGTGGCCGACTCCAAGGGTGCGTGTCCTCCTCCCTCCAGCGGCGGCGGCCGCACACACGCGCACGCACGCACGCACGCACGCACGCCCCTGCTGCTGGGCTGGGCCTTTGTCTGCCCATCCTTCGCCGCCGTTTTGCCTCGTGCTCTGACACTCATATCCCCGTGCCTCCGCCTCCTCCCTTTCGCTCCTGCCTGTGTGTGTGTGTGTGTTTGTGTGTATGCGCGCGCACACCTGCAGTCCCGACCGTGGTCATGCCCGAGATCGAGATCAAGAAGCCCGAGCCCAAGCCCGCCGCCGCCGCCACCGCCGCCGCTCCTGTCCCTGCCGAGAAGAAGGCCGACGACCTTGATGACCTGCACATCGTCATCACCGAGGCTGAGGATGAGACCGCCAACAAGCCGGCCGCCGGCATTGACACCGAGGAGGTCCTCTTCGTCGTCGATGACCCGTCCACCAACACCCACGAGGCCGCTGTTCTGACCATCCCGGCTGAGCGCAAGTAAGCACGCACGTGTGCTGGCTTTCCCTCGTCCTCCTCCCCCTCTCTCTGTCCTGCCTCGGCGGGGGGGAGGGTAAAGACCGGGCGGGGATGTCGCGCCCCGTCCACTCGTCCTCATGCGGTGTGGGCCATACGTCACCCCCCTCCCCTGCCGCCCCTTCCCTCTCCGTGCTTTCCTCTCCCCCCCCCCCCTTCTCCCACTTCCCCTGGTGGTGGTGTATGATGCGCTCCCACGAGAGTGCACCCTTGACCTCACCTCCTTAGAGCCCATCTGCAGGGCGGCGCAGTGTGTGCGGGGGGGGCGATGGGGCACGCCCCCCTCTCCCCGTCCGTCTCCTCTCGCCTCCCCCTCTCCGGTGCCCGTGGCATCAGAAAGATCCCTACATCACAATGCGTGGCACAGTGCCCTCCTGCCTGCGTCCCCTCCCCCCTCCTTGCTTTCCCTGTTGTACAGTGTCCCCCCTCCCCCTCAATAAATATAATGTATTTTCTACACACACACACACACTCGCTTGTCATGGGTGGGCGGCTTCTCATTTGGACCGCCCCAAAGAGCAGAGATTCGGCGGGAGAAAAAGGGGGCAGACCCATCCTCCAGCACCGGCGCCCCCGCCACCCCGCACACGGCGGGAAAGAGGAGGAAGACGACACGCCCGCCAGAGAGGAGCAGGACAAGCGGCGAGGGGCCGGCCCAGCGGCAGCGGAGACTGCCCGGCTGATGTTAGATGTCACGTGCATCCACCCAGAGGGAGCACCTTGCGCGCCTTGATCGGCAGCGCGGCGCGAGGTGCCGACTTTGGGCCTCTGCTGGGGATGCCTGCCCGTGCCCCGGCCCCGCACCACGCGCTCCTCCCATCCGGGAGCCCACACGCATCGTCTTGCATCTCTCGAACGCCTCCCCCCCCCCCCTCCCCAGTAGATGTCGGGCCATACCCAGAAGCTACCCCGTCGCGAGATCTCGTCTAATATGCCGCCCGCCACGCGCCCTTCCTCCCTTACTTCCTTCACCTCTCCTTCCCCTGTCCGGACGCATACGCGCCACACGCGCACACGTGCACATCCTCCCTCTCTCTCATACACACACACACACACGCACGCACGCACGCACGCACACGCACGCACGCACGCACAAACTCGGCGGGACCTTGCCGCGCGTGCACGTCGCCAGGATGACCCACTTGCTTGGTCACACCACCGAGCCATACCGGACCTACGCGCCTGGTGCCTGGCCGCAATCTTTCCACACACCGGGCCCCGACAAGCGTCCTGCCCCTTCGACCAGCGTGTCCGGCCCATCTGACACAGCGGCTCCCCTGCCTGCTGCCGTTGAAGCCTTGATGTCCGAGCATGTCCTTAGCCGGTCGGTGCGTCCGGAGACAGACCCATCGCGCGACCACCCCTCCATCCATCCATCCATCCATCTAACGCGCATGCTTGCACTTGGCACAGGCGAGTGTCGTCTATGTCGTGCCACTGAGGACGGCTCAACCGAGTCCGAGCGTTGAACAGCACTTTGCTCCGGGGCCGACCAGCATGGACTCGCCTCCTCTGGCCCGGCTGCGTCTTGCCCCGGCGGCCACCTCCCATCAGGGCAGCTTCACGTCGACTGTTCTGCGGCTTCGTGACTTTCTTGGAGCCGATGGTGCCCCCGCCGATGAGGCTTTCCGTGACTGGCTGGCCAGCTCGGCCGCGGCCGGCACCCTGAGCGCCCTCTCGGAGGGGCCATTCCTCCTGCAGGCCGAGTCGCCTGTGGTGCATGATGCTGCCGGGATCGCGCAGGACACCGCCTCGCCCCATCTCCGGGAGGCTGTCGCCGGGTATTTCTCGTTTGCCGTGGTTCGCGGCTTTGTGTATGTCTTTCTCGATCGGGCCGCCTACCATCGTGCCGGGTTGGTTGGTGTCCCCGTGGCCCCGGGAGATTCCCATTACGGTGCGTATTGGAGATATGCCCCGGTCCCAGGCATGGAGGCCGACTGACACGCACGCACGCACATGCACAATCTCTCTCTCTCACACACACACACACACACACACATACACACACGTACGCACGCACACCCATACACCCCCTATGGATGTAGTTTATTCCGGCTCACTTGCCAACCAGAGTACCATCCGTGAGCTCGCCGCCGCATGTCGCCGCACATTGAATCACATCCTGCCGGCATCGGAACACAATGTCATTCGCATTTCCGCCTCCTCGGCCTCGACCCAAGGTGCGCCAAATCCACTCTAATCCATGCATGCACCACATTCCCCCGGTCTACTTGAGTCCGCCTCCCTCACCGGCGCGCCTCCTGCGTCCCCCTCTATCCCTCCCTCCCTCTCTCTCTCTCTCTCTGTTTCCCGTCCGCCCTCGAAGGCGCGCCAGCAACCATGGAGCGGTTCCTCACTCCGATTGAGCCAACCAGCAACGTGGGCATCTTCACTCACGACGATCTGTACCGCGTGGCAGATGGCGCATTCGCCTACTCACCTGTAACCGCCCCGGCCTGGCCGGCCCTCGACAACGAGACCCCCCTCTCGCCGGCTGACATCTCGGATCTGGTTGAATGGCTGGGTGTTGTGGCGATCGGTGGATTGAAGTGCGCCAGACTGCGGGGGCGGAAACCCCCGAATGTCTCTTTCATTATTTACCGTGCCAGCGTGTGTCTGTGTGGGGGGGGGAGGGAGGAAGAGACAGGGTGCACCCCCTTGTGCCCGATCATGCAGTGACTTACCCCCTCGTCCATCTTGCCTTCCGCCTGCCCCTGCCCCTCGGCCGGCCGCCGCCCGTAAGACCCCCGCCGGTGACGGACTCCATGATGACATACATTAGCACCTATGAGCCGGGCGTATCGGCCTTCATGACGAATTGCTTGGGTGCGCTCCGCCTTCCTGCCTGGCATCTGGACGATCAGCTGCACGCCTAGTCCAACGCCCACTCACACCGGAGGATGTCCCGCATGCCGGGACCCAGTTGTCTCGCACACGCTACCGCATGGGCCCCTTGCCACCGGGGCCATCCGCTCCCTCGTCGGAGAGGTCCAGTACGTACTGCCCCGCCTCTCCCCCGCCCCTCCCTCTCTGCTCATGGGCGAAAGCACGCAGAATGGCACATTGCCACACTCTTGTGACTGACCACTCCCGTCACCGATGGAAGGTCTAATTTGCTTGCCCTGCAGGAGGCGGCCCTCGACCAGACGGCTGGAGGGGGCAACGTGCCGGCCCCGGCCCCAGCCCCGGCCTCGGCGCCGGAACAACTTGCGAACGTCCATCCCGCCAAGCGCGGTCGCTTCGGGCATCTCTTTAAGTCTCGCACTGCCGCGGCCGAACCCCAGGCCGACGCTCCTCCCCTGGCGGCAGCTGTCCCGACGGCGTCCGGGGGCGGGCCACGCGCCTGGGCCGCCATCTCGGTGCAAGGATACGCCTCGGTGCCGGGAATGTGCACCTGGCTGCGCGGAGCCGGGGACCGGAACGTCGAGCGTGGCGGGCCGGCCGGGACCCGGCATCTGAGGCCGGCCGGGCCACTATTGGCGAAGGCTCCGGTCTTGGCCTCCCAATCCAGCGGGTACACCCTGATGGTGGCCCTCGGCGGTGAGGGGGCGACCGACTTCAAGTACATTCAGGAGCGGCACTGA
>NW_009242976.1:1608878-1611457 GCF_000388065.1 Fonticula alba
CCCCCGCAATAAATAGAGGCCCCGCCAGTCTGGGCATAGTGTACCGGGGCCGCGGTGGAGGGAGGGGCGCGGGCACGGAGGGTCCGTCCCTCGGTCATCATGGTGCCATTCCCTTTTGGGGCGTCCCTGGGCTTGGGCGATATCAATCTCGCTGGATCTCGCAAGAGAATGACCTGTGCCCTTTGTCTTGGGGCGTGAGCTTTGGGCCTGCGAAAGGGCACACTCCCCCTGCTTCTGCGGTTCCCCCGTGGGGGCGCGGGGGGGCGCGGGGGGGGGGGCGCGATGCCGGGATCTCCCCGGCCAACTGTGCCTGGGGAGGGGCGGACCGCGAGGAACAGCCGGCGGGGGCGGGCCACGGGCCGGGGAAGTGGTGCCTGCCCAACCCCGGGGACGGGGCACTCCGGGCTGTGAGCATACATGGCAAACGCAATCTACGCAGGTACGCAGGTGGTTGGCCCAACGGTGAGCCCGAGCCAGCGCGGGCGCACATTCCCACACGAGCCGGAGCGTGGAGGGGCCCCAGCTCTACGGCGGGGTGGCCGGCGCGCGTCCGCGGGGCAGGGGGGGGGGGGGGGGGACAGGGGCGCTGGCGCGGGCGAAGAAGCACGGCACGCGTGCGGATGATCTCCCCAAGTACAGGCAGTGGCGAAGAACAGCCCCCTTCCCCCCTCGTCCCGGCGCGCGGACCGGCCGCCGGCGGCCCCAATCCGCCAAGATGCTGGCTAGTTGCTTGTGCTGCGGCAGCCGCGCGGGGGCACGCTCGCGATTGCCCAGGGCACGAGGCCGCCCGGCTATGGCACGCAAAATCCTCGTCACTCGCCGCCGGGGCCGGCGCCTGGGACGACCGGGAATCGTTCACTGCATTCCTCTCCCCCGGACAGCCCCAGGACGGGCAGCCCGCCACGCTCGCCCCGTAAAGGGGGGTGGGCGGACAGCCCTCGGCGAGCGCGCCCCCCCCCCCCCCCCCCCCGCCCGAGGGGACTTGAGCCCGGGGAGGGAAGCGGGGGTGGACGCCTAGCCCTTCTCCCCTCAGCCACAAAGGCTCGGGCCTCAACGCGGGCACGTATGTCGAGGGGGAGGGGCACAGTCATTGGCATGTGGCCGGGCGGAGATGGCCCCCGGCCGGCTGCCACAGCGCGGAGGCGGGCGGGGGCACGATCGGGGGCCGTATCGCACGGCGGGCCGCACGCGCGCATGCCGGCCCGCCCGCCCGCCCGCACGCACGCACGCACGCACGCACGCACGCACGCACGCACACGCGCCGACACGGCGCCCCGCCGGGTCAGGTTGCCGCCTCCGAGCAATCTCCGGCCGGCCGGGTCGGTTCTCCGGGACAAACGAAGTTGAGAGCCGAGCAAGGGGGAGGCAGGGGGGGACACATGAAACAGCACAGCCCCGCGGCCGGCCCCTCCCCGGGTGTCCCCTCGGGAGCGAACCCGAGTTCCGGCATTCCACCGGTCGCCCCGCGGTGGGAGGGGGCGCCGCGCCCCAGCGGGAGGGCTCGCCCTTGGTGGCGGTGTTCTCTCGGCCGCCCCTGGCCGCCACGCCCAAAAGGGCGGGAGCATGACGAATGTACCCGGTGAAAAGGGCTTGGGGAAACAGCAAAAAAAAAAAAAAGGGCATTAATATATCGGAGGTGTGCCCGGGATTTGCCCTCGTCCCTGCCGGGGATCCCCCCTCTCCCCGGGCCGGCTTCCCCGCCCCTGCTGGTGCCCTCCTTGAGCAGAGGGTTCTTGCCCGTTGGCTCCCCCCCCCGGCCAGGGAGGCACACTTTGCCGTGCATTGGGCCATCTCGCGCGAGTGCACACGCACACAGATGCGCGCGCGTCTGCGGCGTGGTGGCGGGGGCGGCTTACGGCAACAACTGACCGGGGCCGGGGGCGTGATGCTGCGCACCATCGCACGCGCTCCCGGGGTCCCCCGCCCGGGCAGGGGAACGGCCTTCGGGCTTGGGCCACTGTGTGCGGGCGCCGCCCGCCAGTCGCCCTTGGCCGGAGGAGCACAGAAAAGGGCCCAGCTGGGCCTCGACCGACCCTGGCCCCTCATGCGTGCGCGCCATACGCGCACAGTCTAGAGCCCCCGGCCCTTCTCAGGGCGGGGTTCTGTTTCAGGCCGCACCGGCCGGTCCGGGGTCTTTGTGGCCGGCGCGCGCACGTCCCGCCGTCCCCCCCCCCCCCGCCTCCGCGGCCTCCCCCGCGGACGGCTCCGGCGGGCGTTGCCTGTTTTCCCGGCCGTGGCAGAAACCGGTGGGGGGCGGAGGCGGAGGCGGAGGCGGGGGACGGGCGGGCGGGGGCGATTCCCCCATGGTGCACCCGCGGCCGGTGACCGATCCCGGAAGGGGAATGCACACGCGCGCCCCCTGATCCCCGGGCCCTTCCCCGATTTTACATCTCCCTCCCCATCTCGCCATCGCCCCAGTTTCCCGTCCCAGTGGGCTCCCCCTCCCGGCCTCGCGCGAGACCCGGCCCCCGGCCAGACCGGCCTGTGGGGGCATATCGGCCGCCAGTTTTCGACTCCTCCCTACCAACCGCGCACACCTTTCTCCAACACCTCCCCCCCCCTCTCTCTCTCTCTCTCTC
>NW_009242976.1:1611712-1612561 GCF_000388065.1 Fonticula alba
CCCCCCCCCCCACCCCACCCCGGTCGGATCTCACGTCTGAGTTGCGCTCGCTGGCCCCCGCAGGAGAGGTCATTTCCCTGCCGCCCTCGCGCGCGGACCCCTCCGGTCGCGCGCTCTAGCGCTCCTTACCGCCCCCTCCTCACTACCACCACTCCCACCACCACCACCACTCCCACCGTCAGCAGCAGCAGCAGCAGCAGCAGCAGCAGCAGCAGCAACAACACCAACAGCACGCACTGTCATTATCGTTGCTCGCTCACCCCCCCACCCCCTGGCTGTGTGCGCAGGAGAGAAAGAGAAAGACACAACCATGGCCACACGTCGGCCATCGGCTCCGCACGATCGGGCCCTCACCATGACGGCCCCGTTGCATCGGACGCCGCAGCCCCTGGTCTTCCAGCCTTTCTTGGACCAAATCCTCCCGAAGGTGCATCTGATCGCCTCGAACGGTCTGCAATTGGAGCCCGGCGCGTTGAATCGCCTCGATCGCTACCTCTTCCTGGTGTTGGTATACATTCTTTCTGGACTCGAGGCCTCCGGAGCCACGCCGGGCCCGGCCGGCGGGGCCCCGGCCGTCGTCCCACCCGCCGGCCATGCCTCAGTGCCCCACTCGCGCACCGGCTCGGCCGGCACCATCGGGGCCACCTCGTCCACTGTCCCGGCCGCCAGCCCAGCCCCCACCGGCCCGGAGATGGCTCCCTATGGCCTTGCACATGTGGAATTCCAAGACCACCATCCGTGAGCTCGCCGCCGCATGTCGCCGCACATTGAATCACATCCTGCCGGCATCGGAACACAATGTCATTCGCATTTCCCCTCCTCGGCCTCGACCCAAGGTGCGCCAAATCC
>NW_009242976.1:1612962-1617074 GCF_000388065.1 Fonticula alba
CACCTGCCAGCATTTCATGATCATCCCCTGCGATTGGCAGCCCTCTGACTTGCATTCGCCCCGCCCCCGACGGGCGGTTCAACACCCGAAGCTTTCCAGCGAGGCAGGCGTCTTCCTGAGTGGCGTCATCGAGTACCTGGCGATGGACATCATCAAGCTCGCCGGGTATTACACGCTCAATGACCGGCGGCGCTCGATCACCGACTCCGACATTCATGAGACTGTGCGTCCTTCCCTGGCCTTCCCTCGCCCGCCCTCTTCCTCGCCTCGCTCCCCTGTCTGCACTGGCATATGCCCCCATGTGCCCGTGAGCACAGTACATGTGCATGCCTGTGGTCCAAACTGACCCCCCCCCCCCCCCCTGCGTGCCAGGTGTTCATTGATCCCGATCTTCGTGCGCTGCTCCGCCGGGCCAATGGAGCCTTCTACTTCCGAAACTGCGTCTCCACTCTGAGTCGCTGTCATTCGGACCTGGTCCTCCTGCAGAAGTACTTCGGTGAAACGCTGCGTGTGCTGAAAAGTGACATCGACTCGCTGCCGGCCTTCTTCCGTGGATCGATCGAGCCGCTGATGATCGCCGTTGAGGAGATCATCCGGCAGATCCGCGACATGCGCCCGGGCGCCGATGCCCTGCCCTGTGCGTCTCTGCTTCCCCCTCTCGCCGCTTCTCTCCCTCTCCCTCTCTCTTCCCACCCTTGCGTCCTGGTTGCTGACCGCCACCCGCCTGCCCACGCCAGTCCTTTGCAAGGCCATTGATTTGCTGGTGTCCATCTCTCCACAGATCTTGGACTACGCCCAGAAGGCCATGAACCTCTACACGCGCTTGCCCATCTGGCTCGAGCAGCCCTCGGTCAAGCACCTGTTCAGTGTGCGTCGTGAAAAAGGGGCCCATCCTCCCCGACCACCGCCGCCACATTGTCTAACCCCGTCCTGTTCCCGTGCCCTGTGCAGGAGCGCAAGATGCTTTCCTCGGCTTACCACCACCTGGGATGGCTGCTGCTGATTCCTCTCCGCTCGACCATCTACTGCCACTCCATGCTCGAGCGGCTTTTCTTCAACTTCTTCCGCTCCGAGACCCCCTTCATCGACCATTTGGAGAAGGTACACCATCTCCCCCGCCCTCCAGAGGGGCCCTTCTCTCTCCCCTCCTCTCTCTCTCTCTCTGCCCTGTGACAGCCCGCTGACCAGCTGCTCCTTCTCTCCCAGGCACGCGATGCGTCGCAAGCTGTACTGCGCATGAGTGATGCATTTGGCATCCCGCTGGTGCCCGGGTCCGATCGTCCGTACGCCGGGTCCTACTCGTCGCTGATTTCCTCGAACTCGGCAGCGGTGGCCTCCGGCTCGGTCGAGGCCGCCTCCTCGCCGTTCTGGCTGCTGGCCGAATCGGCCTTCGCGGCCGATGATCCGCGCTATGCTTACTGGCTGGTGCGTGGCCAGCATGGTGGGGCCTGTGCTGCAGGGCCGCACCCAGGCTCCCTTTGCCTCCCCTCGCCATCTCATCAACTCCCCCTGCCCCCGGGGTGTCCCCTGGTCCTCGGTTGCTCCCCACTCACCCACGGCACTTCCCCTCGCCTCGTCCCCCCCCCCCCCCGCCTCCCAGATCACCACTTCTCGGGATTACATCCGGCGCGTTGCCGGCTGGCCGAGCACGGGCGCCACCCCGGCCAGTCGGCTCCATGGGGCCCTGGCAGCTGGCATCCCGCGCATCCTCTTCGACTGTGTCCTCTCCACGTATGAGCTTTATCCCCTGTCTCCCAGCGGCCCGGCCAGTACCGCGGCCAATGCCCTGCCGGCCTCCCTGCAGGGCGCACATTTGGCTTTGGCCGGGGCCGGGGCCGGTCTGGAGGCCGGGATGGCCGGCGTCGAGACGCCCGTTCGAAGCAGCGATCCCCTGGTGGAGGGGGTGCTGGCCGGGTTCCAGGCCCTTCGTGGGGGTAGTGGCGGCGGCTTGACCGACCCACTACCGCCAGGGTTCCTGGACTTCCCGGCTCCGGAGGACCCATCCCAGCAGCCAGCCCTGCAGGCCGAGCTGGTCCAGGCGCAGGGTCCCCCCCATGAGTACATGACCGATGTGCTTTGTCAAATCCCGGCATATGACCCGGCGCAGCTCCCCGGGTACAACGCCGCGCCGGCCCCCTCGACGCGGAGATCGCGCAAGTGCAAGGACCGTCTTCTTGTGGTGCTGGATCGTCACATCATCATCTCCAAGCAGTTGCTTGTGCCGCCGTCTGCCGGGGGCACCTGGGCGCCGCTGGCTCTGGGCGGCGGTGGCGGGCCCCACACGGGAACCGTGGCCGCACCGCGCGACATCGCCGGCGCCCTGTACATGATCTTCAATTTGATGTCGGTGTCCATTCGCGAGGGCGGCGCGGTGGACGACCACCGGTCCTGTGCGTTCCCTCCGTCAACCACCCTCCCCCCTCCTGTCCGCCGAGAGTATGCTCCCGCTGACGTATCCTGCCTGCCTCTCGTCTCTCTCTTTCTCTCTCCCCCTCCTCGCTCTCTCCCTCTCCTTGCTCTCCCCCTCTCCTTGCTCTCTCCCCCTCTCCTCGCTCTCTCCCCCTCTCCTCGCTCTCTCTCCCTCTCTCTCCTCGCTCTTTGCCTTTCTCCGCGGCAAACCCACCCTCCACAGATATTGAGCTCATCCACAATGAGCCACCGTACGGCGGATTCCTCCTGTGTCTGCGTGATGCCGAGACCCATCGGTCGGTGTACGCGGGGCTGCTGCGCGCCCAAACGGCATACCACCTGGCAGTGGCCCGGTCCCGGCTTCGGGCACACCGCTCCCTGACCACGCATCTGTTCCTGCTGCCGAGCATGCGCCTTAGCATGGACGCCTACAAGTTCGCCATCCCGGACACCAGCGACAATATCATCTTTGAAGTTCTCCTGCCGAATGACAATGCCGCCTTGACGGCTGCCGCGGCCATGATCGATCTCAGTTCCGAGGAGTCGTGGTCCGGCGCAGCGGTCCAAGACTCGCCGCAGATTCGAGTGCGCCATGCTCCATTTGCCCTGCCCGCACATGTGCATGCACATGCACATGTGCCACTTGCCCTCGATCCATACTAGTCCTCCCCGTGTCCCACTCGCGCTCCAGGCGGCATCGGTGGCCAAGTTGGTCGAGCACCTGACCCACGAGCGCTACAACAACCCCCACTTCATCGGCGAGTTCCTCCTCACATACCGGTCCTTCACCGAGCCAGGCACCCTGCTTCGCTTGCTCACCGAGCGCTACTACATGCCCGAGCCCACCTCGCCCGACCTGACTCCGGAGGACCTGGCCTACTTCCGGTGCGCCGAGGCCGCATGGCTGCCTCCTCGCTCGCTCTTTCGCCCTCGCTCCTCCCTCCATGCTGCTCCGCCTTTCGGCCATCCCAATTGACATGCCCCCCCCCCCCCTGCCCCCCGATTGTGCTGATGGCCCGCCTTGACAAAGGTCCCGCATCAAGCAACCGGTCCAGCGCCGCGTGAAGAATGTCATCAAGAACTGGGTGGACAAGTACTACTCGTATGACTTCATGTTTGCTCCGGAGCTGACCGAGCAACTCCTGCTGTTTGTGGCTGACATCGCCAAGGCCGAGGGTGCCGAGCGGGAAATGCGGCACATGACGGCCGGTGCCAACTCGGCCGTCGACTCCACCGGGGCTTTGCTGTCCCCCTCGCCAACCGGGTCGCTTCCCCTGGCGCAGGTGTCGACGACCAGCTCCGGCGAGGTGCCGCGCACCTTCTTCGAGACCATCTCGTCCTTGATCGAGCGCCGGCGCCTGGAATTCGAAGCCACCTCGCCAGTGGCCGACCCCAGCGAACTGACTGCCCTCAGCCTGCTGGCCGGGATGTGGCGCTCGCCGGTGGCCGTCACCAATCTCCTGCTGGCACGCGATCCCCACGAGGTGGCTCTTGCCCTGACCCTCTACGACTCGCGGCTTTTCTGCCGGATCCGGTCTCTGGAGTGCCAAAACCAGGGCTGGGTCAAGCGTCGCCCGGCCGAGGGCGGCAGCTTCGCCTCGGCCCCAGCGGATGAGTGCGCTCCAGATGCCGCGTCGCCCGCCGCCGCCGCCGCCGCCACCACCACCACCACCACCGCTGCTGCTGCTGCTGCGGCTGCCCCC
>NW_009242976.1:1617096-1621649 GCF_000388065.1 Fonticula alba
CCCCCGCCACTGTCGCTGGTACTTCCACCACCTCGGACACCGCCTTCACGGCCACGGTCGATGCGCATCCGGCCTCGCCGCTGGCTCTGCTGCGCGACGCACCAAACATCCACGCGCTCACGCTGCGCTTCAATCGCACTGCCGGCTGGGTGAAGACCCTCATTCTCGGGGTGCCGGATGCGCAGAAGCGTGCCGAGGTGCTGGAGCGCTTCATCCTCATTGCCGAGCGGTGCTTCCGCCTGAACAACTTCCATGCCACCATGGCCATGGTGTCGGCCATCAATTCCTCCTCCATCCGGCGCTTGCGGAATACCTGGGCCCTGGTCAGCCAGCGCGCCAGGACCATTCTGTCGGATCTGCAGAAGATCGTCCACACGGAGCGCAGCTACGCCACTTACCGGCGTCTGCTGCACACCGCGCACCCTCCGCGGGTCCCCTACTTCGGGGTGTACCAGTCGGATTTGACCTTCATCGAGGACGGCAATCCGGACCTCATCCCCGGCACGGCACTTGTGAACTTCTCCAAACGCCGGCGTTTGGCCCAGGTCATCTGGGAGATCCAAACCTACCAGCAGCAGGTGGGCGGCTACGAGCAGAAGGCCGAAGCGCTGTTCGGGTCGGCCGGGCTGGGTCCCGGCCGGCCCGGGTCCCCCACCACTGGCATGGTTTTGACCGCTGGTCCTGGGGCTGGGCTCCCCCGGTCTGAGTCGCTCCACGATTCGGCGTCCCTCGGGGGCGCAGTGGCCACCGTCGGGGGCACCGCGTCGTCGGTGGCATCGCCGTCCTCCGGCTCCGGGGGAGCTGCCACCGCGTCTGCTGCTGCCGCCACTGCCGCCACTGCTGCTTCCTCGGCGACTGCTGCTACTACGGCCGGTGGTGGTGCCGCTGCCAGCACCACCGCAGCTGCGCCCTCGGTTGTTCAGGCGGAGATCCAGCTCCTGCTGGTGATTGCGCAGAATCTCGAGCCGGCGGAAGACGATGACTTCTGCTATGAGCAATCGCTGCGCCTCGAGCCGCGGGACCCGTCTGCCGGTGCTCCTCCGGCCCCGGCCCCGGCCCCGGCGATTGACCACCAGCAGCCCGCGTCCGGGCTGCCCGGGGGCCATGCAGACAGCGCGACCTCCTCCGGCAGCGGAGGCGGCGGTAGTGGCGGCGTTCCGGACGACGTGGCGCCGGGTCGGACGCGCGCAGCCTCCACCGAAACAACCACCGACACGGTGCCGGCCTCCGGCGCCACCGCCGATCCCGGGGTCGACCTGGAGGGCGACCTTCTGGCCACCTCCGGCTCGACAGACTCGGTTCAGTCTGTTACGTCCCCCTCCACGACCAAGTCCCTGGTGGGGTCGGCCAAGCACCGGCATGTGGGATCGGTCTTGTCTTCGGCCCAGCCGACACACTCGCCGGGGGGCACGTCGCCGGTGGTGTCCCGGCCGCCCTCCTCCCTGAGCACACACTCGCGCGTGGTGTCCACATGGAAGCGGGGCATCACCAACCTCTATGAGTCCATCCGCGACTCGGGGTCGCACGAGCGCCAGCGGGAGTTGTCCAGCACCACCGCCTCGGAGGCCGCCGGACATCGACTGTATGGGCTTCGCCGGCCGAGCACCGAGGCTGCCGACACCGTCCGGCCCCGGTCCCAATCCACGCGGCCCGGGCTGACCGCCAACAACTCCGGGACCCGCATGTCCTCCTCGCCCGTGGGGGGAAGCTCCCTGGCCGGGTCTGCGGGTGCATCCATCTCCGTGGGCGATCTGTCACAGCACCACTCGACCGCGGCACCAGGCAGCACGGTCAGGCTGGCCATCACCACCGACACCCCGCCATCGCGCGTGTCTTCCCGCGAGCAGACCCCCTCGCCGACGTCCTGGTCGCCGCTACACGCGCAGAATGCCGAGCAGCAGGCTGCCCAGCAACAGCAGCAGGCGGCGGCCGACGAGTACTTCCTCCACCGGGGCTACTCATCGAATGAGTCCCTCTCGCCGACGCTGTCAGTGTCTCACAACTCCTCGGTCTCAAGCCTCGGCGGGTCGCATCATCGGTACGACTCCCCCTGCCCGGCATGCGGGTTACGCCGCTTCCCCCTTCACATCTCCCCCCATCCGCCGCCCGCCATCCCCCGGCTGCCCCTTGTGATCGCCTCGCCTGACATCCCCATGACCGGCAACCAGTGCCCGAAGCCAGAGCACGAATGAGGTCCCCCTCCAGCTGTTGGCGCCAGTGGGCAACATCGAGCGTGACTTGTCGCCAGACTCGCTGGTCGCCCTGCAAGATAGCTCGGATCCGGTATGTCCTGCCGCATAAGTTCCTGGCCGCCCTAGCACGAGGCAATTCCCGCTGTCTTTGCTAACTCGCACATGTGTCTATGGCGCCCCCACTTGCTCCCTTCCTCCTCTTCCCTCCCTTGTTCCCCCCCCCCCCCCTTGGAGCAGCGTTCGAGCCGGGCCCTTCGTCGGTCCCACACCTTCAACAGCCTCTCGGTGGTCGGTCCCTCCTCCGGCCCAGGATCTGAGCTGTCCGCCTCGTCGACTGACCACGCCGGATCCGCGCCGTACACCCCCACTCGGAAGGGGAGTTTGGCGTTGCATGATGACGATCGCCACGCGTCGCCAGTGGTGTCCGGCGGGCTGGACCTCTCCGGGGATATGCTGACGCCAGACATCCTGACCGGGTCTCCGATGGCTAGCGCGGCCCAGGCATCTCGGTTGGCCCGTGCATCTGCCAGTCCCTCCGGGCGCCGGCTTCCTCCTCGAGGGTCGGTCATGCTGCATCCGGAGCAGTTTTAGTGCAGACCCGCCATATGTCCCCTCGTCCCTTGCCTCATGGCCATGCCCGAGCAAAGGCGAGGACAGACAAGGTGTAGCATCCACCACAAAGGGGACGAGGGTGTGAAGAGCATGATGAAGGGGGGGGGGAGCAAACTAGGTCAAGCCGAAGGAGAAAAAAAAACCCGACAATTAGAAACCCCACGCTCCCCGCCCCTCTTACAGGGGGGAGGGGAAATACCTCCCCGCATTCCCTTCACATCCGATCCCGCCGCGCGGCGCCATGCGCCGATTGTCCTTGATCCTCCTTCGCTCCTGCCGAACCCCACCCACGCGCCTTTGGCCGCGTCGTGGTCTCTCTCCCGAGCCGGCGTGCGATGGAATATACCCGTACCCTTGAGCTTCTATGTCTCTCTCTCGTTTGTGTGTGTGTGTGTGTGTGTGTGTGTGTGTGTGTGTGTGTGTGTGTGTGAAAGACGGGGGCTAACCAGCGTGCTGGCCTCGGGCGAATGTGATGCTTTTGAGTCTATAAATTTTGAGCAGGTTGTGAGAGGGAGAGAGACAGAGACAGGGAGGAGGAGCTCGAGAATGTGGGATCCACACAATGGAACTAGTAGTGGGCACGCTCGCAGTAGGCCGGGGGATTGAGAGGGGGGAAGTCCGCCGGCGGGGAGTCCCGCATAGTCAGAGGATGTGTGTCGACCACAACATCCTTCTGCTTCTCAGCCAGCACTTCATTCCACCGATCCTGTGCGGTGTGTGTGTGTGTGTGAGAGAGAGAGAGAGAGAGAGGGGGAGAGAGAGAGAGGGGGGGGGGGCAGGGGGCGTTGTGTGCGGAACAGAGAAAGATACATGCACACATGTGCGAAGTGTCTGGCACATCGCGCCAAGACAGGAGGATGACCCGAGCGCACCAGCTGATTCTCGCGGTGGTTGTACTTCACCATGAAACAACTCTTCACGAGATCCCACTCCTTGTCACAGTTTGTCAAACCACCATGGACGTAGTACATCTTCCACTTGTGATATGACTCTAGGGTGGTCGAGCGGATGTCCAGCAAGACGAAAGGGCGTCAGTAAGAAAGACCAGGGGACTGGGGAGGGGGGCGGCAAAATGGCCGAAGGGGGGAGGCAATCAGCCTTCGCAGGGCCACACGCACTGTTGCAATAGAAAAACATTTCGAAATAGTGCTTGCACGAGAGAGACTGCGAGGATTCACTCTCTGCCATCTTGGTGAGCTGCTGCATCAGGGTCTCGGTGTGCTGAGCCATCTCACTGGCGGATGCGGCGACCGACTGCTCGGCCACCATCGGCGCGGCAGCATCGCCAGCGGGAACCGGCTGCTCGGCGACCGGGCTGCTAGCAGTCGACTGCCCAGTGTGTGCACCGGGCACAGGAGTGTCCTCGGCGGCCGGCTTGCTCGAAAATGGCCACATGGCTGGCAGTCCGGAAGGAAAGAGGGGGAAATCCGAAGCGGCAGGGGGAGAGAGAAGGAGGCGCAAGGGACGAGGGGGGAAGGGGCGGAGCGGGGGCGGGGGCGGGGGCGGGGGGGGGGGGGGGGGGGGGGGGGGGGGGGGGGGGGGCTGGGGAACACCCTTTGGACAGGCCACGAGTAGCCCCCACATCACCATCGCCGCCATCCCACCATCCGATCGTGCCCCGATCCGGCCAAAGTGCCCCCTCCCTGCACAGAGGGAAGACGGCACATGAAAACATGCCGGCAGACGGCTCGGGGGGGAGGGAGCTCTCTGGATGAGGGGCATGGAGGCGACGGAGGGGGGGGGGGGGGG
>NW_009242976.1:1621806-1625318 GCF_000388065.1 Fonticula alba
GAGAACGCCGGGGGAAAGCAAATGGATTGGCATCTGATGCGTGTGTATTGAGGTGGCAGTTGAGGACCGCCGATCCCCATCGCGCCCGGGGGCTCTTTCTCGCGCAAGGACAAGAAACAACTCCCGGGAGGCCGGGCAGGGCGGCCCCTGCCGAGGCCCACGACGCCGGGGAGTAGTCGGCAGCATGATCTAGGTGCGCTGCATTGGCCGGAAGGGGGCCCCTCTCCCCTGTGGCTCCTCAAGAACCTCGGCCAGGGTGTGCTCGGCTGTGTGGAATTGGACACCCAAGAGATCGGACAGAGCGGCCTCGGCGCCGGAAATATCGGCATCCTGAGGAGGAGGGGGGGGCGTTAGGAGAGGCGGAGAGAGGGGGGAGGGAGAGAGAGAGAGAGAGAGAGAGAGAGAGGTGAGGGTGGGATGGATCGCCGTGCATGGGGGAGAGCAAACGCAGGTAGACGTACCGACAGCGGGCGCTTGGTGAGGCACTCGGACCCGGGGGCCGAGTCGTCATCGGCGTCCGAGATTGGGGATGCATACGGACGCAGGGCGCGAATTGAATCCCAGAATTGACTACTCTCCGCGTCAAATGCTGCCAGGTCCTCGGTCAGAGACTGCTGCAGGGCAGCCGAGTCGTGGAGGTATGCCGGGAGATCGACATCGCGGTGGTCCTCCGGCCGCTGGGCCACCTCCTCCGCCGGGATGTCAGACAGGAGCCGCTCGAGAAGTAGACGGCTGTGGCAGAAGCGCTGGAAGGACAGCTGCCCGGGAGTGATGGCGGCCCCGGATGCCAGGGCTGAAATGGAGGGAGGCGGCCCGGCGGCATCCGCCAGCAGGCCGGCCTGCATGATGACATGGTGCGCGGCGTAGGATGTGTCGCCGGAGGGGATGGGAAGCTTATGCGCCGCAAGGGCGGCGAGGTCCTCCGGGACAATGTGTGGAAAGGGGCCGCCATGTTCGGCCACCGAGGGATGGAAAACACGCGTCTGGGTTGGAGAACTGGTCATCTGCGGACTGGCCAGTGTGGGTGAAGAGGGCCCCGCCGCGGGGGCCGAAGCACTCGAGCTCGAGCCATCAGCCGACCCGGAAGATGTCGCCAGCGACAAGACGGGTGGCCCATTGGTTTGTAGATTTGAAGTTTGCTGATGAGGCTCCTGCTGAGCCTGCGGGGCCTGTTGTGCATGTTGCTGAAATAGTTGCTGCTGCTGCTGTTGCTGCTGTTGCTGCTGCTGTTGCTGCTGCTGCTGTTGTTGGTGGAAATGCTGGAGTTGCTGGAGCTGCTGAAGTTGCTGGAGCTGGTGCTGCTGCTGAGCGAGAGCAAGCTGCTCAGGTGTGAGTTGGCCGCTCGGAGATCCCAGCGCCAGGGACAATTGCGGGTGACCTGTCCCGAGGCCCGGGTGCGGGGCGCCGCCCAGGAACATGGCGCTCAATGGAAAGTGGTCTGGGGCCACACCGGGATGAGGACCGGCCGCCGGGGGCGGCTGGCCGTTGGGTGGCTGAAAATGTGACATCAACCGGGAATACGTGGCCTGCAAAATCGGGAAAGGTGGGAGGGGGGGGGACGAAGGGCGGAGCTAAATGGCAAGAGGGGACGCGAGGAGAGAGGGGGGGGGGGGGCAAAATCAGGGGACGATGGATCTTCTCGGGAAAGGAGGCTCGATCGGCGACCCAGGAGCCTGAAAAAAAAAAACGCCCGCACACTGGAAGCCTGTTTCCCTCTCTTGCCTGCACGCCAGCGAGGCACACTTGCTCTCCTGCTCCTGGGCCCTTCCTCCGGGGGGAGATGGGCAATTCGGGAAGAAAAAAAAAACGAGCCGGCCAGCTCCCCCCGCATTCCGGCCCCCGGAGGATGCGCGATACACACAGAGGGAGGGACATCGTTGGCAGTTCGATGTATATTGTACAGGGATGTGTGAGTTGCTGGAGATCGCCTCGCTCCTACCTCCACTTTTGGGAGCCCGTTCGGAACGGGAGAGAAAGAGAGGGGTGCGAGAAGGGGGAAACAGAGGAGAGGGGGGAGAGAGGTATATCTGTTCCCACATCTGGAAGAGACGCCAGGATGTGCTTTGTGAAGAGGAGGGGAGGCGGCGAACAGGGAGACAGGGAGGCATATGCGCACAGCCCTCCACTCCCAGCCATCTCCCCCCGCAACACATGGGGTGGAAGGGCACACACGGCGCACGAGAGGGGGCGGGAGGAGGGAGGAGGGCAGATGGAGGAAAGGAGAGGAGAGCACCAGGCCATGCGCTCTCACGGGACGACGGGGGGGGGGGGGGGGGGAGGGGGAGAGGGCGTGAGAATGCGAGGCATCCTCCCCTCACAGCACGGGCCGAGGGGGGGGGGAATGCGGGAAGGAGAGGCAACATGACCCAGCCAACTCATGGCATGCGTGCGTATCGCGCAGTGCTCTCGCTTGCAGTCTCGCCCCCTCCCCCTCCCCCCCCCCTCCCCACCGCTCCGCCCATTTGGGCTTTCTCTCTCGCGCTCTCGCCCGTGCTCCGGGGCTCTGGTCGTGTCTCGCGCGCTTCGCCCGGGCGGTGAGAGACGGCGGTGCCCATCGGCCCTCAGCGGCTCTTCTTCATCTTGTCGATGCTGAACTCCCCAGCGCCAAGGTTGGCCAGCAGCAGCAGGCCACCAATGACAGACCAAGTCTGGTAGAAGCTGTACATCATGGTGTCGCGCAGAACGTGGTAGTAGCTGACGGACCAGTAGTCGTTGACGGTGAAGTTGTGCACCACCAGGATGACCACCAGCAGCACGGCATTGGCACGCGCATGGAAGCCCACCATCACGGCACCGCACATGACCGTCACGAACATGGCATACAGAACACCGAGCAGGTCCATCTCAATGTCGAAGAGCAGGGCCACAATGAGGCTCATGTAGAACAGACGCCCGGCCACCTGGAGGTAGGCCGCCGGCTCGAAGGCATCCAGCTCCGGGAGCCCGGCATACAGGTTCCGCCGGCTGGTGTCCTTGGCATTGCGGCCGCGCCGGGTGTCCAGCGCCTCGGAGGCCAAAAGACACAGGCCACCACAGAGGGACAGCGTCCGACTGAGCATGCTCAAATCCGAGTAGATGGCATACCCGAAGGTCTGCAGCACCAAGCCGTAGAAGAGCGAGCCAACGCCCACGGGAGCCAGCTTGCCGAAGCCGATGACAATGAAGCTGCCCAGCGTCTGCAGCATGATGTTGCTCGTGAGGAAGAACATGGCGAAGTAGCCGTTGAAGCCACGCCGCGAAATGAGATAAGACATCTGACAGGCGACAAGGGCAAAGGGGTGAGTGGCCAAAAGCCCCTTGAGGGGGAGGGGGAGGGGGAGGGGGGGGGGAAGGCGGGCAAAATGCCGGCAGGGGCGCGCAAGTGGAAAGAGGGGCACATCGGGCCAGGCGGCGCACCTGCTCATCCCAGTTCATGAACAGACGGATGGCATCCTCGAGGAAGGTAAGGACAATGAGGAACCGAGCGACGTAGGGCTGTGCAGTCGGGGGGGGGGGGGGGGGGGGGGGGGGGG
>NW_009242976.1:1625328-1626063 GCF_000388065.1 Fonticula alba
GCAGTCGGGGGGGGGGGGGGGGGGGGGGGGGGGGGGAGGGGGGGGGGCGGGGGGGGGGGGGGGGGGAGAGAGGGTGAGAAGGCAGTGAGCGACGGGCGGAGGGGGGAGAATTCCCGCTCCTCAGTCCTCCTGCAGACACACAGACACACACACATATATATATATGCATATGTGAATGGCTATGCGCATGTGCGCAAACATATCCACAAACACGTACCAGGTACTTGCCAATGGGCCGGGACACCTGATCGACGATCTCCTCGGTAGACTGAAGGAAACGGTTGAACTTGGTCGAGACCGCCTGCAGTGGGGCCGGCAGGACGAAGGCGCTGCCAGACTGGGCAGGGACAGCGGCCGCGATGCCAGCCGCGGCCGACATGCTTGTGTGATGGCTGCTGGACATGGGTGGCGAGCCGGTGGAGGACGTCGGCAGGTGACCCTTGCTGGTCTGAAGTGGTTGCTGGTGCTGTGAGGGGTGTGCGGGGAAGGCAGACGGGTGCGAATGCTGCTGGCCCGGCTGGTGAGGGAAATCGTGGCCCGAGAAGTGAGAGGCGCCAGCCGATGCGGCCTGTTGACCGGGGAGGGGCAGGGAGGCAGTCTTCAAGGGATTGACATTAGATCGCGAGAAGGGGCCGAAAGACGCTGCAGACATGGCGCGAGTGCTGTGGAGGAGGAGGAAACGACAGAAGCATGCATGGGAAGGGGGGGGGGGGCAAAATCAGGGGACGATGGATC
>NW_009242976.1:1626453-1627626 GCF_000388065.1 Fonticula alba
GGCGAGGGGGGAGGGGCACCATGAGGCCCCGCTGGTCGGGAGGGGAAGCGGGTGGAAACGCACGAGAAGCGACAGCAGGGAGGTGAATCGCGCTGACGATTGGAGGAGGCGGGGTGTGGCGGGATGCGACTATCGGCCAGGTGTTCCTTGCAAGGAGGCGATCCTCTGAAGGGCAAGAGGGGCGCGCAGGGGGCGGGGGACGGGGACAGGGGGAGGGAGAGAGAGAGAGAGAGGGGGGGGAGGAAAGCTCGGGTCAGGAATAACATGGGAAGGGAAACGGGGGATGGGTGGGGCTCCTCTCGAAACTGGCCGACCGCGAGGAGGGGAAGAGCACGCACTGCCCCCACACACCACCGCCAGTAGACCACCGACGGCCGGGGCGCACCGGGAGGGGGGGCCAGAGGCACGGGCAGGCCTCCCGGGCAATGGGGCGGAGATGGGGGGGGGGGGGGGGGGGCAGGCATACAAAAGGAGGAGGGGCGAGAGAGAGAGAGAGAGAGAGAGAGAGAGAGAGAGAGAGACACACAGTGCGAGGGTGGTGGCAGCAGGGAGAGGAAAGCAGCCGGAGATAAGATCGTGTCGGGTCAGCGGGGGCGCGGGCCAGGGCCAGGGTGCCACATGAGCTCCATGCAGGCACGGGGGGAGGAGTATTCTTGCGAGCGGGACATTGGACCTCGGTCGTGGGATCGCAAGAGACGGGCCGGTCCAAGGGCGGGGGCCCCGGGAGGATGCACACGGCGACAGAGGACCCGACGAATCGGGGCAGGAGTACCACACGATGCGCGGGGCCCGGAGGGGCAAAGAGACACCCAAGGGGGAGGCGAGGGGAGCGAGAGAAGGCCGAAAATCGCAGGAACCGGGCTCCGGTTGCCTGACCCCTGCCTGGCCACCTTGCTTGATTGGTCGTCGGCTGCTGCTGCGGGGGGGGGGGGGGGGCCTGCGCTCGAAAGGCCAGATAGGTTGGGAGTCCAGCGGAGGCCCGGCCCTCGGCCAGGGGGCGGGGGCGTGCTGGCCGGCGTCCGGCCCGCGAGAGGAGGGCACTTCGGCAAGTGGGTGGGTGCAGCGATGAGAGCCGGGTGAGATCGGCGCCGGGGGGTCTTCGGGTGGTATGGCCCCGGATCCTGGCCGCCGCTGTGAGGCATGGGGGCAGGGGCGGGGGAGCGGGGGGGGGGG
>NW_009242976.1:1627885-1628763 GCF_000388065.1 Fonticula alba
GGGCGCGCGGCGGCCGGCCCGGGCCGGCGGCCAGCCGGACGGAAAGCGTCGGGGGAGGCCAACTGCCAATCGAGCTGCCGGTATGCTTCCCCCCCCCCGGCCGGCGCTCGCCTCCGGGGGGGGGGGCCGCGGTGGAAAGGCGGCCCCCCAGCCGGGCAGACGCCGGCGGGGGGGCCCCGGAAGCGGGCGCGCTCACGCCCCAAGAAAGAGCCAGCGGGGTGTCACTGAAAGGGGAATTGGCAACTGGCCGTATATCGCCTCCCTCCGCTGGGCCTGGGGTCGGGCCGAGCAGAGGAGGACGTGGTCGAGGCATCCCGCGGGCCCGCTCGGAGCCGCGGAGCCGCGCCGGGGAATAGTCGAGGGAAACGGGGCGTGCCTCCCAGCGCGCGCCTCTGCCCGGGGGAGGGTGGGGAGGCCGGGAAGAAGGGAGGCGCAGCACACGGGCAAGCGAGAAAATGAGGGAGATACTGGCGGGCCCTATCACCGGGCGCGATCTCGGGGCGATTGTGACATGGCGCCCAGCATGCGAGCTGCCTCGGCCAGGGCCGCTGACACAAATCACCGTGAGCATCACCCGGGGAGATTGCTCCCCCGGGGATCCGGGAAAAGCCCACACCGGTGGGGACTCCCCCCCGGCAAGAGGACGCCCACATGTGCGCACGCTCGACCGGGGGATGCGGAGCGCGCGCCGATGCTCTGCGCGCCAAGGGCCGCGGTTGTCGATAGCAGGGCGGGAGATTATTCCGCCCGATGGTGGGTCAAGACGTACGGGCCTGACCCAGAGAGCGGAGGTATCCCCCGCACCAGCCGAGGGGCGCGGCCAAGTAAGCGGCCCTCTTCCTGGGGGCAACCCCCCCCCCCCCCCCCCCCCCCCCCCC
>NW_009242976.1:1631063-1634858 GCF_000388065.1 Fonticula alba
GAGCGCGGCAGGTTGACGGTACATCATTTTCGGCGTCTCAAGGGCCGGCGAATGGGGCGCTCCTTTTTTAGGGTCTACATGCGTCGGACCGCCCCTCCGCCGAGGGGGGGGGGGGGCGAGTCGCGCGCCCCACGGGAGGCGCCCTCTCTCTCTCTCTCTCTCTCTCTCTCTCCGTGCGTGCGCCGCGTCCGTGTTACCTCCGCGGTGCGGTGGACCAGGAGGGGGGGGGGGGGGGGGGGGGCGTCGACCCGCAGGGCGGTGTGTGCTGCGCCTCTGTTTCGGGTCTCTTAACGGCGCCGCGCATGCTGCACCTCCCGTCCGGGGAGGGGGAAACTTGGGGAGCTGGACGTGTGCTGCTCGTGGGGGCACGCAGTCCCCGGCCATTTGGCGTGGGCCGGGCCGGACG
This sequence comes from Fonticula alba, assembly GCF_000388065.1. Taxonomy (NCBI): domain Eukaryota; order Rotosphaerida; family Fonticulaceae; genus Fonticula; species Fonticula alba. The sequence continues at coordinate 1,631,470 of NW_009242976.1, forward strand.
CGCGCGCACACCGATTTGGTGCGCTTCCCGGCGCCCGGCGGCGGGCGTGGCTTTGTTTCCGCCTCGGGCGTGGTTCCGGGAGAGGGGGGGGGGGCTGCGATCCAGCCGGATCGGTTTCGCCCCATGTTCCGGGCCTCTGTCCCCCCGGTGCAGGCTCTCCTCCGCTGGCAGGGAGAGGGCGGGGGGGAGCCGGCGCAGCCGGGAGGGAAGAAGGGCTGCCGTTGGTGGGGGCAATGTCCCTCGGCTGCCCGGACGCGGGCGTGTCTCGTGTGCCGCGGGGTGTCCCCGGAACGTGTCTTGTCCCGCCCTGCGGACCGGCCCCCTCCTCCCCCCCCCCCCCCCCGACCGCGCCCGGAGTCAGTCCGCCGTTGCTGGGCCTGCCCCGCGTGCGGGGGCGGAAGTGCCGGGGGGGCAGCGGGGGAGTGAGCCGGGCGGGGGGAGTGGTGGGCGGGGGGCGAAAATGAAATTGAGGCACCCTCCCAAACACTGACACACGCTGGAGACCTCTTGGCTTCCTTACTTGTTGTGTTTCACTCATCGCTAGTACTGAAGTTCTTCACAATGAAGTCCGTTTTCCTGCCTCCCCTCCTCCCCCCCCTTTTGCACCTCCTCCTCCTCCTCCTCCTCCTCCCTCGGCGCCCTCCTCCTCCTCCTCCTCCTCCCTCGGCGCCCTCCTCCTCCTCCTGCCCGCGCTCTGCTCTGCGTGGATCTCCCGTCGGCGCGCGTGCGTGCGCGCCTCCCTCATGTCCTCTGGATCCCTGTTGTTTCGGTTTGTGAACGCGCGCGCGTGTGTGCGCACGCACGGGCGACGGGACTACGCTCGTGTGCACCGCACGCCCTGCTGCGCGCGAGCCCGGCCGCGAACGTGCACATCTGATCGGGTGACTCCCTTGGATTCCTCCCCCCCACCCACAGACATGTCGGAGCGCCGCCGCCGCCGCCGCCGCCGCCACCGTATCGGGAGACCGCCGAGCCGCGAGACAGCGGGGCATGGGGGCGGCCCCAGAGCGCCGAGGGTTCCCCCCCACTTCTTTTCCGCTGTCCCGGTCGGATGCGACAATTCCTTCCTGCATCCGACGACGTAACCCCGCTAACCGACTCCCATTCTTGCCCCCCCGCGCGCGCACTCCCTCTCCCTCCTCGTCCACAGGGTCGAGATCTGCTCGTACTCTCACTACCGTATCCACCCCGGTCACGGCAAGCGCTATGTCCGCCTGGACTCCCGCGTACGTGGTGGTTTGCTCACACTTCCCCTTGTGACAGTCCTTTCTCTCTCTTTCTACGCGCGCGCGCGAGTGCGAGCGTCTCGTCCCCTAACATCGCCTCCCCGCTCGGTCTGCCTCTGTCTTCTCTCCCCTTCCCCCGTGCATTCCCGCCCCCCTCCCCACTCGCGCTCGCGCGCCCCGCCCCCTCTCATCCATCACCACTCTCTCTCTCTCTCTCTCTGCCCGTCCGTCCTGCTCGCAGTCCTTCGTCTTCATCACCCGCAAGGCTGAGAAGGCTTTCCTGAACAAGTGCAACCCCCGCCGCACTCGCTGGACTGTCATCTACCGCCGCATGAACAAGAAGGGTATCTCTGAGGAGACTTCCCGCAAGCGCAACCGCAAGACCAAGAAGTTCTTCCGCGGTGTCGTCGGCGCCTCTGCCGAGGTCGTCCGCGCCAAGCGCAACCAGGCCCCCGAGCTCCGCGAGGCCCAGCGCAACGCCGCCATCAAGGAGGCCAAGGAGAAGAGCCGCGCCCGCAAGGAGGCCCTCAAGGCCCAGGGTGCCGCTGCCTCCCAGCAGAAGACCTTCGCCAAGACTGTCCGCGCCCCCAAGTTCATGGCCACCTCCCGCTAAGTGCGTGCGAGTGTGACACATCTCCTTGTGTGGGGGGCGGCCGGGCGCGCGCGTGTGCGTGTGTGCGTGTGTGTGCGTATCGCATGCGCGCTCCTCCACGTCCGCACGCGCGCCCCGGCTGCCCGACTGTGCCCCGCAAAGGTGGGAGTGGTGTGTGTGTCGTGTGGTGTGGCGGGGGGGGGTCCCCCCCTCTCCCTCCCCTCTCCTCGCCCCGCGGCAAGAGCGCCGCCGCCGATTCACTCTCCCATCCCTCCCCCCGCACGGTGTGCTCTCGGTTTCTCTCGGGCGGAGCGGCGCCCGGATGGAGGGGGGCCCCCAGTGCGCGCACGCTCTCGTGCTGCGGGGGCCCCTCCCTTCCCTCTCTCTCTCTCCCCCTTCGGATTGCAGCGCGCTCTGTGGTGTGCAGTTGCATCGTCATCATCTTGTCAAACAGCGATAACTTTTCTCGATATTCCGCCGCGCGCGCGCGCTCTGCCGGTGTCTTATTTTGCGTGTGTCTGGGGGGGCGGGGCGGGGGGAGAGGGGCTCGGTGTCGTGTCTCGCGTTGCTCTCTCGCTCTCTCTCTCGCTCTCTCTGCGTCTCACCTGTGCCGCTGCTGTGGGGTGGGCTGTGTGCTGTTGGCGGTTGCCGCCTTCCGGGGGTGGGGGCGGGCTATCCTGCCCCTCCCGGGCGCTGGGTCCGTTCGCCGGCCGGCCTTCCGGGAACGCAGGGGACCGTGGCCGAGGGGGGGAGGATCGCCGGGCCTAGTTGTGTGTGCGCGCCCCTCCTCTGCGTCTGATATGGAGGCTGCATCCTCCTCCGCAGGCGGCTTGCCTCGGCGCCTAGTCCCCCGGCCTGGCGCGGGGAACCCTCCCCTGCTCCGGCGGGGGCCGCCGGGGGCCCCGTCCTCTCTCCCCCGGTGACGCAGGACACGCGAAGGGGGCCTGCGGGCGCCGGCCGGGGCGCGCGCGCGCATCCTGGCGTAGTTGTGGGCAGGGGAGCAGCGGGCATAATCCGGCCCCTGCGCTGTTTGCACGGCCGGGGGGGGGGAGGCCCGGGGAGGCAGCCCGGCGGTGTACTTGTTCATTGGCACATATGACACATGATCAATCCAACTTGTTTACCCTCGGCAAGGCGCGCAAAGTCAATCCGGGCAGGGCCGACCGTGGTGACCTCGATCGGCGTGGCTGCGGGCCCCAGGACATCGGCGCGCCCCGGGCGGGCACGGCGGGGGAACCCAGCTGCGTCTTTGTCGAGCGCCCTGCCCGGGGCCGGTCCCTCTCGCCCCCCCATCTGAGGAGAGGGGGAGCCGGTGGGCGCCCGGGGCTGGCTGGGACTGGCTGGGAGGGATGATTCGCTTCCCGGCCTGGACGTTGCGCCCGTTCGGAGCATACGTAGAGCGAGCCGTCAGCATTTCGGCTTGGTCCTTCCCCGGGTCAGGTATGTATGTTCCGGTCCGCTCACCAAGAGAGGTCCTGAGGCCCATGTAGATTGCCAGGGGCGAAAGGGAGGCCGGGGCAGCGAGGAGGAAATGACTGGCGTGCTGGTCACGGCAGCGGGGTCCCCGGCTG
>NW_009242976.1:1634868-1636868 GCF_000388065.1 Fonticula alba
GGGGGGGGGGGGGAAGGGGGGCCCGGGGCGGCGAGGACGCGCGAAGCCCGGTGGACCAGCACAAGAGCCCGCGGCCGGAGGTTGCCCCACGCCGGTGCGCGCGCATCAAGGCCGCATCTTCCGGCACGCGCTCTATCTCCCCCCGATCTAGCCCCCTGGGGAGAGAGACCCATTTCTCCCCAACCGCTGGGGGGTTGTGCGGCGCAGCAGGCCGGGGCCCTTCGTGCGGCGGGAAAATATAGAGCGCGACCCGGGGCTGGGGGGGGGGGGGGGCTCTGGCCTCACCAAATGAGGCCGCCTCCTGGCCAGGCACCGGGGACAGAGGGGCCGGGACCAGGCGACGGGAGAACCTTGTACAACCGCGGTGCACGGGCATCCACGATCATCCTCTCGGGATATAATCGCTGATTATTAAAAAAGCAGGGCTTTCGGTGTTTTCCGGCTGGTTTCGAACGTTTCCCCACGCAGCCACCCCCCCTGGCCCTCTTCCCGAGCTGCCCTGCAAAGGCGGAGTGGCGCCCGACTTCGGTGGGTTCCCCGGGGACAGCGGATCCATCGTCGCCGGGGGGGGGTGTTCAGACGTCTCCCCTGTCCCGGGAGGTGCGGCTGTCTCCGGGCAGGAATGAGCAAAGGGCGCGATCATTGATCCCATAGTGCACCCCCCCCCCCTGGCCTCCGGGTGTGTGTTCGGCTGCCGTCCAAGTCTCTCCTTCTCTCCTTCTCTTTTCCCGGCCGGCTTGCCCCGCCTCTCCCTGCTGCGGGGGGCGGGAGGAAGGGAGCTTTGAGGGTCAATTACCAGCACCGATGGTTGGAGGCAGCGCGGTCACCCAGGGGGTACTTAATTTCCCGCCTGCACTGGATCCTCATCTTTTCGGCGTGCTCCGCCCGAAGTTCGGGATCGATAGGGTTCGGGCCCAGGGTTGTCGCTCTTAACCGTGATATACGGTTACAATCCGTTGGGCATGTGTGCGCTCACATGTCCAACGGCGCTCTGGGCACGCGTCAGCGGCACTCTCTTGGAGCCTCGCCACCCTTGTTCCCTGCGGACGCCGTTCGCGCACCTCGACTGGAAAGCGAGAAGACAAGGGGCCAGAGGCAAGCCGAGTCGGTTGCCTCTCGGCGTGTGCCCCTCGGCCCGTGGCTTGTGCTCTCGGCCGCGTCTCACACTCCCGGACGTCTTTGCTTGTGCAAGGTCTCTCATGGTTTGGGAGCGCGGCAGGTTGACGGTACATCATTTTCGGCGTCTCAAGGGCCGGCGAATGGGGCGCTCCTTTTTTAGGGTCTACATGCGTCGGACCGCCCCTCCGCCGAGGGGGGGGGGGGGCGAGTCGCGCGCCCCACGGGAGGCGCCCTCTCTCTCTCTCTCTCTCTCTCTCTCTCCGTGCGTGCGCCGCGTCCGTGTTACCTCCGCGGTGCGGTGGACCAGGAGGGGGGGGGGGGGGGGGGGGGCGTCGACCCGCAGGGCGGTGTGTGCTGCGCCTCTGTTTCGGGTCTCTTAACGGCGCCGCGCATGCTGCACCTCCCGTCCGGGGAGGGGGAAACTTGGGGAGCTGGACGTGTGCTGCTCGTGGGGGCACGCAGTCCCCGGCCATTTGGCGTGGGCCGGGCCGGACGCGCGCGCACACCGATTTGGTGCGCTTCCCGGCGCCCGGCGGCGGGCGTGGCTTTGTTTCCGCCTCGGGCGTGGTTCCGGGAGAGGGGGGGGGGGCTGCGATCCAGCCGGATCGGTTTCGCCCCATGTTCCGGGCCTCTGTCCCCCCGGTGCAGGCTCTCCTCCGCTGGCAGGGAGAGGGCGGGGGGGAGCCGGCGCAGCCGGGAGGGAAGAAGGGCTGCCGTTGGTGGGGGCAATGTCCCTCGGCTGCCCGGACGCGGGCGTGTCTCGTGTGCCGCGGGGTGTCCCCGGAACGTGTCTTGTCCCGCCCTGCGGACCGGCCCCCTCCTCCCCCCCCCCCCCCCCGACCGCGCCCGGAGTCAGTCCGCCGTTGCTGGGCCTGCCCCGC
>NW_009242976.1:1639813-1646236 GCF_000388065.1 Fonticula alba
TGAACGCGGAGAACACGGTTCCGAATGCCTCGCGCAGGGTTCTGCGCCTGCTCTCCAGCCATGGTGTGCATATGTGAAACACGACCACCCCCCCTCTCTCCCTCTCTGACCCCCCTGACGCACCCTGCCCCGAAAGGCATGACCGTTGTCATTGCCACCGGCCGGATGACCCCCGGCGCGGTGCTGCACGAGCACGCCATCGGCCTGGACTGCTACGTGGTGACGTACAACGGTGCGCGCGCGCTGACGCGCGGCGGACGCGCCGGGGATCAGCATCACAACCCGACGCGTGTGCTGCTGCCCGACCGCACGGAGGTCCCCTTCGACCGGCCGATCCCGGCGGCGGCCCTGGCCGAGGATGATGCCTGCCGGGCGGCGTCGGCGGCCTTTCTGGCCAAGACCGGCGTCCCGCCGGCGGTGTCCATCGGTGGCGACGTCATCTTCCACACGCCGCTTCCCCTGCCGGTGTCCATTGGCCTGGTGGAGTGGGCCCTGGAGCGTGGGCTCCCCTTCAACCTGTACATTGATGATGTGCTCTACTGTGACCGGCGCTTCAAGGACACGGTGTCGATCCAGATGTATGGGGTGCGTTGCGGGGGAGGGACTTTGCTTCCGGCCCTTTTGCCGCTGCCTTCTTTTGCCGCGGCCGCGGCCGCCGCCGCCGCCACCCCCCCTTCATTCCAGGCGCCCACACTCACCCTGCTTCGGGGCGCGACTGCCCCGGTCCGACGCGTCAGTGCCTCGGCCAGGTCCCGCATGTGGTTTTGGATGATGCGCTGCACTTCCTCCGGAACCATCCCTCCCCCTCGACCAAGGTCATCCTGTTCACCGAGGACCTGAAGCATTCGGCCACCGTGGCCCTGGAGGCCTCGATGAGGAAGCTGGTCCGGCAGATCGCCGAGGCCGGCGCCGGCGGGGTCCCCCTGCCGGATGCCGAGGTCCCGACCGTTGTCCCGGCGCAGTTCTTCGTCGAGGCGCTGGCCCCCGGCATCAACAAGGGCCAGGGGCTGCGCAAGCTGATGGCCGTCCTCGGTGCCCCGGACGGCCCGCTCCCCGGGACCACGGTGGATAATGTGGTGGCCTTCGGCGACGGCGAGAATGACCTGGAGTTCCTGCAGTAGTGCGTAGTCTTTGGCGTGCACCTTCTCCGTCCCTTGGCTGGGCGCCTGCCCGCCCCCCCATCCGGCTTTTTTTTTTGTTGCGAGTGGCCCACACCCTGTGCTGACTGATCTCGCCTCTCCCCCCCCCCCCTCCCCCCCTGCCCGGCATACGCACGCTCCAGTGCCGGCCTCTCCGTGGCCATGGCCAACGCCCATGAGACCACCGCCAAGGGGGCCACCTATCAGAGTGCCTTCACGAACCGAGAGGCGGCCGTGGCGCGCGAGCTCCTGGCCCTCTGGCGGGCTGGGCAGTTTGTTGTCGATGCCTCCCTGGCTCCGGCCGAGGGCAGCGAGGAGGAGCTGGCCCTCCTGTCCGAGTAGATCCTGCCCTCTCCTCGGCACTTCCCATTCTTGAGGGAGAGCATTTGCGCGTCGTCGTCCAATAAGGCACATGTTCCCCATTAACCTCTCCCATATGTGCTGTGCCTTTTTTTTGTATTGCTGCAGGCGGAGGTGAGGCGGGCTTCAGTCGCCTCGCTTGATGGGGAGGCAGAAGTTGTAGAAGGTGTCCGTTTGGAAAATGGCATGCAGGGGCTGGCAGGAGGAGGAGGGGGCTGTTGGGTCAGTGCAGGTCGCCAAGTGCGTGCGTGCGTGCGTGCGTGCGTGCGTGGATGTGTGTATGTGACCATTCCATCTCGACACCGGCAGGCGCACCTTCCACTGGCAGGCGCCTTGCCGGAGAAGGGCTCCGATGTACTCCGCGTGTGCTGCCTCGCCGGACCAGGCCTTTTGCCAGACAATATGGGGGTCTAGCATGAGCAGACGCACACCGGGGCATGACAGGGGGACGTGCGCCGGGAGGTCCAGCGCGTCGTCCCCCGCCAGGCTGATGCCAAGGATGGTGAAGGCCTTGGAGTTGCCGCCTGGGCACCGGCGGAGGGCAGAGTCACGAGGAGGGGCGAGGGCAGAGGGTCAGCACAGAGGGGGGGGGGCGGGGGGCGGGGCGGGGCGGGGCGGCGAGAGGCACTGCAGGCCCGGGGTCGTGCCGGCGGCCGGTCGGATGTCGCGCACCAAGCATCACCGGAGTGGCCACCGTCATGAAGTGATTGACCAGAGTCTCGAGGGGGAGTCCCGCACCAGGTGCCATGTGCACCACTCGGCAGGGGACCTGGGCGGAGCGCGGGGGTGAGTGACACGAAGGGAGCCGCTCTGCCGGGGCGATGCCGGCCAAGGCAACACGCACCTCGTAGAGGAGATCCATCAATTGTGCCACCTCGGCCGTGCCGATCCACTCTGCCGAGCCGAGGGACGGCGTGCCGAGGTGCCGCCGAATGACCTCTTGCAGAGCGGCCACCGACGGGACAAGCAGCGGCTCGCCGGGCAGGCGATCGTCCGGCAGTGGCAGGGTCGCGGTGGCTGGCGATTGGGGAGACTCCCCGCGGGAGGCAGCGACGCGTAGTCGCGCGCGCGCCGCAAACGCATAGTGGGAGGCCAGTGTCTGAAGCGACCGGTAGGCACAGCCCCACCCCGCATCGGCCGTCAGGGGGGCCATGCCGCCAGTCGTGGCGGTGCCGGCGGCGGTGCCGGCCTCGGTGGACAGGCGCTCCAGGCCGGCCAGGATGTCACGAAGCGAGCGATCGGGCGCCGAGGGGGCCGGAGTCGGTCCTGCCGGGCCGAGAGCCAGGGACTCTGGGTGATCGTAGTGAAAGAAAAGGTAGGGGCCCTTGACCAGCAGGGTGGCTTTTTGATGAGATCGAGGACGGGAGGGGGGGGGGGAGGGGAGAGAGAAGAGGAGGGGGAAAAGTAAGGGAGAAGCAAAGAGAAGGAAAAGGAGGAAAGAGGTGAGGCGGAAGGCGTCGTCAGCGAGGGGGGGGGGGGGGGCCGGGGCGATCTTTGCCCCGGGCCGCACACCGCAGGCGCGCACTGTTGTCAGCCGGTGGAGGTGGCCCGGCCCCCGGGGCAAGGTGAATGTCCCGGATCAGGTCCTGGAGCGGGCCGGTGCCTCCCAGACGAGCTGGCCGGCCGGGCGAGGGGGGGATGTGCATGGGGGAGGTTGTCGAGGGGCGTTGAGGAAAGGCCAAGCTGGTGGGGAGGGGCGATCGGCCGGGGGAGAGGGAGGGCGCGCGGGAAGACATGACGGCCGGGACCGGGGGGGGGGGGGCCAAACGGTCTCCCATCGGCTGGCGGCCCGATTGCCGAAAAGGGGCGCGGGTCACGAGCGATGCAGCATCACGCATGGCGCGGAGTATTGGCACACTATTTAATCAGATCGTCATACCGGGAAGCCTGCTCGCCCGGGCGAGGGAGCTTCGGCCGGAACTGAATGGCAAAATTCCAACGCTCTGGCACCGAGAGCCCGCATGCCATCTCCTGCGGCCCTTCCGATGCCTCGCACCTCGACCTGGCCCTTGCTCCTGCCCTGCGGCTGCCTGCGGCTCCCTGCGGGGCGGTGCTCTGCGGTTTCGGCGACAGCCGCCGGTGTGCGGCCCAGGGGGGACGGGCGCGTCCGCCGGACAATGGGGGCGGGGGGACACTCGTGGCGGGCGATCTTTTCGCCGGACGAACACACCGCCGGCGGGCGGTCCCCGCTCCTTGGGCGCCGGTGTGGCACCGGCGGCGCTGGGCCCCGAGCAATTTGTGCGCTCCGCTCGGTCTGAGTGGGGGCCGGGTACAGAGCGCGGCCTGGCACAATGGCTGTTGCGGCTCCGGCTCCCTCTCATCGGGCGAGCACACGGCCTCTGTCGTGTTGCTCCGCCGCCCGGGCCATGACCACGAATGGCGTTTCGTCGCAAAGGGGGCGGAGCCGCAATCTGGCCGGCCCCTGGGCCTTGTGGGAGGGCACCGAGCGGGCTTTTCTCCCCCCCCCCCCCCCCGCGCCTCTTGGCGTCCCTCCTCTCTCTCTGCCCGTTCCCCGCTCTCGTGCGCGCATGCACGGGCGGCGCGCCATCCCCCCCGGGTCCGGTGGCAAACTCTCGCCGGTACATGTGGCCAGCGGCCCCCCCTCCCGGTGCTTGGTGCTTCTCCAAGAGGATCTTTAGCTGTTGTTGGAGCTCCCCCCCCCCTGCCCCTGCCCCTGCCCCTTTACCGGCCGCCCCACCCCGACCCAAGGAGAACGGGGAAACCCAAACAAACGGAGAGGAGAGAGGTGGTGGTACATGCGCTGCCCTCCTGGTCCGGGATGAAAAGCGACCGGATGGAGAAAAGAGGGGGAAGAACTGAACTAACAAGGACTACACAGACTGCAGCATGGAGTGTGTCTGAAAGGGGGGGGGGAGGAAAGAAGGAGCCACCAGGCAAGGGGGCATATGAAAAATTGAGGGGGAGGAAATGCAGGGAGGAGGGGGGCGTGCCGTGCGCGGCGCGGCGGGCCCTGCGTGTGTAGGACAGGAGCGAAGCCAAAAAAAGGAAAGAAGGCAGACACACGCGCCCTCCTCCGCCGCCGTCAGCCAGCCGGCCGTCTATCAACTTTTATGTGGAGGTGTTGAAAGAGGGAGGGGAAGGAGAAGGGGGGGGGGGAGGGAGGAGCGGTGTTGTCCGCCCCCTCCCCCGCCGCACGCCCCCCCTTTCCCATTCCTTACCACCCGAGGGACCAGCCGCTCTCGGTGATCGGCGGCGGGGGGATGTGACGGTTGAGGCGCATCGGCATGGCGAAGCGCTCGATCAGGAGCTCACGAATGTCGCGCAGCGGCTGGGCCTTGGGCGAGGAGGTGGCGGCGGCCGCCGCATCGGCACCCTCGGTCCCGGCCGAGGGAGAGGGGGGCTGCTGGCTGGAGTCGGCGGCCGCCGACTGCGAGTGCACCGAGGAGGAGGAGCGATCGCGAGTGAGGGCCGCCGCCGAGGGGGCGCCGCCGGTGTCGCTGTCATCATCCGCGGACTCGGAGTCGGTGGAGTCCTGGGACGAGCTGGCCGGGGCGGCGGCGGCGGCGGCGGCATCGGCCGGGCTGGTGCCGGCGGCGGTGCCATTGAAGGACAGCTGCTTGGTCAGGGGCGGCGTCAGCACCGAGCAGGGGGACAGCGAGGCGGCGCTTGACCCGGAGGAGGGGGAGGAGGCGGAGGCGCCGGTGGTGCCCAGGGCGGCCAGGGCCTCGGCCGCGCGGAAGAGGCTGCCATCGCGACGGCGGGTGCCGCAGAATTCGGCCGTCTCGAACATGAGCTCGGTCAGCTCGTGCAGGGCCCGGTCCGACCGGTCGCGGCCGTACCACGACCGGATGGGCACGCCGCTGTCCATGTTGTAGCCGAAGGAGAGGAGGGCATTGTCGACGAGGACCACGCGGTCCAGAGGCCGGCCGAGGGCGCGAAGGTCCTTGACGAAGAGCGGGCCCACCTGGACACAGGTGTCACGGTAGCGGCGGTGCGAGACCAAGTTGCCAGCCGGGTCGATGCGGTCCAGCAGGGCGTCCGCATAGACGGCCTGGCTGGCGGTGAAGACCACGACGTCGAAGATCTCCGGCTCGTCGGCCATGGCCTGGAGGAACTCCCGGAGCTTGGGGCGCAGCCGGGCATACACCCGCAGGGGCTGGCCGTTGACGACGATCTCGAACTCCATCTCCTCCAGGGGCGGCTCATTGCGGTTGACGTCGTAGAAATTGGTGATGCTCGGGTTGAGGTCCGGGTCGTAGCCATCGTGCGAGGTTTCCCACGGCTGCATGCGGCAGTGGACCAGGGTCTCATCGAGGTCCAGGACGACGGTGATCTTGCCCCGGCGGGTCTCATCCTCGGAGAGGGGGGGGAGCTTCAGGTGGTCCGGCAGGTTGGCCAGCGGGCTGGGGAGCTGGTGGATGAAGGCGAGGCTGTGTGTGTGTGTGTGTGTGTGGGCGTGGGCGTGCATGCGGGTCAGTGGGTGCGGAGGGAGGGGCACATGGTGGCCGTGGGGGAGGAGGGGGGGGGGGAAACTCGGGTACGCACTGCGCAGCCTCATCCTCGAAGCCGCCCTCGCCGTGGCCGCGGCCAAACTCGTCCAGCCAGACGGCCGGGTAGGTGCCGACCGGGCCGCGCCACGGCCGCCGAAGGAGGGCCATCCGGGCCTCCGGGCTCAGGGCATTCATGCTGGATGCCGAGTCGGGCAGGTCCACCAGCGAGACGGAGGGGTGTGCGGCGGAGGACTCCTCGGCCGAGCCGCCCAGCGGCGACACGTAGGAGGCGATCACGCTGGAGGCCATGTCGGGGAGGGCGCCGCCACCGGGGGGCGTGGTATCCACGGCGTTCGCCCCGGCCGGGGAGGGGGTCGAGGGGGCAGACACACAGGGCATGGTGGTAATCTGCTGGGGGGTTGCGAGAGAAAAAAAGGTCTGCTGGTGTACGAGTGTCAGAAGCCGGGGAGGGG
>NW_009242976.1:1646651-1650532 GCF_000388065.1 Fonticula alba
GGCGCACACCGGGGAGCCGGAGGCCGCGCGCGTGCCCCCCCCCCCCCAGAGCGAGGGGCGGAGGCCCTGGCCTCAGGGGCCGGGGGCCTCAATCAGACACCACCTACCCTGCTGGGGGGGGGGGGGGGCGCCCATGTGCTGCGCCGCATGGATCTCCCGCCCGGGGAGAGGGCCGACCAGCCCCCGAACAGGGGGGACCGCCCGGGGAGCCCCACACCATAGTCCGGTGTGCCCGTCTCCCGGTGGCTTTGTGCCCTCTTGGGGCCGTGTCGGCCGGGCCGTCTGTCCGTGTGTTTTTTCCAGCCTGCTTGCCGACCTGTTCTTTGCCGCACTCGCGCAGCCGCCGCCGCCGCCGCCCCGCCCCCCCTGCCGGGTGTCGGCGGCTTCGTCCCCTCGAGCCAGCCCGGGGCCTGCGGCCCGGCGTGACGGCCGGCGGCGAGGTGCAGAGCTTGTCCCCGGGGTGTGTGTGTGTGTGGAGATTATTGACAAGGGCAATTTTGGTAGCGAGGCCCCCGGGCTCCTGGGCCCCCCTCCCGGCCGGGGCGCTGAGCCGGGCGCCGGGCCTTCGCCATGTGTGCCCCACTCCGCGGCCCCCTATGCCCAGCCCCTTCAAGCGGGGGGGGGGGGACAGGCAGGCACGCGGGGGACCGGCCGGGCAGAGCACACTGCCCGGCGTACGCACCACGCACGCATGCCGGGAGGTCGTGTCCTCGCGAGGTGCCGGGGCCGCGCGTGCCGCGCTTTCCGCGACCCGGCGTGTGGCTCTTCCGCTGTAGTCGGCACCGTCCCCCCCCCCCCGGGGGGGGGGGCGAGGACTGGAGGAATAACGAATGCGAATGCCTCAGCCCGGCGGTTGTCCCTGATGTGTTTGTTTACCACATGCGGGGGGTCTCCGGACGCGTGTATGCGCGTGTGGCGGCGTCCGGCTCCGCCTGCCGGCTGTGCTGCACGGAGCCGGAATCCCCGGGCCACTCCCGGGCGAGGCGCCCGCCCGACGCCTGCTTGGGGGACAAGGCCCGGGGATTAACTCGTTCTCCCGTGCGCGCGCGCGTGCGTGCGTGTGTGCGGGTCCTTGTCGTGTGGTTTCTCGCGGCGGGGGGGGGGCGGCTGGGCGGGGCACGACCTCCGCGCGGTGTGCGCGCGAGTGTTTGTTTACTGCCGCCAGTCGGGCGGCCACATCGGTCGGCCGCTTTCGGGCGCGCCCCGCCAGTGTGCCGGGGATCGCGGCCGGGCTCGGCCACGGCCGGCGCATGCCGGCCCCCAGCCCGCGGGAATGCGCCACAAGAGTCCAGGTGGGCGTGCGGACGCGTGTATGCGCGCGCGCACGCCCGCGGGCCCGGACAAGGATACCCGCAGCGCCACGCCCCCGCCGGCCGGGCAGGACAGCCGCGCCCGGGGGTGCCACATGGGGGGGGGGGGCAGACACGCCCGCAGGCGCTCTCGTTTGCCGGGCCCCCGCACGCGGGCGGGCTTGTGTGGCGCTCCGGGTCCTTGCGCGCAGGTTATGCCCGCCCCCGCCCCCATCCAAGCATCCGGCAGGAGGGTGTCCCGCATCTTGGACCCTGGTGATGGCGGGTCGCCACCGCCCCCGAGCCGACCTAAATGCTGGCTGGCTGGCGCCCGGGTGGCCCTAAGTGCGTCCGGGGGGGGGGGGTGCGCGGCCGAGACGCCGTTCCCCCGGGCGCACTGGCGCGCTGGCGCTCGGGGTGCGCGTGGCCCCCCCTCCCCCCCCCCCCGGGGGGGGGGGAGAGGCGACGCCGGGCCGCCAGCCGCTGGGTCCCCCCCTCGCCCCCGGAGGCGCATGCCCGGGAGGCATGCCCTCGGATCCGGGGGCATGCCGGTGTTGTGCCCGGCGCGTGCCACGTCGGTGATTGTTTTCTCGCCTTCTGCCAGCACGGCCGACACCCGGTTGCCGATCAACACTTCCCCGAACGGCCGACGACCGCGTGCCCTTGCAAGCCTCGCTGGCTGTGTCCGGCCGGCCCCCGAGGGGCGGATGTTCCGCGAAAGGCACACCGTCAAGAGGGGCCGGTGGCGGCTCCCCGGGGCCCGGGGCGACCGGCGCGCCGGCCTTCCCCTCTTCGGCCGAGCGGGGCGAGGGTGGGGAAATGGGGCCCGTGTGTGTGTGTGTGGGGGGGGGGGCTCTGCCCGTTATGACGGGCGAGCCGCTCCGCCCCCGCCCGCGGCCGCCCCGGTGTGTCCCCTTTCCGGGCGACAAGCACCGCGGGCCGAAGGACGCAAAGGCGTTCGCCGCGAACGCATGCGCGCGCGCGAGCGGGGCGCCCTGTCGCGGGGCCCCTGAGTCAGCCGGAATCCCCCTCGGGGCGGGGGGCCGGCCTCGACCCGCACGGGCTTTCGCTCGGCGCCTCGCGGGATGGCCGCGCGCAGGCCGGCGCCACGCTCCGCCCGGCCCCGAGGGGCGGCCACAGGAAAGCGAGTGACCGCACGCCGGGCCGGCCCCGCCCGCGGCAGGGGCACTCTCGTCCTGCCCTGCGGCCCCGGCGGGGAGCCAGTTCGATGGCGCTCTGGCGGTCCAGGCGTTTCCCCGTCCCTTCCGCCGGGGGGGGCGCGGGGCGCGGGGGCGGGGGGGCCGTACATGGGTGTCGCATCACCCTCCGCAGGGCCGGCACGGCGACCGGACCCTGCGCATAACCGCACACGCCGTTACTTCGTCCGCAGAGCGGGGGGCGGCGGAGGGCGTTCGCCCCCTGCCGCCGCCGGGTTTCGCTCTCGACGTACTCGGTCGCCACCCGCCCGGGCGCGCCTGACCTTCGGCTGGGCGGGGCTCGGGGCGGGGCACCGTCGGCGCGGCCGGCCAGCCTGGCCGAGGTGCCGATACGCCGGGGCGGCCGGCTTGTCGCGTTCGCGGGCGCTCCACCCCATCTTCGGTTCGGGGGGAGGGGGAGGGGGGGCACCCGCGCCCCCCTCAGCTACCGGTGGACCCCGCTCGATGTCCCAGGGTCAGGCGAGCCCCAGCGCGCCCAGCGGGGATTTCCCCGCGACTCGGGGGGGGGGGGGGCTGGCGCGGTCCTGCGCCAGTCTCGCCGGGTGGCATGCGAGCCGCCGCCGCCTCCCTCGCTGGGTGCAATCCCACGAACATCGCCGGGCGCCTGTCCAACCCCCCCCCCCTCTCGCGCTCGGCCGCCTGCTCACACCCGGGCCCCGGGGACCACGGCCCCCGGCCCCAGGCCCGCAGAGGGGAATGGTCTTGATCATTTCCCTCGCCTCCATCCCCCCCCCCCCCCGGCGGCGCCCGCATTCCTGCCTCGTGGGGGGAGGGGAGCATGCTTGCGGCCGGGCCCTGCGCGGCCGCCGGGTCTCCTCTTCCCCCCCCATCCCACAAGCGGCGGCCAGTCGGCAGGCCTGCCGCGGGGGTGGACGCGCGCCTGCGTCTTGCGTCCCGTCGAGGGGCGGTCCGCCCGCAGGGGCTGGTCGCCAGGCAAGCCGCGCGCCGGGGTTGCGCCCGGAGGCCCCTTTTTCCACCCCACAGCTGGGCGAGCCCGTGTCCACACCGGGCCCTCCCAGGCCCCGGCCCGTCCTCGCCCCCGGGGCAAACACACACAGGCAGGCCTGCCGAGCGTCCCCGCCCCCGCATTTGGAGACACTCCGCACCGCCGCGCGGGGGGACGGGGAGTGACAAGTGTCAGGCTTGTCACAGAGCCGGCCCTGGGGGCCGGCCGCCAGGGCTCTCGCCGCACGCCCCTGGGGAGGGACGCGCCTCCCACGGGGCCCCCAACACCCACAGACCCCAGGGGACCAACTCTCCGAGGCGCCGGCCATTCTCTTGCTTGCCGCCTGCTCGCTCTCCCCCCTGGCCCTGTCTGTGCCCGCCTTCGTCCCGCCGCCGGCCCGGTCTGTCTCCCCCCCCCCCCCCCCCCCCC